>NC_051059.1:4376284-4714855 GCF_904848185.1 Acanthopagrus latus
TGTGCTCAGCGTCCCTGCAAAATGTGTTTATGTGAACTCTGTGCATCATGTTACTCATGGAGATGATTTTTCAGCTGGACTGATTTGGCCAAAGGACAAGCTCGAGCATTTCATTGTCTCCCCTCTGCTTCTTTCACGATATTACAGATGTCCATTAGCCTGTTTTCCTCCACAGGACCAGCTCTTTACCTGTTACAGCCATTCATCTCTTCATTCATTCACTTTTCCACTGTTTAACTTTGGGTCAAAGTCGGAATGTGTCAGCAACAGTGCACCTTAACCTGTTGGAGAGGAAGCAGTGGTAGATGGGTAAGTTTCAGGTTCTAGCATACAGTGATGTCTAAAACAACAGCAGGGTGTCGGGGTGGTTTAAGGACTGTAGACAGTCAGGGTATCTGAAGGCTGATGTGCACTACACTGAAATGTCACTGTCATTCAGACGCTTGGCAACAACTGCTCCCACAGTTCATAGCATTTCCTGTTTGCTGACTGGCTGCATGACCTTTGTGATATCAGCTACATCTATTCTAAAGCTTTTACAAATGAACCAGTGTAGAGGATTGGGCAGATCTGGGGTATACAATGTCTAGTTTGAAGAGAAATAAGTAAGGGAAACAATTCCTGAAAACATTTTAAGGCTAGGATTTCCTTAGCCCAAGGAATTACGATATGCTAAGTTCTTCTTAACATTGAGATGTTCAGTCAGAGAAAGTGAACACACAGACTATATTTCTGTTTCTTTCTAAAAAGTGTAAGTAAAATGTCAAAATATAATAGCTAGTGAATTATTTCAAAATGAAGACATCACATATTGGTATATTAGGTGAGAAAATTGTTGCTGTTATCCAGACAAACTTGATACAGCTCTGAAAAAATACTGAAGTCAAGGTGGCTCAGGCAAAGTGCTGGTCAGGGTTTGTAAAGGTGAGGTAGACTGCTAGTGCTGGTTCTCTGCAAGAGTTTCTTTAATGACACAGGCCAGTCTGTGTCACGAGCTGGTGGAATACACCACTTCTCGCTGTCCACTCTCTAATTCTGATTCGAACTGGATGGGAACTTTTGGGAAATGTTGACCCCTGCAATGATGAAATTACAGTAGACCTTACAATGCACGTGTTTGTTGAGTCATCCCCCATGTGTCATTTCTATATTTTAATTTGTATTGTTTGTACTCTCTGGCTTATAACGTGTAATGGATGTTATGAAGCTCTCAAAGCAAATCAGAACACAATCAAATAATTTCTTAATTCTTCTTTGTTGTTCTTTGTTCCAACAGGAAGGCCGGCCTCATACTGTCCCAGTTAGACGAGCTCTCCCCGTGGTGTAAGGGTCTTCTGCAGGAGCCGAAGATTGGCCTCCGCAGGATGTCCCTCAAGTTCCTGTCCTGCCGTTACACTGACACCAAAGCCTTTGGGCTGAACTGGTCAGACATGGGTCAGGACGTACACAAGGCCTGTGACGAGCAAACACTCACTGTCATGTACAATGACTACGGCGAGCCCAAGGAGCTGTAAAATGAGTCAGAGCTTTCACTTTGGGTGTGTACAGGAATATTAAAACTAATAAAATGCAGGGTTCTCGTTTGTTTCCATGAGCTACATGAACTGGTTGCTTCATAGTGCATTTACATTATTTTACACTATTTGACTTAACCACATTATTGATAAAGCTAATCAAAACTTTTACCGGAGCTAACAGGTAGGAGGTGATCTCTGAATCTTGATGGTCATCTGATAAACTGTGTCTTTGCTCCTCTGAGCTGTGCTCTGCTTCATTCTTGCATGACTTACAATGATCAGGTCAAAATTGCTTCACAGAAAAAGCCCTCCCTGGGTCATGCCTTTTATCAGTTTTCACTGAGTCTTCCTCATTGCTGTATGACTACATAATCATGATACGTGTTCCGTTTGTCATACATCAGATATCTTCCGGAGTGAAGCACCATTGGGAATCTGAGGAAAGACATCAAAAAAGTCCAATGCTTATTACAGGTCGCCATTTCAGTTTAAGTGTTCTCGTGCAAGACACTGATCCCCAAACTGCTCCTGACAAGCAGGCCAGCACCCTGCATGGTAGCTCTCTGCAATCAGTGTGAAGGTGTGTGTCTATGGATGAGTGAGAGACAAACTGTAGTTACATGCATATGACAAAGTCATTTAATGTGAAGCAGCTGCAGGCACAGGGTGATGTTTTTACTTAGCCACCAAGGCTTTTTTTTGCTCAGTTAAAGTTTGGTGTGTACTATATCTAAATTTGTTTTGGGTGAAATGTTGGGAAGCAGGAATTGACTTAAAAAGCATAAAAAATCTGAATGGATCAGAGATCACAAGAAGAATTCTTTCAAACACTCAAGGCCAGGGTTTCTTCGTCCTTTTTTTATCATTACAAATGCAAAATTGCATGAAAAAAAATCTAAGGAAAACAAATATATACCAGGACCCACACAGGAGACCATGCATTTTATAGTTTTTTTTTTCCTTTTCCTTTGATGGACCCTACGATCTTCATTTTAAAACTTTGATACATAAAAAAGAGCACCTTTTCGTACCCATTGCTGCAAACATTTGACATCTTAATAGTTTAATCCAGGTGCGAAAGCTTCATATTCAGTCAGATATTAAAAGGGCAGATGTGGGATATAAAGGGCAGCTCCTTTGTGCCTGCATATCTTTAGACGTTTTGTTGAGAAATTACAAAAGGCAACTTGTGATGTCAAACAAGTGGCCAAAAACTGATCGTGATTGTGACTTTTTGATGAGCCCATTTATCCTCCTGCCTGGATACAGGTAGTAGCTTCTTAGATCTGATTTTACCTGTAACGTTTACATAAAAAATGGATCCAGGAGATCCTGGGCTTTGTTCAGTTTGTTGTAGCCTCAGATTCACTGGTACATTCCAGCCGTTGGTTAATATTTTATAGCTTCTGCTGCTCGTCGTACACATTTACTATGGATGACTGCAACACACCCAGCAGGTGAACACTTCATGTACTAAAACATTGTCTATCTCCTTAACCCTGAACTGTGACTTGATATTGGCTGCTGTGTTGTGTGGAGTTGCTTTTACATCAAATCTTAGACTCAGACTTAGAATCTTACAGCTTTAAAATATCACTTCTCTTTTTAACTAGATAATTAGAATGATTTAGCCCCGTACTTACAACCATCATTTAAACACTACGAAATCACCCTGTCTGCTCAGTCTGCACACAAATAAGTGCATACACCAAAGTCCAGTTCTGTGTGGGGGTGATGTACCAATCCTTCTCGGTAACCTCTGTGGAGGGCAGATCTATAGTCAGGTCGGTAACAAAATAAAACATATAAAGGTCAGTTTGGTTGGGTTAAGGCAACAAATCTACTTTGTTAGTTTTAGGAAAAGATGACCTTACATTTGTGAAAAATGTCATGTTAAATACGTGTTGTCCTTTAACTTACGGATTTAGGTCAAATGACACCCCAAACCTCTACCCTAATTGGACCGTCTTGCTCTTTATACGTCACCTGAATTTTTTTAGATATAGTACTCGGACAATATAATGGGAAAGATTGGAGAATCGCCTGGATACAAATTTGACTATTAACTGCACGCAAAAGTCTGGAGCAGGGGTCTCACACTGAAATTATCTTGGGGCCACTGTTGGTAGTGTGTCACCACCACAATGTCCAAGTACTACAAGAAAGTACAATATTTCAGAACATTTTTAAATTTCCATTATTAACATAAAATAACAAAGGCAACACAAGGCAAACAGCAGTTTGTATACATTTTTATGATTTGTTTTTGACAGTTCAGTGCAGTGCAGATATTGAATTATGTTTATTTTCTTCTGCTCGTATTTAACAAAAATGCAAAACCAAGTCTACCAAGTCTTTTTTTAATAATTTACTTATATTTTTAACTAGGTTTGTCATGGTAGTCTATGCTCCCAGTATTCAGGCTTACACAGATGACATTACTGACAAAATACTTCAAAATAAAAGTCAACTTGTGTTTTAAATCAGTGTGAAAAAACTAAAAAAACTAATAATAATAAGTTTGCATGCCTGATTTTTGACATGAGGTCGCGGGCCGAATGGAGGGGGATCTGGGGCCCAGCGCCTGGCAGTTTGAGACCCCTAGTCTAAAGTCATGTTATTGGTATGCAGATCACAGTGACTGGGCTGGTTGAAAAGTCAGTGCAGTGCAACATAAGTAAAGTCATGCCATGTACCGACAACAGGAAAGCAGTCAGTATTTTACATAATTATCCATATTTCTGTGAAAAAGCTGAGGTAGCATGTAAGCAGTTGAAGCTAAAGATATTTTAGGAAGGTAAAATTCGGGAGTTATTTTAGTAGTACAGACATACAAAGCAAGCCTTGTACATAGCATCATCATAAGTTTTAGCGATATAACCTGCTGAATGTAGTATTGATAGTTTGCATTTATAACTGAAGCTGTTACAAAGGAGTTCTACTAAATATCAGACATCACAGAGGAAGTACACAAATTGGTTAATTTTCTCAGAATGTTCGTTGAACTTGCCAAACCACTGGACAGTATTTTCATTATTGATTTACAGTTTACACATTGTCCCCAATCTAACCACTGAACACTGTTTAACATCTTATGTCAGTACTGAAACTGCAATTTAACAGTGTCTCAATGTTTTCAAACACTCCTCTGTATATTTCAATATCATGCAATAATGTATACATCTTTAGAAATGTTTCTTTGACATTTCCACTGTGTGTTTTTGGTAAGTAACTTCCTTTGCCCTCCATCTGTTGATTTTGTATCACTGTGCAGTGGCCATGATGAACATTGATGTTAAAGAAATGCTGTTAGTTGTTGATTTTTAACAAACCTCATATGTGAATACTAAAACGAACACTTGTAGATTTTTGTATAGGCAGCAAAGTATTTCATACATGCATCACATTATAGCACAGTACAGTGTTTTCTTCTGTATATAAATGTACAACAGGTGATATTTTACAACATGTATGTGTGCTTTAGTAGATATAATACTGTACTGTAATATCTGCCGTGTAGCTTGGTCTAGCGATTTGGATTCATTGCAGTTCTGATGTAAAGAGCCAAGGCTTTGACTTTCTTTGATCCAATGTCATCCACTATCTGGAACCTGATTGGACCACTGTCACAAACTGTAAGTGAAGATGATGATGATATTATATTGTTGAATGAAAATGGTATAATGAAGTAGAATTGACCATAAAATGACCAAGGTGAAAACACTCCTTGGTCTTTAGGAAAAACGTGAACCAACCATCCTCTATCTGCATGATATTATTATGTCCATACTATATGTGGCTATCATAAACTTTTTCACCTTGATCTTTGCTACATCAAAGAACAATAAAGAGTATATTGTGAAAAGTGGCTGTACAGATATCTTTCTTATATTTTAAAACTTTCTCCGTTCTAATTCTTACACTTTTTTACTGACCTACTGATGTAATTAACAGTGCGATGCAGTTAAAATGTCTTTTATATCTTATCTGAAATATATTAGTATTTTTATTATCATTAATATTATTAATATTCTTGAAAGACAAAACTAATGAAAACAGGCAGAGCGAGAACAACTTCAGTCGTTACCATACTCAGTTAGAAGTGAATGTGGCTTATCTCAAGTCTAATAGAACCAGTGCAAACAAGAACGCACACTGAGAAAGGCCTTTGTATGACCCTCAACTTACTGTAGCAGCGGGAGCTGAAGTTACAGCTTGTTGTTCCACTCAGTTAGGAAGCTTGTTCAGCTACTAGTGGCAGGTGTGTCGAACTACTGAACACCTTCATTAACACTGATATCATCTGACTCTGTTTCAGCAATACTGGCCAGCATTTTGAATTTAGTTTTCTTTTTGTTTTGATTATGGTGAAGTGAGCCTTTAGACGTGCTTAGGAGAATCTCCTAGTGTATGTGTATTCATTGTAGGTCATGCAATATGTCATTTGTGTGAAGCTTACGTAAAATAGCAACAGTTTCCCTGTACATTCATATCTGTAGTCATACCAGAGCTGACAGCTTGCCGATACAATATTTCACAAAGAAAAATCCTTTTTTTCACATCTAAATTACTGGAATTATTACTCTGCTACACAGCATTCACAAAAGCATGACCTCCTTTTAAATTTGAGGAGGAGAAACAAATAAAACTGAGTCCACTACATGGTTAAATCAAATGGAAATTAAATTGAAATACAACCAAATTTGACGTCTGCAGTGAAAACATTTTGGATACTCACAGATTTCAGGTCTCTGACAAGAAATACTAGTCTGTAACCATGTTGCTATTAGTCTAAGTTCAAAAGGTAAATGTTTCAGGGAGTGAAGGCTGACCTGACATTCTGCATGTTATACAGACTGACAACTGTCTCTGGCAATAGCCAGCAAAGACAGAGACTTCAAAATCACACGTCAAAATGTCATTATCTGCTGACAGGTGTCATGACTCCTGTTGGTGTTGTCCTTGTATCTGGTTTTTGGTTTTTGGGTTTTGATTCATGTCCTTTTTTCTATGTCTTGTTGTGTTATGTGTTTTGTTTTTCCATGTCTTGTGTCTCATGTTCTGATTTTTCCATGCCCTCATGTGTCCTTTAAGTTCTCCTATGTTCTCCCCTCTGGCTCCCTCTGTCTGTTGTCTTGTTCCCTCCTGGTCTGTTCCTCTGTGCTCCTCCCCCTCATTATCACACCTGGCTTCCTTCCTCCTCTCTCTCCTCACCTGTTCCTCGTCATGTCATTAGTGTCTGTGTACTTAGTCTCTGTGTTCCCCTCACTCTTTGTCCGGTCATTGTTTTCTGTTTTCTGTATGCTCCTGTCCCTGCTCCTGTCCCTACTCCTGTCCCTGCTCCTGCTCCTGTCCCTGCTCCTGTCCCTGCTCCTGTCCCTGCTCCTGCTCCTGTCCCTGCTCCTGTCCCTGCTCCTGTCCATGCTCCTGTCCCTGCTCCTGTCCCTGCTCCTGTCCCTGCTCCTGTCCATGCTCCTGCTCCTGTCCATGCTCCTGTCCCTGATCCTGTCCCTGCTCCTGTCCATGCTCCTGTCCCTGCTCCTGTCCCTGCTCCTGTCCCTGCTCCTGTCCCTGCTCCTGTCCCTGCTCCTGTCCCGGTTTGGTATGCTTTGGTTTGTAGAATTCCTTGTTTGATTTGTACTTAGCCTTTTTCTTTTGCACTTCGTTTAACTGTTTTATTTTGCTACTTTGTTTTGATGTTTTGTTTGCTACTTTGCCTTTTGTCCCATTTTGTCTGTTTTTGCATTTCGGCTTTTGTTAATAAAAGCTCGCCTTTCGTTCCTCTTTATCATTGCTTCCCATGTGTAACTGCGTTTGGGTCCTCCTTCCCTTTCCTTAGTTTTCCCCTTTTAACCCCAACCTGACAACAGGACCTGAAGACCACATTCTAAATGTAATTTCATGATTTTGTATACCGTGGAATTAACTGTTGTATTTCAATAAACGGTAACATATAATTTGTACATGCAGAGAACACCTCAAAATACACGTCCTCTGGGCACAGACATAAATCAGTTGAAGAAAGACACTGTAAGGGTCGATATAAAGTTGCTGTTTATTTCATATAGAGTATAAAGTACTGTAAAATATCACAAAGAACATGATTACACTTTTATAGATACAACATTTGGATCATTTCAGCTAACGCATACCAGAACATGTCTGATATACAAACATGCAAGCAGAAGAAGTTTGAAGTCTGTCTTGAGGAAAAGTTATTCTCAGGCTTCCCAAAACTTTTCTCTTTTTATATCACTTTTTGATTTGTCTTTTTCATTTGCTGACTCAAATATTAAGTCCAACATTGTTTCAGTGGAAATACATTACCTTTTAGAACCATAATTCTGACATTGTAGTGTATTGTATCGTACAGTCATATTTGATGTGGTACTGAGTGATTCAGGTGGAATTATCCTAAATATTTGACATACATTGTAGGTTCTATATTTTTGTGTGAACACAACAGAACAATCTTACAGAAGATACACTCTTGGGAAGCCCTGTGCTCATGCTCTACAGTACAGATATGTTTTTTATTTCTGGATTTGTTATATAAATAGAGTATTGACTTGTGTGACTAATATGTGATCTAGCAGATATGTTAGGTGATCCAATTATATTAGTCTATACATGTTAGTTTTTACAGATATGTATCCTTTTACATTCCTAACCAGCTACATGTCAGAAAGATGTGTTTGTAGGTGTGGTGTGATGCACATTGCACATAAGTTACAATGTAACTCAACTGTAGTATTTAGGAGGATTTGTTTTGGTCTGCCAGGAGGACGATAATGTTTCTGTGTTGTGGAACAGACGTAGATTCTATTGGCCTAGTCCTCATTTGGTTTTAAATAGCCATCAGACAAGTAAAATGTTGAAAGTGCCATTCAACATGAGTGAGAGAAAAATGAGCCAGTGCAATTTTTGGATTGAGTTTGAATTAAATAGGTTGGAATGCTAATGTTTCTCTTCTGACTGGGTGCTACAGTAAACACAGGTCATTGCAGTAGCCCTTACTGTGAGGTCTGTGCATGTTTCCAGGCACAACCACTTCTTTTGGTTTCCTTTTCCAAAAACTAATAAGGTCAAGAAAAGTACCTGAATCCATTTCCAACCGTGATTTGATCCTATTGTGATGACTTGATATGTAAAGGAGTGGATGAACTGCTGTATAACCCTATTTGTAACTTGAACTCAGTGTTTGCTCAGTTAGACAAAATGTATTTTTGCAGTGCAGATAACCCCTGACCTCTCAATAGGAAGAGAAAACAGTATACAGTATTTATGTCTGGATGTCTGATTGGATTTGAGTGGGAAATAATCAAAGGACATTTTTAAACCACCAGGACTTAAATGTGATGCACTGTAGCTCTGCCAGCCGTAGGCCAGGAGGGGATCATGCATTTAGTTGTGTCTCAGTGTATCTGTCCAGAGATAATCTCTCATACTACTGGACTCCTCAGCTTAATATTTTTGGTCACCTTTAGGACTGTATGCTAAAGGGCATTTCTTGGTTGCAGCGATTCACAATTTTTGCAAAGACAGGTTTTGACTGCTCTGTTTTATACCCTCATTGACTGCTGAGTAACTCCTCACTCCTCCAAACTGGCAAATGGTCCACAACTGCTTCAGACAGGAATCTTGCTTCCTCTTGGGACAGTATACATAATGGTTCTGTTACTGTTGATGAATTCTTTTGTGTTTTGGAACCTGCATACTGTCTTCATCTTGCAGTGGAGACACAGCTTGCTCTGCACACCCACATGCCCCCATGCACGCCTGGTGGAGATCTGCACTCTGCCCAGTGCTCTTTTTGTTGACAGCCAAATGTGACTCAGTATAATAAAATAAAAATGTCTTTTTATTGTATGAAATCCAACTTCAGTTACATTGTTTGTGATACTAATGTTAAAAATCTTTTAAATATTTTTTGGTTGTTTGTTGTGGTGAATAGTCTGTGGTTTGACTTAAATACAAGTTCAGCCTCTTTCATCTCTCCATCTTACTGCATTCCTCCTCCGGCTCCACCTCCTTTGCCTTGGAAGTGCTTGCCTTTACTCTTGTTCTCCTCGGCATCCGGATCACGGCAAGTGCACTCATCCTGGTCGCAGTCTGCCCCAAACTGAATGACCTGACAGCAAACAAGCACAACATTCAGCACTTGGCTTCCAAAATCCACTATAGATCTGTCATTCTGTGGCTGGATTCAAACAAAACCACAAGATGTGTCTGGTGCAGATGTAATTTTGAATGGATGAATAAACCTGGAAAATACACATTCCATTAGGTTGGTTTCCCTGTTTAAGGCAGTCTGAGGTGGTCTTTGATGGAATTTGATAAAATTGTGTGCACATATATGACCTATTCCAGTGTAAGTGGGTGGAACAAAAGCCTAGAAAAGAAGGATGAGGAGCAGCAGGGTAAAAGGAAACATTACATCAAGACTTTCAGTAAAAGCAAAGTCACTGAAAAATGCACTAGTTTAGGAGGCTTCCCAATAGGGTTGTTACATTTCAACTGTAGCAATGAGCATGACTTTGAATGGCAAAAACAGACAATAAAAAATACATTTGCTTGAAGTGACCTAGCAGCTAGTGAACACTTTAGCCCCCACTTCTACCTTGTGTTTGTGCTGAAAGGTAAGTAGCGCTTAGTAACCCGAGCGTGGTCTTAGTGGACTTGTTGTATTTCCTCACAGTTTCAAACAGGCCTCCAACGGCCCCCCTGAGGCCGATAAAGCGCACAATGTCAAATGGTTCAACGTGGCCTTTGAACGGCGAGAAACCTTGAGGGTCTTTGGGGGAAAGGAGGGAGGAACGCACCGCCGCGGAGGTGAACGGATGAACACATGTTAAGAATCAACAACAAGAGGCTGCCAGCTCTTGTCTAGGAAGCGAGCCATCACCACAGGTTGCAAAATAAACTCTGGTGCCCCGCGAAGCAGTCTGTTGCAAGAAATGTAAACATTCGCTCCTGGAGAGAAGGAGTGAGGGGGAGACGGAGAGAAAGAAACGGAGAAGGAGAAAGGAGAGCGGGAGGCAGAGAAAGAAAATAAGGATGACGGCAAGCAAGGCAAAAGGGAGAGTGGGAGGTAGCGGCTTGTCGGCCTTCACTGCTGATTGCTCTCAGTTTTGGAGGGAGACGGGGTTGATGGCAGGGTAATAGTTTCACCGAGGGCTCTCAGTGAACTGCGCAAGGCCCAGCTTTGCTTAAAATGCCAGCAGTCCCATTTAAGATGAATTGGCGTGGTCATTAAATGTTTCCTTTACAGCATCATCTCGACTCATTGATGCAGGCGCAGAACAAGCCAATCCTCCACCTTTGATGCCTCCTTACAACCTTTGGAAGGAAAGAAAGGGCTTGTTTTTGCCTCATCCACAGAAACAAAAGCCAAGTCTTTTGGCTGTTTCTGAGTGTTTGGATTAGTTGCCTCCCTGCTGTTTACTGCAGCATATTCATGAACAGGATTCATGTGACAAAAAAAGGTTTGAAAGTGATGTATTCAGCCTTGCATGCAATCAAAACCAAATGTAAAGTCTAGCGATACAAAGTGATGTCTCGTTGTCCTCCTTCTGTTCAGTCTTTTCTGCTTTTACTACTTTGGCCCATTGTCTGACTCCAGTTAACAAATCAAAGGAAGATTGTGTGTTTCCATAGATGGTGTGGCAGCTTAGATCTTTTCCTCTGGAGCTTTTTCTTGTTGGCACATGACTGAATCCAACCTGAATCATCTCTCTTGTATCCAGCCTCCCTTGTCATCACTGCAACTATCCTCTAAGGAAACCCAATACTACATCAACTCCATAAAAAGGAGGCAGCTGGCCCCATCAGACTCATCCAGACACAAATAGATATGAATATTGATTCAAATATTTGATGTTGTTCAGGTGCGTGTGGCTTATCCTGCCAGAAAGTGAAACAATTTGTGAAGTGGCAGTGTTTGAATGAGGCAAAATCAAACTCACCTCATTGTCATCCATGTGCGTTTATGGCTGACAACTATTTGACTAGTTTGCATAAAATACGTTTAACTCCGATTTTTTTTCTTGAGTGCCAGCGGAGAGGTGATGTGATGTGGGTCACGCTGTGTTAAAAACCTGTAATTTCCTACACCTGCACAAGTGGAGCCACATAGAACAGAGAGTTCTGTAAACAAAATCCACCATCCAGCGCTCTCCACTACACCCCCCCCTCCCGCGCTGCACCAGGATGCTGACTCTCACGGCGGTTTAGTGCACTTCCTCAGAACGACCCCCGCTCGCTGAGCTGCTGTTTTACAGTGGCCGACTAAACCGCAGACCGTCAGACACCTCTCTTCTCCAACCCTCATACCCTCCACCTCCCCCTTCCCCTGTAAAAGAGCAGTTAGTGGCAGTCTGGCAGCTCATTTATTATGATGGCAGCTACAGACCCGCTGAACTCCTTCTCCATTTAGGAAGGAGCTGCCGGTGAGTCATGGTGTGCTGCGGACATGAAGGAGACAGCCGAAGCTCAGCCAACTGTAGGCCATAGGAATTAATAGGCAGGGCCCCCTGAATGAGTGTCATGAATGTGTGGCTGTACAGTAGCCAAATAGGGTATAGTAGGGGCGGTGGGGTGAGCTACTTCCCAAATGTCCACATGGAGGAGAGGTTCTCATGAAAGCACAGAAAAATAGGAAAAAAGATGTGTTTATGTAGAAGCAGTTGAGGGAATGACTGGCCTGGTTTCCACCACTGGCTGCTCATTATTATTCATACCATTCCTCTTAGCCACCCAATATATACAGCAATCATTTAGACCAATTAGTGTAATGTGATGCATTTGCATCTTGTAGCAGGCACGAACAACCTACCACCAGGGAGAGCGTGTTAGGAAGGATAAACACCAAGATATCCAACATATTTGTCAAGCTGATTTGGCCTGCGTTAGATGGTTTTTTTTTATCTTTGAATGCAATAAGATTTTGGGCCCACATCACACTGTAGAGCTACAATAAAAAAATACATTTTCATCTCCTCTAAGGAAGCTTTCAATTACTCGTTTTTTGGGGGCCCACCACCGAAAATAACAGTTAAAATAACACATTTTTGTCTTTAGCTACAACCTTTAAAGTATAATGGAACACAATCTCATCAGCTCTATCGCGTCTTTAACTAAGTTGTTTTAGGTACTTCTGCATTATAGCAATGGCTTGATATGAGAGGAGAGAAAGCAGCACAGGGTGGTGAAAACCTGCTTATTTACCATTTGAGTGGAAACGCTGGAGGGCACAAGTCTCCTCTGTTGTTTTAAGTACAGATGAGGGAGACTAAATAAGAGCAGTCGTTAACAGGAGAGAGGGGAAAGTAGCAGGGATCTGTGTTTGTTTGCTTAGTACAAGTCTCCTGCGTAGCGGCACAGTGCTCGTGCCAAAAGAGACGGATTTCTACTACTATAAACAGGAAGAATCTGGCTTTGAATCCAGCTTCAGCTTCTAAGCTCCATTTTGATTGCAAGATGTGAGCCTGAAGCAAACTTTACAACACTTTGTCACCTTTTAAACAAAGTGGACATAATTTGTAAGCTATATTTTATCTGTTAAAAGAATAGTCCACAAATGTTCTATTGTTATAACAAAAACAGATGCTATACAAGTGATGAAAATTAATCTTTGTCTTGCTTCGTGAAGGCAGACAGGAGGTGTTGCACTGCAAATGTCTGTTTGTGTACCTTTCTGGTAGAGAGGGTGGAAGGGCAGCAGTCTCCTCCGTCATATTGGCAGTAAGCCCGGTTGTTGATGGTGTCACACCAGCCATCGCCTCCAAAAGGCTAGACACAAGCCATAAACAAGAAACTGTGTTAATGTTTTTCCCCCAAATGATAATTTTTCCCTCACACAGAGATGAAAAAAGTGACTCAGATTCTTCCCAGAAAACAGATTTTCAGTAAATGGCAGAAATTACATTGTTAGGAACAAATGTTCATGATACAAATTAAAGTAAACACTCATATTAGCCCAATCCAAGCTAATCCAAGTCGTAACCTGAGTGCTCCAACTGCTTCCTGTGTACAACAAACAGTACAAAATCCAAAGACTCTTAAGTTTCTGTGTTAATTATTTATGTTGTTTTATTTTTTGTGAGAGAGTGACACTTCTGCAGGGAGACAACGGGGGGAACTTTGAAGTCTAGTGCAATTTGTCATCTAAACAATACAATGAAGCAGGTGTTTTGACCCGTATGGGCAGCACTACATCAATGGTTAAAGAAAAGGTCAGCTTACACAATAGCATTATCCTCTGGATATAATCAGCCATTTATCCTTCACAGTAGCTTTGTAAAACATGCCTGATTTGACTTGAGACAACAGTGCATTGAGACTGGACAGGAAAAAAACAAAAAACAAAACAAAACAAGAATTGTGGAATTGGCGTCAGTAGACATCACAGAAATAATGGTTCAGTCTAATAAACCTGATGAGTGTGGCGGCCTCTGGGGCTTCAGAATTATGGCTTTGTAGCCTGATGTTTGTTATTGTGGTAGATGGTTATTTTCACAGCCCAGGACAATGTGAAAAACTGAAACACAGATTATTTTAGTGTCATTAAGTAAGCAAGGCTTACTTTTCATCTCATTAAGCTGATCTTTTATTTAAACTAGGATTGATAGAGTAGACAGACAGATGTCTTTTGACAACTGTTCAGGCATGCTTCACCTTACTCAGAAAACCTATTAATGACACGCTATGCTCTGGCCAGTGTGAGAATCCTTCTGGAGTGGCATGCTAACTTGTGGAATTTAAATTACACAGGATCTTAAACACGTCATGATGAAAGTCTTCTTAATGTTTTTCGACTAAACCTTGAGGGTTTCCCTGAAGTGCCAACAATATGAAAATAAGTTCTGCAAGCCAAAGATACTTTTGGCTTTCTCCGGTGGGCTGATGGAGTCCTTTCAAAGACTCAGGCTTCTACCTAACCTGCGCAGAGGGAGAGAGCAGCTGCTGAGAAGATTTCTGCAGTTTTCTCTTCACTTCAAAGAGCTCCCTATTTGACGAATCCCCTTGCCTTTCCGAACTAAACTGCCGTGGCATAAATAAATCTATTTAATCGTTCTGGTTCTGAGTAAATACTTTACCAGCATTTGCACCAGATGCCTCACCCAAACCATTCCTAGTATGTAAATCTCTGAATTACCTTTATGGGCTTGAGCAGTCATGCATAATACTTGCTTAGCTTGCTGTCAGTTTTATTTGACTTTTAAAGATTTCAATAGCCGAGTCTTAATGTGGGTTTGATTCTCCGTTTCACATTCATGTCTTTCCTTGCTGGAGACTATTAAAATTAGGAGACCCCACACTTTGCCCACATGAGGTTAATTTTGAGGTCAGGGCTCATGTTGAGGTTAATTATTATTTACATTCCCCTGCAGGCAGCATATACCTTACTCTTAACAGAGATGCACAAACCCATGAAGGGTAGTAAACCAGTCAGAGTTGACTGTGCACCCAAGTCCCCCATGAGTAATTTAAAGATCAAGTGGTGTGGTTATTACCATTATACCATAATTCCCTTAAAATCAGTGTCAAAGAAACATACAAAAGCAGCAGGAGCAGCCAACCCCACACCAAGTTAACATAAATACTCTAACCCTTAGCATCAGCTATTTCTAAGGGAGCGTGTGCTGTCATCAGCACCAGCCAAGCTCCTCATCAGAACATTATAAAACACAGGTATGAATTCTTCTGTCACGCAGCAATATATTTGCCTTGTATTTTTCCTACCAAGTATCTGTATCATTCTTTTAATAGCAGACATTTCATCATCTCCCGCTCTTTCACCCTGCTCGCCCTCCTACCCAGAGCTCTCTGAAAACAGTTGGGGGAGTGTGAGATTTGCCCTTTTCTCTTCTCCATGTGACGCAAAATGTTTGTTTTTTTGTTTGTTTGTTTTTGTTTGTTTTTTTTACTTTTGATAGGAAAGATAGTTCCTGGAGTTCAAGGGAGGTCTGTGTATTGATGGTGGTTGTAGTCTGGATCTCAGGTTTGTAAAACATAGGCCGACATTGTGTGCCAGGCATTTTGGGATACAAGCCATAGCAGCTGGTGCTCAGGGGAGAAAATATTAATAACTAGGTTAAAACATAAATGTTCTGTAGTCATGTGTATACATGTGCTATATAGAAAGTACAGATTGCACACAGTTGGTCTGCACTTCTCCAATCACTAAATCCTCATTGGCATATCTAAAGTGTATAATAAGTTCATATGTTATAGGTTGTTAGAAGTATGTTAAGTGGTAAAACCCCTGCTAAGTAATGAAACACTCCTTGTCAAAACCTTTCATATTTATGGTTGGATCACAGAACTGAAGGCACAGTGAAAGGACAAGCTCTGAACAGGTTTGGTTGGTTGATTTGTACAAACTAGTGCATTGCCCATAGGAAATACGTATTCCTATAGAAAAGTGGGAGGTTAAGTAGCTTTTTCATGGATGGCCAAATGAGGCTGTGTCTGAAGGTGAGACATCAGGGATATTTAGGCTTGTTGTGAAATCCGATATTTCAGGGTATAATTGGCCGTTTTTGACTATTTTTGATTTTGTCATTATATTTCACCTTAAAAACTATTTATTTGGTGTCATTATTTTCAGCACAACTCACATGTTTTTATTTTGACATACTGTATTTACACAATGGAACTAAAATCACAAAAAAAAACATAAAATTCGAGTAGAAAAAGATTTTTTTTTACTGTGAAAACCACAAATGTGTTTAACAAACCATTTTTTTTATTATTTATAAAGCAAAAATAAATTGCTGTTTGCTAAATATGTGCATACACTTAAAAAATGTACAAAGTTATATGTAACTATTTACATTTAAATGCAGGCAATGCTCAGGTCTGCCTGAGCTCCTTCCAGCTGAACAAAAAAAATGACTCCACTACACACTAAACACACGACACCAAACACTACATAACACACTAACTATACACTCCAAACACGCCAAATGTCACAAATCTCTCAACTCTCAATATCGCTGGCTGTCTCTACACTGACCGTTGTTGCTTGTCATTCATCCACCTCCGTCCCATCCACAACTTCCTGTTCCTCAACAACCAAACTTGCTGCTTGCGGACACTTTCATGACAAAAGCCTGTTTTTACCGTTTCTTCCTGCACCAGACACAAAGCAAATGTGACGGCAATGTTCGCGAAAAAGCGTGGCAGACATTATTTACCCTAAGTCCGGTTTTGGACCTGCCGGTGCGTCAGTGGACTCGGGAGGTGGGCCATGTGGGCTAGCGGCTAGCAGCTAGCTACACACGAACATCCACAGATTCTGATTCCACTTTGTTGTCCTCGCGTATCCCAATCTCCTCAGACCTGGACAGACTCGGTCCGGACTCATTTAGTCTTATTAATCCACAACAGTCAGTTTAGATGCACAGAACGGGACTGACCGCCGGCAAAATCCCAGTCCTGCTCACGCCGCTGAAGGTATAAATCTACTTGTTTCTTAAAATATGTCGTGGGTTTGAGCTCTGCAGTGATTGGCTCTGGTGCGCACATGACTGTGGTGGCTCCAGTTAACAATGCTAGTGGAATTCGTAAAGTATTTATGAAATAATTTATTAACGGTATCATTGCAGTCCAAACAAATGCGACATTGCACACCCTTAAACCAAGCAGCAGTCATGTTGAAACTCTCAGGTCAGTCTCATCCTGATCCGCAGAGATATTGGAGGAACACACACACATACACACACACACAGATTCCTTGCTTTTGTAGAGAGATAGCAGCTGATTGTGGAAATGAGCGTGTTGGATGGTTTATATTCCAGAGTTTTAATTCCTTTGGTCAGACTTTAGATGGAATCTTTTAAGGTACAACAATGCACAGCAACACATTGTATTCTTGGCTTTCATTTGCATTTTTTTTGGGTCTGTATCATTAACAATCACAGGCATGTAAAAAATCCATAGAAATATGGTTCACTGTATACAAGGCCAAGTAGGCATTCTTCTGTGTTAGCTGTGATTCTCTTTTAACCTTTTAACCTCCCAGGTTTTTTTTACATGTCTTAGAAATCATGTTACTGCCAAGGTCAATGCTAACTGCCAACTTTTGTGTGTTTTACTTCCATATTACAATAAAACATGATTTGTCACCAAGACACCTATAAATCGCCTATTTCCGTTTTCTTTTTCCGTGAGGGTCACGGAGATGTTGCCGCTTTTATCTCCCCTAAAGGGTTGTGGGGTTACTGGGGCCAAATCCAGTTTACTCGATGGGCGAAGGCCAGGGTACACCCTAAATGAGTCGCCAGCTCATCGCAGGATACGTCTGTGTCATCCTACAAATAGAGTGTATGCAGCTCACACAGTCAAGTGCAGGTTTCAGGCTTTATACCTTTCCACCTGTGGAACACTGATACTTTTATGGTGAACAAATGGCGCTAAGGTTACAGACTGATGGCAAGTCACATGAACTGTTTTGCAGTCAAGTTGATGCTTAAACCTCCTGAAAACGCACCATTTTGTTGCATGGAATACAGTTGAGTAGATGTCCAAACTTTCAACATCAGACTCATGCCTTCACTCAAAAATCACTGCACCACTGAGGTCTTGTAAGCTGTAAAGCAGTCAGGCTCTCAGTAGGTACCTCCTGAGTAATTCATTTAGGTCCAAATGAAAGACTCAAGGAAAGTGTCAGAGAGCAGCCAGAACATGCTGGAGAGATAATATCTACTGGATATACTGCAAACACAAGGGATCAATGGAAAAATTCAACCAAAGTTGAATCTTTTTGGAATAAAATGTGTGCTGTCAAGAAACAGCAGGAAACATGGAAACATCACAAACTGGCATGCTTCATTCATGGCTCAGAAGAGGAAGACCCTGCTGTTGGTGTTTAAAACCACCTGAAACATAATTGGTACCCATCTACTTGAGCATCAGTGACATCGGCATAGTGAGATGTCTGCACAGAGCCCAAAGGATACAAAGAGACAACAGCAATCCAAGCCAAAGTCTGTTCATTTGGCAGACATCTGGACAAAGACACAAAAGTATCCGCTGCCGTACCACCAGACTATGAGAGGCTTCATTCCTCAGGCTGTAAGACTCCTCATTCATCCTCCAGTTCATCCCCTTACTCTATTTTGTAAAATAGCAAATTTTGGAAAGCTGGGAAAGAATGTCCCAAATGATTTGCTTTGTGGACACATGTGTGTTTTTTACTCCACTTGGACTTCTTTCATTCCATGTAATTGTGAATTTAAAAAAAATGTAAATAATAATAATAAAAGAAAAAAAAAATTGAAATGAGTCTGCTATCCAGCAGGTCTGTCTGTCGTCTGAGCTAACAACCTTACTCTTCTGGCTGCCTTTAGTCTATAGAGACTCGTTTGTTTTAATTGCTTTGGTTGTGTTTATCTTCAATTATACAACTACAGCATGTGTTTCAGCTAAATAAGAAGAAACAGAGCCGTGCATAGGAAAACATTATTTAGCAGTAGCCTTGCAGTTTTGCAACAGATGCTGACAGATTGTTGAGTTCACTTTGGGTCCACTTTGTCTTCAGATTTTTGTAACCCTGATCTTCCATCTAAAGCAAACAGCAGACATTCAGCCTGTTTGAGCCAGTGGAGAGTTTAGGGGTGTCAGTGGTGTAGCAGAGGTTAGAATCAGAAATATTCTGTTTGTGTGTATCCGGCCTCATGCAGAAGCTTGTGCAAGAACAACTATTCTTAATCTTTGAAGTTAAACATACTTATTTCACTTGTTACTTGTTTCAGACAGCAAAGCTATTATAGTATGTTTCATGATGTGATCAAGGGAATCTATACAGAATCCACCACCAAGTGGTTAAAACAGATGGATTCTATCCTCTTCATCTAAATGCCTCATATTAAGTGATGCATGATGCATTTAATTGGCTTGCTGTTACACACTCTTATCACATTGGTCAAGCAAACAGTTTAATAATGCTGAGATCATTCAGCGAAAGTGTGAAGATATTTTTGGAAAGACACAGTGGTATTTCATCACTGACGTAACACTTCTGGGGATGGATAGTAGATATAACCATTACAGAACAGTGTCAGCCTGGCAGTACAGGGGCTGCTGTGATGATAAGATGTCTGAGCTGACACTGACACTCATCAACTGGGTTTTAGGAAAGAATGGTAAGAGAGGTAGAGAAAGAGAGGGAGCAATGGCATCTGGATGAGATCTGGCATAAGGCATATGCAGCACATGTGGTCGGGTATAATTTACAGTGTTGTCATGAAGGAGTGAGTTATAAGCAACTGTTTTGCCTAGCAACATTCACGGGAAGGTGGAAGGGGAAAATGTAGTGCTGGCAGGTATGAAGAATATTTTAATACCGTGAGACATCAACAGTTTATGTGTTCCATCAGTAGTTCCAGCCTTTTCTGAACCCAACAGATGAATGCCAAATAAAAACTATCTGGGTTTATGATTTTAGATGATTTAATGTCACTGCTAAAATATTACTGACTAACTAACTATCATCTATACCAGAAATGACTTCTGATGATATAAGGTGAAATTGAAAAAGCCAAAAAGTTTACATTCATGCTATAGCGGCCTTTAAGGGTTGCAATGTTCATAATATCTAACAATATTAAGATGTTAGAAGCAACAGACAACAAACTGATTATTTTGATACTATTACTTGATCAGTAATTGGCCCCTGAAACGATAAGGTCTATCAGAATCTTTTACCCCTGTGAGTTTAGACATATGCACAAAAATTCATGGTATTACTTATGGACAAATGAATGTTTTTGCCTGATTGTGGCACCATCATGGGTGTGAAAGTTCATTGTTGACATTCGAAGGAGGAGCAGTTTGACAAAATATTCATAAATGAATGTCCACTAATAACTTTTCTGGAAACACTTTATTTGAAGGGGTATGTATAATGGCTGATCTGATACCTGTCAAGAACATGAAGGAGTCATTATGAAAGTTCATGACTGTTTATGACATTAAGTGTCACTGAATCAGTTATGTCACTCTAAATGCATGTCTCAGTGTCTTTACTGTGGCAATTTGCTGTTAACCACGACACAATAACCATCATACACATATCATAGCAGGTCTTATTATCAACCATTATCAAAATATTTAGGTTAAGTGTTAACATTATATTAAAATATCACATGTGGCTGGTTTTGACACTAGCTGTTATAAGATTAGATAAGAAGATAGACATAATTGCGTCATGACTAATTCTCTTAACCTTTCTTAACTGGGCTCTAAAATAGACAAGTTAGAACTTCATTTCTTATTATGGGCAGAGTTTATGCAGTACTAACTTTTTAATAGTTGCACTAGCCAAAATAATTCCAATGTAGGCATTATACAACTTTAACCTTAAACCTAGACCTCAGCGGAGTTGTAACAATTGATCACTTTAGATCGATATATTGATTCAATGATCATCAGTCTGATGTGATGATGTGCTGTTAAAGCATCAATCTTTATCATCATCATATTTTTAAGACAAGCCTTTATTTCAAAATTCCCTTGTCACGTCCTTATTGCCCTTTCTTTCCTTCTTTCTAAACATTCAAACAGTGTGGGCGCAAGGCAGATAAAGGCAAGAAGCCCAGAAAAAGACAATGAAGATAATCACTCCCCTAAGGAACAAATCAGCAGCATGGAAATATTTTGGATTTAACAGGACATCTCACTCAGCAGCCCAATAACTTGTTGCTCTTGCCATGACAATATTAGCTGCTATAGTTCAGCAATGTTGACTGAAAAAACATGCATCCAGGCTGGAATTCAATCATGATGAACTGTTGGGATGAACTGATGGGATATGCAATGACTTAAACCCATGGTGAATATGAAAAAGAATAAATAATATATGTCATTTGTTAAGATATTAAGAAAGTCCACTAGCCGCTAGGGTTATTTATGTAATGTACAATGCAATAGGTTTAAGCTGATGACAGTAACAAGCAAAAACAATTGTTTTGTCTCTTGACAGTTAATGTTATTCTCTTCTTACGTGTTCTTGTTGCGCCTTGTTCTGTGTTTGATTGTGGAGTCAATTTAAAGTAAACTTTACTGTAGTTACACTTTATGAGTCAGTGTGTGTGTGTTATTATGATAAGATATGGTCCGGGATTCACCTTTTGTATAATAACTACCACAGAAGCAGTTTTGAGGTCTCCTCATGTCAGTCTGTGGAGAGATTTTTTACAACCGTGTAAGCAGTCCTGAAACTTTACAGGTGTGTAGTTGGGATAAAAATGAAAGCCAGGTTTGAAAATGGGTGTGGGCTGACAGACTACATAGAAAAATAACTTACCTTATCATTTATAATAGTTTGTCACTGTAGGCTATCTTTCTGTGTTTGTTATAACATTACAATTTTAGTCTGCCAAATAATAGGCTACTGTTATATTACCCTATGTTGTAGTTGATGGTGACACAGCTCGATGTCACTATTTGGAGGTTAATAACAAGCATACACAAGCAAAAAAGGTCATTTCAAGCGACAATGTTTTAGTTAGTTTGGACTGCCAAGTGGACTGTAAATATATTGTAAAGCTGTTGAAATGATCAGTATCTCAATTCTCTTCTGGGCCCATTCCACGATTTCACTGTGAGGTGGTGCTATCAGAGTCTCTCTTGTTAAGTACTGGCTGGATATGCTCATGTGGGTAAATACCTTTTTGAAAGCCCACTGCCAATCCAATTTTGTAGCTAGTGAGGGAACCAGCAATGAAATAATGAAACGAACTGAATTTGCTTTATCATTTATCTAATCGACAGATTAAGTTTGCATATTGAGAAGTGCATGAGACGTATTAGCCTCTGGCTTTTCTGCTTATTTCTTTGTTGTGCCTGTTTGTGAATGCTTGGTGGGAAAACAAGCTCCAGCTAGGAAGAATCTAACACATTTAGTTCATACCTTTCAGCAAAAAAAAAAATGTTGTCTTATATCAACTTACTGCCAATTTTGACATATTACCTGTCAGAAACTACATGTCACAAATGCAGTCATACACTGATACAACTTAACTACTAAAAGTATTCAGCAATAAATTCACCCAATGTAATCATGTACTGTAAGCACTAAGCACTCACCTAAAATTCTGGTTTGTTACCTTGTCACTTTAGGGGAAACTTTATCTGGTTATCTTTGTACAACAGCAAGAGATCCAGCACACATGGAATAGACTGTTTTAAACTATGCAGAAAAATTGAAAAGCCTTTTGTCATCCTAAAGAATTGATCTAAATCTAACATAATCCACTGATTAATCTATTTTCTTTTATCAGATGATCCATTTGGTTTGGCAGGCGCACCGACATTTGATCATGCCAAGATCCTGAGTAAAAAAAGCTTATTTGGAAAGAGTTGGAAAAAATCTTGTAAGTTTGTAGTGTGAGAATATTAATTTCTGCCTAAGATTTGTCATCATGAAATCTGAAGCACATTGCACACTGCGTCTGGTATCTTGAGTAGTGATGACAACAGGGATACAGCATGTTTTGCTTCATGTTTAATATTATTGGAAAAGTCTGGCTAGGGTAGTAAATTTAATGCGGTTGTGCCCAGAAATGGTGTAATTGTTATTAGGATTAAGTATTCCCTATCTCGACATATAATAAAACAACATTGATAATAATAGGATGAAAGCCAAACTGAGATCCTCCTGACCTTGAGGCTTTGAAATAACACATACTAGACATGTTATGTAAGAACAGCAGTGCGCTTTCACCTCAAAACAGAGGCACCAGTTCAAGCACCATGTTCACAAAGTGCCTCGGCGATCAGTTACACTGAGTGGTACTCATGTGCTGTCAGCATGAATGAACACCAAAGGACAACTGTGTATCACAGTAACCACCAAATCTAAGATATAAAAGGTACACGAAGCAACTCACTTTTTGTCTTCTCACTGCATTAAAAACATCAGATCTGTGACATACAGGAAACATCTTAACTTTGGCTTTCTCAGTTGCAGTAATGAATGCTATATTCTTTGGTCAGGTACAGTGTGGTTACAGCTAAAACAGACATTCACTCGTTTAACAGTTTCAGAGTCCTGGGTGAGATTGATGTTGGATGAAAAGTATTTGCACATACTTGCACATTTGATGCAGGAATTCTTGGCTGTTTGTTCTCTTACCTCACAGGACTGGATGCAATGGATGTGTTCAGGGTCAGGGTACCACTTCATCATCCCGGTGCAGATGATGTTCTAAAAAATAAGCATATGAGAACCATGGTTGAGAAACGTAGTCACAGGAAATGGTTTATCGCTGTCTATGCCATAGAAAATAATAGTACATTCACATGTCTAACAGGGTTTTTGCTTGCTTGGGTCTCCATTAGGGCTGGGCAATATGGCTAAAAGTGTTATCACGATATGTTTTTTTACATTGATCAATGTCGATAATTAGCACAATATATATTCAAGAATAATAATAATCTTGATTTTTACAGTTTTAAGAGTGTTCGCCTTAGGACAGAACCCAAAACAAACCAGAAGGTAATTATAGATTATAAAATACATTTATTTATTGTCAGATACTAGGTGAGAAACATTCAACAGAACCAACAAACCAAGCAGAGGCAGTGGGGCTGGTCCGTGGCTACATACGGGGAGGCTGATACTAGCATGATGCAAACTGATGCTCTCAGAGTTCTGTTTGGGCTGGTACCTGTTGAGATGATGGAAGAGGGTGGTGGCCAACACATTTTGTCATTTGTCAGACTTCAGGAGGAGAACTATTTCCAAATAAGCGGTAGTGGTGTGACCTTTCTTTGGTTCAATTTCTTCATCTTTGTCAGTTTCCTGGAACTTGGTTTCACTAGTCGGACCGCACATTTTCTTGTATCGACTTGACACCGTCATTCTGAGTTGTTGTTAGTGGGAGGGGCCAGAAACATGCATCCATTTATTATTGAATTTGTTTCTCTGCTGTGTGATTGGTTGATGGTGTAGTGTTTTCTAGGTAGAGGAAAACAAACTCCAAAAAATATATATATATTATCGAAAAGGTCATAAATATGTAATCGTTATCGTAAAAAGTTTTATCATGAAAATGATCAAGATCGCTTTATTGCTCAGCTCTAGTCTCTGTATTACTAGTTGAGGTAGAAGTGCTGATTTAAATCGCAATCCATTAATTAAATAACCATGTTTTACTGTAGATGGATGCTAGTGCCAAGGAGTCAACATTAAAATACATAAATTAATAATGCACTGTTCCACATGTAAAGTTGTAATATTTTTATTGACAAAACAAGGAATTATATCTGTAATGATATAGACTAAATACACTTATGATACCTTTTGCCAAAGAGCCACTACTACTTGGCTTCCCTCTCCATAAACTGAGTTAAGTGCATCATGACATAAAGCTTGTGCTGCCTTCTGCAGTGTTACTCACACATGAAAACCTTGCGATGGAGGAATAGTTGTTTGCTACAACTTAATTGGATGCAAAACTCAACATTTTGTGGTGAAATTTGGGTGAGGCTGTGGTCTTCCATCATTCATCTGACCCTGAGAATTTACAAGGTGGTTAGCAGATAGCTGACTGACTAACAAATGTGGACAGAGCAAGTGGATCCTCCCCGGTGATTTCCTGTGCAGGTTGACTCAGTGAGGGAGACCTAATTCTGAAGTATCTGGGATAACACAATGCCTTGAAATCACAAGGCAGTGTCAGGGGTATGGCGTAAGTAACAAGACCTTCATCCAACTATTTGACCTTGGCAAAGATGGATTTACTGGCTGGCTGGCTGACTGACCACCCAAAAGTAAGGTGAAACCGGAGCAGTGTTTGCTCCGGCATTAACGTAGAAGCGATTTCTGAGATATGATATTGGGTAACATGACCCACCTTTAAAGCAAAACAACAGCTCTCTTACTCTGACCCAAGATCTGACATTCCTCTGTGTTTATTCGAGTGGACTTGTATACACTGTGTGTGTTAGAAATGTGTGTATTTCCTAAAAAGCTTGACGTCAACTGGAACCTTTACACTCACTATCTGCCTGTGATTTCCCGCAATGCAAAAACACTTGAATGATAACGAACGCACACTCAAGTACACAAGAGGTGGATTCTGTTGTGCGATAGTGTTTTATTAGCTGATGCAGCTGGGAATTAAAAATGTTTTCCTAGAAATTTTAAAAGATATTGCCATGCCAGTGATTCAGTCAAACATCTGATATGAAACACATTTGCAAGTTATGATGAATTCACACTCTCAGCTGCAGTTCAACAGAGGGATTCTTTTGAAGCCATTTCAGATACATTTTTGCTTTTGTTACTACACTAAATGAACTGTGTCCAATTAAAAAAAATGGTATCATTGAGGTTTAAAAATATCACTTAAACTGTAAATGTATTTTTTTTTTCATGCTAATGTTTATGACATAAGTAATCACTGATATTTGAAAGTATCTCGCCTCATTAATTAATACAAAAAAAGTCCAAAGGATTTCTCATTCCATTTCTTCTTGAGTTCATTTCAAAATTTGAATGTGGTAATAATTTATTACCAGTGTAGAAAGACACATAATGGGAAATGGATCTGTGGGGATGTGTTTTGTTGCAGCTAATAAGCAGCTGATTGGGGCGCCGCTAAGCTAGGTCGGTAGCACATGCGACCCATGTGCCGAGGCTCTGCAGCGGACCCGGGTTTGACTCCCGGCACGGCTGCGTGTCACCCCCCCCTCCTACCCAGTTTCCTGTCACACTCTTCAGCTGTACTATCAATAAAGCCAGAAAAGGCAAAAAATACTTTAAAAAAAATAAGCAGCTGATTTAAATTTAAGCTAAACTGATAGTCAAAGTACAAATCCTCTGTGTAGTTATTTCATTAGCATTGCACTTTCTGCTTATTGTAAATCTTAGCTTGAAATGTCTCTCAGTCAAGTAAAGACTGAACTGCCTAGTTCAAAGGTTAAATGTGGAACACAATGACATAAGCAACCAGAGATATAAATGTGCATGTGGATGCTAACAGATACAATAGCTTTCAGAGACTACCACTGCAAATATGAATAGAATCAAACAAAATTCTCTGTTGTTTATATGTCAGCTGTTCTAAACTGTGATGAACTTTGCTTGGTGTTTATGAGTAAAAGTGAGATAATCTGGAACAGTAGCTTAGTGTGTGTTCCATGATGTTCTTCAGACCACCAGATGTTTGGATGCATTATTGATTGTAATGGATGTTTTTTGTAAAAACGTCTGCACTGTTTGTGAGCAGATCAGCTTTCACAGCACCCTGGACTGGTCGCATGGCAGCAAGCAAAACAACAACTGTTTCACAAAACCTGCCAAGAATTTCTAGGTGGTAGCAAAAGCAAAAGCACAAGCTCTTGCACAGTTGGGGCCATTCAAACCAATCAAGAGATCCAATTTTTTCACCACGTTATGCCTTATCATTCAAACAGTTTTGCAACAGGTGCAACCAATTCTTCAAGCTATGCAGCACTTCTTCGCAGAGCTTTATTATTGAATGGCCTGGATCAAACAGACATTGATTAGAAACATAATATTACTATAATTATATATTTATATATTTAGGACTGGGGTAGAGGTCATAATATCTTGCCTGCTTAAATAAAAATTTGGCAGTGTTTTAAACCACCGCTCAAGTCTCCAAAACGTTTAGAAGTACAATACCACATCACTTGTTAACACTGGCATGATTTTGAAAATAGTCAGCAGTTAAGTTAAGCAAATTAAACACTAGCATGAACCTTTAAAGCAGGGTGGGGCAGGCTCATACCAGTTTTTGCAAGCTGACAGTATTTAAACTGCTGTCATAAAAGGCAGAAACTTTGTTCATATATTAGCAAGATTTCTTGCAAGTATGCTTCGCCTCTCCAGGTTTGTGTATTTGTGGCAATATTACTTGTGAAAATGTAGCAGAAAACATTTCCCTTGGTTGGCTGCTGTTTGGATGTTTCAGTTCGCTGTGTCAAGTTTTGCTTAAATCCTGCTCATTACCAAAAGATGAACACTTAACTGCTGTACATACATTTTGGTTACATTTTAGTATGAATATACTGTACATTATGATTCGGCATTAGGTATATAAAAATGAACCTTACTGTTTTTGAATTATTTAGTATTTGTTAAGTGTTAGAACAGAACAGACTAGAACTGAAGTGGCTTTAAGTGAACCCAAACAGAATCACTGGAGGAAAAACTTGACTCTCCTCCTCATGTGTCTCACCTCGACTTTAGTCGGGAGCATCCAGTGCTTTAAAGAATCTGCCAAAGTGCCATTGGGCAGGACCACAGGGTCACGGAGATCCATGTCCAGAGCTACAATGCATGTTGGGTAGCAAATGGCACCTGCAAGGAAGAAGAAGAAGAAGAAAAAAAACATAAATCAAATCACACTTACCTCTAACGCTCATTAGTATCTGCTGAATTTATTCATGATTAAACATTGAGGATAAAACAGACCATGTAACTTCAGACCACATCATCATCTGTCATCCCTGGTCTCCACTCCACTCTACTCTGTGTGTGTGTGTGTGTGTGTGTGTGTGTGTGTGTGTGTGTGTGTGTGTGTGTGTGTGTGTGTGTGTGTGTGTGTGTGTGTGTGTGTGTGTTACATCTAATGTGCTCTAAATCAAAAGTTTGTTGGTTCAAAAGTAATCCTCTGCCATTTACTTATCAATACATGTTTCTACTGACTTTGAAGAGCAGATTCTTCAGAGCTGGTTTGAGATGGTCAAAATGATACCGTAATATGTTGGGCATTTGTTGTCCATCAATGTATCAGGGTGATCACTATTTTTAGACATATCTTCTGTTTTCTTTTTAACTATTTACACTCGACTCTAGACCAGATCCCTTTGTATAGTGTGGTTGGCCAATGACTCAATCCTAAATCAAAAAATTCCAAAAGAAAATGAGTTGGCAAAGATGCTCTAACCTAAGTAGTGTGTGACACGACAAGCCAAAGACCAGACAGTCTACAGTTTACGGCTTTATTTCCTTTGACAGAAGAAGTTTCACTCACCAACATCCCTCCCCTGCTCACAGCTGTACTCTACAGAGTTAAGATCAGGAGGAGGAGAGCATGATCCCTGAAGCTTGGAGCACATGGTGAACTCTGCAGTCCATTCACCATCCTTAGTGCAGCGAATCTCCCTCTGGAATCAAACACGAACACTAACATTTATTATGATCATCAAGAGGTCTACACTTCTGCTACACGGTCTTCACACAACTCACGAAAAATAGTCAGCCAGTTTCGTTCCAACCACAATTTAGTTGTTTATTATTGTTTTGCATTGTTGAGCAGTTACATGGATAAATATAAAGCTCTCTAAACAGACATATATCCACAGATGAGTCATCCATCAAATGAGTAAATGAATTCAAATACCCTCCATATGAAAAAGAGTTTAAATACCTCATAACAGTTCTAACATGCATACTCAATATGGCCTCAATAAAGAGATGATGTCTAGAAATTCAAAGGAGCACACTTATAAAAATATTACACTGTAGTTTGACCATATCATCCTCTATATTTAGGAAACTTGGTGGAAGTATATCCATTTCTTATAAATTCAAAGTCTTCTTATATCGGTAAACTTTGTGGAAGACTCCTCATGCATCATTTACAGTCCATAAGTAAAATGATTCTTCTTGTAGTCTGGAGAAAAACACAGCAGCAGTGCAGCAACACGTTCATGACAAGGTGTTAGGGCTGTATGACGGTAGCCAAAACCACAGCCACTGTAAACAGTTTGTGTTGTTCTTAAAGGAATGGCTGCAGTGTAACATGTCTGTCATCAGAACAAAATTTGATCAAAAAAGTGAAGATTTAGACATCTCTATAGTGCATCCATTGTGACCAAAATTGCTTCTATTTGACCTGAGGAGTAGAGGACAGCTGTTGAAATCTTACATTTTCTGCTGCATCTGGGCACTGCAGGGTGCAGCGGGAGTCATAGAACAAGTCATTCGTGCAGATATACATGCCCTGGAATACATCAGGTGGGGCTGGGCAGGACATCGGTTCACAGCTTGTTTCCTCCCACTGACCTCCCTCCAGGCACTCCAACTTGAAGTACTTCCTAGAAGCAAATAAACACATCTCTAGGTGATCCAAATTTAAGGCACAGCTTTTGTAGATTTTAAATGACCTTTCAAGGAGTCAAAAATGTTTTAGTGGAAAAAAAAATGAAGGATGGTGTTCTGTGGCCAGTGTGTGGCCAGTATTATAATACTGGTTCCCTTCCTATAAATTCTCAAATCTCCCTCCTCATTATGATATATTGCGTTTAACTTAACAATAGATTAGAGGTAAGATCGGGCCTAAAAAATTCAGCCCGACCCGACCCAGGCCCGCAGGCATTAAAGCCCGACCCAGCCCGAGCCCGACCAATTAACTTGATTTGCAGGCCCGAGCCCGAAGCAAACCCGAAATTTCAAGATTACGTTCACGAAATGTCCGCAAAGCCGTGCGCAAATCGTGCTCTTGCTCTGCGCCTCCTGTTTAGTAGTAGTTATATAGCAATTACCTTACAGCGCCGCCTTCTCTGTTTTATCCAAATTATTTATTTACAACAAGTATTCCTTAGTTTAGTGTCCACACATCGTTTTAGTATACATTTTTATAAACATATATTAATTTAAAAAAAAGTCAGCGAGAGAGAAGCCCGAGCCCGACCCGACCCGAACGTAATGATTGACATTTTAGGCCCGACCCGACCCGAATTTCGGGCCGGGTCGGGCTCGGGCTCGGGCTCGGGCTAAAGATCTCACCTCTACAATAGATACAACATTATCATTCAAGGTTAAGTCAAATCTTATTGTTGGTGTGCTTCCAACATGAGTTCTGTCTTGTGATACCTATGTGTTTGCAGAGTGTGAATGGATGTATTCTTGTATTGTATGTCGGCTAATATGCTGTGAAAATTAACATGAAGGAACTCAGGTAAGAAGTTTATCCTGAAGGGGGTTGGTGAGGCCTCTTCGGCATATAAGAGTTTAGATCTTAGGTTGACTGTATAAGAGGTGTATGCGTATCATGAGATGGAGATGATTGGTATATTGTTTTAAAAGAGATCATAATCTTGTGACCGTTACAGATTGAATGTATTGTTCCTAATCATTATAAAAGCTGCCTCTCCTCAGTCAACGTATGTGCTCTGTTGGTGTGTGTGACTCTTGCTTGCAAGCAATAAAGAATAAATATTGTGTTGGTGATTAGTGTTTCCAATTCTCATCTGCACCAGACAAGTGATGTGATATACAGTTGCCACAACATCAGTTTTTGGTTGTTATTACATTCTAACCCTGCTACTGTACATTTATACTAGATAATGGTTCATAGGTATGATTAACCTGAAAGATGAGCTCAGAACAAAAATGTAACATTTACTGGTGGCTGAATTACTATTGTGTTGTATGGATGAGAAAAAAGTTGTTTATTCAGACACACTGCATATTTTCAGGTTTATTGTAACAAACTCCCTGTTGAACAACATGTACTCTACACCCCTGCTCACCCTCTGTCCCACTTTACATTTTACTGTTCCAATAACAAAAAACATACTGACCATTCTGCCGTAAAACAGATCTCCAGTGTTGTGCATGTAGAGTGTAAATGCAACAGTATGTGTTACAGTACAAATTTATGTGGATACATGTCTTGAAGGTAAGCGTAAAAAGCCTGTTTAAAGCTCTTTAATAGCTGCTGCTGTTCACTTTCACATGTTGGACTAATAAAGCATCAGGGGTTATTAAAATGTTTACACATACATTTAAGAAAGCGTAACTCATAAAGATACCCAGCTGCACATAGATATATACATGAAAGAGTGTTTTGCCATGTTGGATGGAAATTAAATGTAATACAAAATTATAATATGTATATTTTTACTCCCTTATATGATGGTATAAGTCAGCTTGTTAGATATTATATATACTGGACTTGAAGTATAATTCAAAACAAAACAAAAAGGAAAATACAGCACTACTATGTAGAGTAAATTGTACATGAACTCAACAACTTAAACGCTATCCATACAGACTGAACTGTGTGAGGAGAGACAGCTGACCCCGTGTAAAGCAGGGCACAAACTTAGACTGGAGGCTGTCTCCCTTCATCTCATTAACAGCATGTGAACTGTGCACAGTAATGAGGAGTTACCTAATGAATACAATTGGCAATGTACTGACGAGGCCCAGTCTGCAGCAGTACATATTTTATTGGACCCTACTGTGAGCTTGTTCCGATACAGAATCTCCTTTTATAGACGATGGACCCGAAAATGCCTCTTTAAACTGTACCCATCGATATTTAAAACTTTGCCCCTGGGGTTTGGGTGTTGTGATGTGATTCATTGGCAAACTGATGCATAAAATACCTAAATCAAGGATCCTAATTTCATTAAGCAATGCGTAATGGGAATCTTGTAAAATAAAGGAAAAGAAGGAATTTCCTCCATTACGCAGGGAGGCATGCGTGATAAAACACTGCATTTACTTTGGTTTGCTGTCTACGCAGACTTACTAGTATTTAAAGGCACTTAAAGGCACTCCACAATCTACACTATGTGATTAAAGTCCTTAGTTCTTACAGTGTTTTTTTGTCTGTGTATATCAAAAGGAATAAAAGGTTTCAGCGGAAAGAAATTAAAGAGAACTTTATACAGTATTTGCCCCTTCATGGATCATTTATGGTGCTGTGTACTGCTTTCAATACACATTTTAGATGTAAGTGACGCTGGTAGAAATGCCCCCCAAAACCCTGGGGGCACACTCTGCACACTCTGTCCACAAAGCTGCTAAGTGTTCCAAACACTGACCTCTGTGTCTTCTTTTTAAGGCCCCCTGTTACATAAAAGCCTGGGTTGCATTTGTAACGGCAGACAGAGCCAATGTCGTGTCCTGAGGCCAGACAGTCTGCTGTAAGCAGCTTGGCATCAGGTATGTTTGGAACCTCTGGACACTCGATTTTGCAGTAGGCCTCTGGGAAAGACCACAGACCGTCCTCCAAGCACACCAACCTGTCACTGTCACCTGAAGAGAGGAAAGGGTCAGCAAGGGGAGAATGTTAAAATATAGTTGGGCAGAAGTGTACCTAACACAACTGTGCAATGCAGAAAACTATACTCACCAAACAGTTTTCTGTTTGTCTATTTCTGCCCGGATTAATGTAAACTTGTATTGCTGGTACTGATGTTCTGAATTTGTTTTGAGTTGTATCATACTGAACTTGGAGCTACAATATGTTTTGTAAGGCTACTTTTGATTGGTATGGTTGCACATCTATTGAATCTACTATGAAATTTACTGCCCGATTCATACAGAATATTTGTGGCTGATGCCTATATCAATATTAGAGAATTAGAACAATTCCAGTATTGATTTCTCCGCTGACATTCTTGCAAGCACACACACACACACACACACACACACACACACACACACACACACACACACACACACACACACTTCAGTGGAAATGTAATAATTAACCCCAAGCACCCTTTTCTGCATTACATTGCGTGAAAATAAATATATAAATAATTTTGAAAAAGTTTGAATTACCCAAATATACAGACAACAAATATACAGACCCCGATACATGTCGATATATCTGCAATAAGCAAACATTAATAATAATAGGCAGACCGAAAAAAAAGTTACTTCAGGCAAGTCTGAGTTAAAAACTGAAATTGCAGATTTTAAATGACAATATGTCTCTTGAGACTTTACAACATTTGCTAAACAGTCGCCACAAAGCTGTATCTATCTGAAGCAAGCGAACATTAGCTAACATTAGAGCAGTGGACCTCAACCTTTTTTGAGTCAACACCATCATATCCATTATCCAGGCCCCTTACTGTCCACTATCAAATAAAATATTGTTATCATGAATATTATTATTTTTATTATTATTACTCTTGCTATCATTTGATTTATCACACTCTATTTTTTATCATTATATTATCTGATTTATTTAATTGTTTGTACTCTTATTACATACATTGTTATTATTTTTTCAAATCATTAACAGGCACGTCATCCAAATGTCAATTCATTGATTTGATTTAACTGGACAGTAATTCATTAATTAAAATTAATTTGCTCTTACATTCACATTTAATTATTTTTTAACTGACTGAACTCATCATGACAGCTGTAGCCTAAAAAATATGTATTGCTGAAATCAACTGATTATTCCCCTTAATTTAATGTACACATTTCAAAAGTTCAACTCGTCCCCATTTTGAATTTCACTTTTCAAGTTTCCCTTGTCTTATTTCCATTGTCATTTACAATTTCCTATTTTCAGATCCTTTCAGTTTTAGTGTAGCCATTTCAACATTTGCATTTTCAATTTTACTTTTTCCATTTACTCAAGTTAACCTACATTTCAGACTATCATCTTACATGTCTTTGTTTGTTTGTTTTAAGTTTATCTATGACCTGATTATTTCATTATTTCTAGTGGTGTAGTCAAAAATAATCATTTTTTAAAATTGTATTTGGACCAAACATTAGCGTAGTGCACTGAGTGCACTGAACTGAGCAACAGTTTATTTGATTGTTTATTAACTCAAGTTTGTTTTCTTGCATATTTCAAAAGTTACATAGCCTTTCATTAAATTATACATTTATAAGCATCATATGTTCTGCATTTAACAGCTAAGACTTAAAGAAATACACATGCTAACCACAAGTAAGTCAACATAATGGATCCATTTCTGTCCCAAGAAACATTCTGGTTTTGTTTCATGGCTCTGTCTTGTACGGTTATGAGGAGAAGGAGACTATGGCTTCAGCATAGCCCAAAGCTAATATTTTCTATGCCTGTATGGCCCCATATGAAGCACGAGTGTTGGTATGTGTGGGGAATCATAACACCCTAAACCTTTCACAATTTTTATTGGGTCTATAAAATGTAATGAATCTTTAACATGGCATCACATTTAAGCTACTTAAACATTGGGCTGGTGTTGTGATTATTAAAATCCATTACAGCTGTACTGGTGTGTGCTGCACATATTCTTGTGAACTACAAAGTGTGCTTTTACTGCTGAGTAATGCATGATGGCCTCCAAACATATTTCACTAAACCAAAAGCCACAAATAGAATTATTTCTGCACAATCTGTATTTAGATCATGAATACATGGGTCTAACTGCTGACTCTACTTTGACATTTGAGCATTCGCTGTGGCTTTCTGACCACGAACACAAGTGTGTGGACATCACGCTTGTTCCATCTAATCACTTCAAGAAGCATCTACTACATTGCGTAACTTTCATTGCTAAAGTGGGGTAATGTTTTTAACTTTGTGTGTAACTACGTATTTGTGCGTGTTTGGTGGTTCTCCTAATTATGGCTGCCACGGGCAATATTTGTTCTGACTGGTTATGGTGCAAGTGATGTTTTCAAAAACATTGTGGACATCTGAGTAGACTGTAAACTGTGCTGCACGCAGGAATATGCCATGTAGATGTTTCTATCAGTCTTCATCCTGAATCTCAGTAACATTTTAATGGCCACAAACCTGCAAAGAGAAGCACTACTAGGAGCAAGCCTCGCTGAGAGAAGACATGGCTGTGATTTTTCATTTTATTGCACACTGTAGATTAGTTCACCTTGTCTTTTTTCACTGTTTTTTCAAACTAATTAGTTTTACATAAACACTGACTGTAACAGGATGCACCCTGTAAAAAAACAGGCATCCAATTTTAAAGGGTAATTTGTAAGCGTAAAATCAAGTTTTAATGTCCATTTGATTTTATGGGCTGTAGCTTACGTCATCTTACTGTGGTTTATCTGTTCATTTGACCGAGCTGTAACCGTCAGAAGGTGGGTCTTATGGTAGCTGCAGAGAGCTGTAGTTATTAATTGAAAGACACATCTGATTGAGGTTTTGGCCACTTGTCGACTTCTATAATTCAGTGACATTAATACTCGTCAGAAACTAAAAAAGAATGTTCATTAAATGAGGCGGTTTGATTCCAAAGGGGTTTGTTTGACAGTTTGAATGAAACTCGGCAAATTGTGGTTTATCTCATAGGGAAAAGCCGCCAATAAGTAATCAAAGTATCAGAATCTTGAGGCCATGAGGTAGAAAAATAGATATGTCTTTGCACTGCTAGCCTGATACTGGTGCTATGAAATATGACTGTATACTTTTACTTTGTTGTTTCTCATTGCTCCAGTGATTTTTGACAAAGAATGTGCAATAGATTAGACTAGATTAGACCCAGAACAAAACAGACAAATCTGTAACTTACCTTGTAGTATAGCTGGTGAGCCACAGGTGAAGGAGCATTGTTTGCCAAAAGTTGTTCCCCAGGGGCAACTGAATATGGCGTGGTAGACATAAGACTGATCAGGCTGGCCGCAGTCTACAGGCTGACAGCTAACGACACGATCCCATGAACCATGGAAGCACTCCAGATGTGTTTCTCTCTAGAAACAAAAATAGGAGTAACAAAGACAAAAGAGAGAAAGGGGGGATATTTTGGTGAATTAAAAGGAAAACATAAAGTCTCAAATGTGTGATATGCACATTATGATGTGAAACTTCTTAATTTAAAAAAGGACTGACTTATGGTCAATAATCACATCAAAAAAGACACTCTGTAAACAAGTCTTTTAAGGGCTGATGATACAGGAAAACACATATCTTAAGGAAAATATCACTGAGGAATGTTCCTTCATACTTCTTTGTAGTTAACTATTGTGACCACAAAAATGCACTATAAATAATTACATGTGATATTGTGTGAAGATATTTAGAATCAGACTAATCAATTATCAGGAGGTCCCAACTGATTCCCATCGATATATTTAAGCATTTGTGTAAACCCTTTGATTTAGTTGCTTTACGTACCTAAGTTTATACCTTTACCCATATGTTTACTAAAATTCTGTCTGATTTAATGTATTTAGACAGTTTCTTAGACTGCTTAAACATGCAGTGCCATCTGTGAAAAAAATTAACATTAGACATAAAACATGCTTGGATTCCCTAATTTTTCATGTAGATGTACTGTAATTGAGTTACCTTGATTTTTGGTTGCAGGAGTGAATGCAGACACAAATGTTGAGTGATTAAAGAAAACAAAATGTTATAAATAGTGGAACAAATGATTGTATCACTACTCTAGAATTTGAAAAATGCTCTAAACCTTATGTCTGTCTTTCTTGTGAGACCTTGGTGCTGCCACTATTACATCTCTGTTCAAACTCTACACACACCTAATTAATTAAAATGTCTCTCTCCTGCATACAAACAAGGCATTTTGTCAACACTTTAGAAGTTCAACGACTGTGTATGTGCTTAACTAGAAGTGGACACACAAAACATCTGCAAGGTCAGAACAGTTTGACAGTGACCATAGTGTTGTGTGCATGTAATTCAATATGTATCTATGGTTTTATCAGTAATGAACACAACAAAAATAACAGGAATATGCATGTTATACAAAGTAAACTGTGATCAATAAAGCTTTAACATAGACTATACACTATAAAAGACTTTTGTGTCTAACTGGAGGTTAACGTAACATTAAAAATGACATTGCATAATGTTATTTAAACAGTGCAACACATAATACAGTATTCAGTGTACCTGGTGGAGTGGGGTTCCCTTGCCATTAACAACAGTGATACTGAAACCACGGTGACACTGAACTGAGCAGTGAGAGGCCTCCCCTCCTCCTGTACACCTACAGAGACAAACTGATATATAGATAGTTCTTTTCCTTCTTGTTTCAGTTCTCTGATCGGTCAGTGTTTCATTCCAAAGAGACCTACCTGACAGAGGCATGCTCTAACTTGGGAGGACTGCAGCTGTCCATCTGACACGGCTGCCGCAAACAGCTATTGCATTGATGGAGGGAGGAAAGAAGAGGGAGAGCGATAAGAGGCAGGGGGAGACACAGCAAGCAGCAAGGAGGGCTTTACTGATCAGTTTCCCTGAATAAGCAAATGTCATCAGACTAAAGGAGTAAGACACCCCCTCGAGAGATCAAATTGCAAACCGCTAGCTTACGTAGTTTTAACGACTTCAGAAAAAAACGCATGATAACAATACACTGCAGTCTATGCCTCCAGCAAGAAACCACCATCAAAAAGCCACTCACTTCAGCAACAGCACAAATAGGGTCACACTCTCCTGCAACAGCTTCCTCTTGTGGGGAAGCCCAACGCGTCGATTACCAAGTGCAGTTAGAGATGCTCAATTCCGTTCTTTTCCCTGTCCACTCTCGATAATAACTGTTATAAACTTATAGGCAAGACACATATGAACTTTGATGGCATTTCCATGGAGTAATAATCACACATTTTCATCCTTGAGCTGCGGAACTCTGCTGCACTCAGTATCAATTTGTCAGGGCTGCAGGAGAGTGGTGAGTTGTGTTCACTTTACAATAGAAATCCAGCTAAACTAGCTGCTGTTTGATGCCTCGAACTATGTGATGGGACCCTATTTGTACTGTTACTGAAGTTTGGTGCTGTTCTGAGCATTATTTGTGGATTTTTGATGACGGATTCTTGTTGGAGGCATAGACTGCAGTGTTTTGCAATTGTGTGGTATTTTTCTGAGGTTGCTAAAACTATGTTAGCTATGGTCTGCAAACTTGATCTCTCGAAGGGGGGGGGTCTTCCTCGGTGTGTTAGACTATGGATTAAACTTACACTAGAATATCCCTATAACTTTCAAATGCCTTCTACAATAAACCAAGACTGAACACTTATCCTTTATATATGCATATGTTAAAAAAATATATAAACAGTTTTGTTGAAATTGCTGTCGCAAAGATATTTTCTCATTTTAGTCAGTATCGGGATAATATTTGCTTGAAATGAATGATTTGAGGATAAAGTATTTGCTCCTAGCATAACATGTCTAGATCTTTGAATGGTTGAATTGCATTGTGGGTAATAAAAATATCAGGAATCTAAGGAAGAAGAATGCATGGAATCAGAAAGTCAATATCTCTGGTTCCACTACATCAAAGTGTATGACTATGCATGTGTGCGCATGTGTGTATACGTGTGTGTGTGTGTGTGTGTGTGTGTGTGTGTGTGTGTGTGTCTGTAAGTAGGTAGTTGTGGGAGAGCCCACCCTCTGATGCGCACCCGGTCAGGGCGAAGGTGCTGAAGTGGCAGGAGGTCCTCAGGGCCACGCCTCCCACTGCCACAGAGGGGGAAGAGAAGAAGACAATAACTGAGGCCGTGATGAAGAAGGGTTGAGAGAGGTCATGGGTCACATTCACCACCAACGGGTTCCGATGGCATGAGAGGTCATGTGTTCCTAGGTAGTACAAGAGTGTCAAGTAGACATCTAGCTTATAACTCTGTGGTTTGACTATCATATAGAATGATCTTATCTTGCTTTAAAAACAGTTAAATACATACCAAAAAAGGAAATAAGTAAACAGTACCTAATGAGTGGTTCTTGCCAGTTATATCAGACAGGAGGATTGTGGCTGTCCTCCGACACTGCTCCCCAGACCACGACCCATCTGAAGCTAAGTACACAATCACAGAGGCTGCTACTCCAGGATGAGCAAATCCCAGCTGGATCAATTAAAAAAACAGCAATTATTTCAAAGTAGGAAAGAAACTAATGAAAAGAAGATGATATTATGTAAAGATCTTTTGACCTGTCATAGCAAGAAAATCAATGAGAACCGCATGTTGGGCATAGTTAATTCACACAATGAACTATAATATTTGCATCCCCTGAAGAAAATGATTACTGCATCCTCTGCTGTTATCTGCGGTAGGCAATATGTAGAATATTCATCATCCTCTAATCTGTTTTGATAGACCTTTGTTAGTATAGTCAGTTAGATCACCCTTAAATGGTGATAACCCATAACAGACAAATGGAAAATTATGCCAAAAAACAAACAAGTTCGCTTTGTTTGGGGTCATCAAAATATGATGTGTGCCAAATTTGATGAATATTTGATTAAATGTATGCAAAAAAAATATTGTGATAATATTGAGCATCTCTTCCTAGGGCACCTGTATACCAAGTATGATTACTTGGTATACTGGTAGTTATTTCATGCAAACTTTGGGGTGCATAACCAAATTAAATTGAACTCCTTCAGACAACAAAGATCACAGAATATACAGTATATATATATATATATATATATATATATATATATATATATATATATATATATATATATATATATATATATATATATATATATATATATATATATATACAGTTATTAAAATACAAAAATAAATTCACATGCAGTACATCTTTTGCATCTGAGTGTATGTAAACAGTAGCAATAAAATAGTGATGATAATGTGGTCAACATCTTCATATTCAATGCTTGACATCTGTTTGATGAAAGAATGTCTGACATAGGTAGTGTGTGTTTCAGCAATAAAGTAAAACAACTGTAGCTTATTCTTACAGAAGAAGAAAAAGAATCTGAATAATGAAGGAAAGAAGAACAAAGACAATTAAAATGTCTTCATTCAGAACACTGTTGGAGTCAAGATAGGTAAGATTCCTGGCACAGCTTGGTGGTGCTTTGTGGTGATTGTATCATGACTGGACTCCATTGTAACCATTGCAATCCCAGGATGACCCTGGTCTCTGTTCTCTGTGAAAAAAATGTAGCTTTTCACTGCCACCTGTCAGGCCTTCAGACAGTGAGTGTTTCGAAAGATAGATTTTTGGGTGAAGTATCACTTTAAAGAAATGTTGAAGGCTTTTAGAAAATTAAAAATGGGCTTCCGTAGGAAGAAACATAATCTATAAATGAGAACGGCGCCTTTGAAAAGAGCTGTCAAAGATGGATATGTTAGGATGGCTTTTCAGGCAGCGTGAGACTACATATTTAAGGTGAGCAAGGCCTTTCAGAGACAGAAAGAACACTTGAAGGAAAAAGAGGTGTTTCAGGGAGAGCTGGAACATGTGGGTGTTATCATGAGGGCTTTTCAGATGGTAAAAGTGTCTTTAAGGATAAAGGAGCCTTCCATAGAGGTTGCAGAGATGTGCCTGATGGAGAGGGCATTCATAAAAGAAGCAGGGGATGGAGAGATAAGTCATTCAACAATGAAGTAGAGAGAGAGAGAGAGAGGGAGGGAGAGAGAGAGAGAGAGAGAGAGAGAGAGAGAGAGAGACACAGAGAGAGAATGAATGAGTATGTGTGAGTAAGGAAAGAGGCAGCCTCATGACTATAAAGGACTCTATAATCAAAAGCATGACGGACAAGGCTGTGAAGCGATCAGTCAAATCAACGGCTAACCTACGCTTAGTCTGGTCCTGCAAGGTTTATTGTGGGAACTGAGGCTGTGGAAAGATTCAATAATACAAAACTACTGAATATAAGAAACAGACACAGATCTAAATTGGAAAGCCAGGTCCAAATACAGTGCAGTACACAAACCAGGACATCTGTGTGAAGCACTGTTGGCTAGCTGCAAGGACAAATTAGCTATGTGAATAATTTAAACTGTAGCAGCAACTATTGTAATCCTCTATTAATGTGAGGTTTGACAACAAATACAGATACAAACACAAAATGTTAATTTCTAACATTCATCATTGCTAATCAGTGATTAGCAATGATGAATGTTAGAAATTCATGACATCTTATTTGTGATTAGTAATCACAAATAAACAATTACACGTTTTAAATGATAAAGAACATCTTTAATAAAAGGTAATTCACTTTTTTGTTACTCTGGATCCATAATAAACTCTCATCATAAATGATGTCTCTTCTGATGACCAAGAGACATATTTATGCTTACAAAACGATTATTTTTCCTCCAGATGCCAGTATTTGAATAACTCATGAACCTCTTAAGTATTTAATAATGAATGATAAGTTAATTATATAATATTTGGTCTTTGACTAATAGTAAACTGAGAACATTACTGGACAATTGAGATGATTAGTATGCACTGAGTACAAAATAAGACAGAACGTAAATAAAGAATAAGTGCAGTGTTAGTCATGATATGATAATCATCTCCACATCATTAGTACCCGTAATTCACAGTTGACCTGAAAAATGAGTATTTATAGTCACAAATCAATTGCAAATCATGCAATTGTCTGAAGGTTAAGGATGTGTGCGTGTGTGCAGGTTTGAGCCAGCTGTGTGTGAGGGGCCCTTCAAACCCATTTTAAGAGTACTGGAAAGTGCTGGAAGCTGTTGAAGACAGAGTAGCCACCCACAGCCATTAAACAGTGGGGAAAGCAGATACAATATTCTACACACACACACACACACACACACACCCACACACACATACGTACCTTCAGCCAGAATGAATGTTCTAGGTCATTATTTGTGTCAGACTGGGCGGTGCAAGGAAACCAAGCGTCGGTGGGCAGTTTCTCACTCAGCTCCAGGTGCTGGTGTCTGCATAGCTTTGAATAAAACAAGGGAAATATACAATGTTAATTATAAAAAAAAAAAAAATGTAAGGTTATTTTGCTTTTAATGCATCTCATTAACCGTAATCAAATCTGGTAGGTCCAAAAGGAAACCAGACCTTAGCTGACCTTCTAAACTAAACTAAGTGTCGTTGGTTATATTGGAACATGATCTCATTGGTGGATTTATCACATATTCCACTTTATGGTGGAACAATGGAAGGTTCATATCATCTGAGCTACAGATTTTGTGCTAATTTAATAAATTCTACTAGACTATTACGTGTCTTGAGACAAGCACAAATTCTCCAACAGTGAAGCATTGGACAGGCCATGCAGACTCTACTCATGACACTTTTGATTTGTTTTGTTTATTGCACCTTTCCTCATGTAGCGTGAAAAATCCCAGGAGGTTTGCCAGTTCTAGGATACTGGATCCAGTGTGTCTGACACCAACTATCCTCCCATGATAAAAGTGGCTTAAATCATGTTCTTTGCCCAGCTTAGCTAAACTTACTTCACACTACATCTTTTTTGTTTATTCTTCATTTATATGTGGCCTACTGTTTAGAGGGGCAAAGCTGATGTAAGCACATTTCTAAAACTGTGAAATCAGTGATGGGCCTAAGAGGCCACATGTGATTGCAGACGTTTTATGGGAGATGTCAGAGCTGGAAAATGATTGATGTATTTTGTACTGAAGATGTAAAAAGAAAGAATTGGCCCCTCATGACGTATTCAAAGTTACTGTGTGAAGCTGTGCCAGTATGTCTTCCAAAGTTATGTGCAAAGCCTTTTCTCTTCAGGCTTGTCCTCGCCCATCACTGCTCAGCTGTGTCACCTTGACCTGAAGAGTTTTTGTGACCCACTGATTTCACTTTTCTTTCTTCAGTGTGTAAGAACAATGTTCTAATAGAAAGGCAGAATAAAATTGAGAGAGATAAAGACAGAGATAATCTGAAGTAGCAAAAGAGAGCAAAAGGAAGAGAGAGAGAGAAAGAAACAGAAACTGAACGCTTGCCTCGGAATATGGCTACTGATTATTTAGGAAATATCTGCTTAGATGGAATTACTGAGAGCTCATGTAAAATTGCTGTTTGTATAACCCAAGGCTAGAAGGAGTATTGATTTGAAAACACAGACTGTGGTAATATAGTTTCCAGCCTCCATTGACAGCAATGAAAACAATGCAGGCCCAAATAAAAACCATCATACAGACCGGAGGCCAAGACTGATATTATGGGATTCCTTGGGAAGCACTTTCATGATTTGTAAATTGTTGTCTAAAGTAAGTCTTCAATCGTGATATGCCTTTGGTCTGCCAAGCTTTGTCTCATCTACCTGCTTCTGTGGCTTTGGCACATATAAGGACAACACATATGACGATGTCAGTCACTTTGCATTATTTTGAGGTTTCTCACCATTTCAGGATACTTTAGCCCCTCTCACAAATGAACTCTAGACAATATCTAGAGAACTGTATCAGGACGTTATCTACATTTGCTTGTTCACATATGCAGCATGGAGCAGGAGATTGTCCATGTCAGATGTATTCACACATGTTGGAAATTATCTTTGCATTGATATCAATACTACATGTATTGCAAAATCAATGAGAGAGTGAAAAATAATGTAAAGGCAAGCAGAAGAGAATACAAAGTAGCTGCACTCCATGCACGAAGATCCCACTGTAAAAAGGCATGATATGGATGCACAAAAGACTGAGCAGTGAAATATTCTGGGACAGATGTTCTGCAGAACTTTAACATTGTCACACAGTCTTGGTGTACCTTTGAAAATATGTTACAGCTGATTAAACAGCACTAACATGGAAAATTACAATTGATGCAGTTCAGTTGAGAAGTTCACCTGTTGTCTGGTATGTTTGGTTTTCAACATTTTCTCAACTGAGCAGTTTTATTAGCACCAACTGCCTGAAATGCTTCACTTAAATAGTCACCATGAAATTCACAGAAATAAAATGGCATACACATGCACCAGCAATGATGAGAAGTAGCATGCAAAAAATGCATTACTGTAACAGAACTTTTAAATAGTCCATCTCCTTCAGTTTGTGGATACTCACTTCTATATGCATTTAGCTGGTTGGTCAATATTTGATGTCAGGCACAGACAGGACTCTAAACAAACTGGACCGGACAAGGTCCAAAATTTCAAGCTTTCTGTCCTGACAAATACAGTAAAAGATGAATTCAGCTTTAAAGCCTGTTGAAACAACCAAGTAGCCAGCTGTTAACATTGTTGCCCCTCCACTGGGAGTTTGTTGTCATCTGGAAATCTTTTATGTGCCCCGTGATTAATACCTCATACCTTTGTAAGTGATGGCTCTCCAGTGGCAGCGTGGGCGGGACAGTGGTTGGGGTCCTGGTGAGAAGCAGTGGCAGTGGATGCCCACTGGTCTGTGTAGCCCAAAGGTGTGAAGTAACCACAGTCCCGAACACTGGAGCCCCGCTCAAACTCCTCACACACACCGTCACCATCAAAAACATAACACTGACTAGGTTCACCTTGGGAGATGGAGAGAAGAACGAGACAGCAGGATTTATGAAAGAATATAAAGCCTGGTTTCTGAATCTGGCAGGGTGTACACTCATCCCCCACTGTTAGACTCCCATCCAAATCTATTTGTCAGTGAACCAAATCTGAGCAAATCTATTTTGTATTTTCGTTGGCCACCTTTAATGTTAGCCACGTCAACTCAACCATATCTGACTCTCTGTGCTGTCAACAGGCTGTAAATTATGGTAAGAAATGAACTTTGGCTTCAATTAATTATTGAAGATCACAATAATTTCATAATGCTAATAGGCAGAGAGAGAACCTAATATGTGACTTGGCCATTTAGATTGATCCCAAAGGCACCTTAGTAGGCCATGGCTATCTATAAGTCACCATGTAACAACAGCAGCATTATGTGTTACAAAGAACTGTCAAACGTTGTTCCAAGTCTCGCACAAAACAAAAATACAGACAGAAAGATGTTGCTTTTGCTATTAGAATGTCCACTAACACAACACAACATTTTGAATTTTGTTTTTGGTAAAATCAACTTTTATCTGTTCTAAAAAGTCAATAACATTAAACCAGAGGAAAAAAATGCAAAGAATACACTTCTTATTCATGTGGACTGAAAATAGTACCAGAGGAATAACACTTCATCTAATGCAACATTATGCACATTTAAATAGCATTTTGGCATTACTGGACAGCTGACCGTAGACAGTGACAGGAAACTAGGGTCGTCTCTCCTTAGTTATTCTTAGTAAAGATTTTTAGGGTTTTGATTGTGACACATGGTTTGTCAAAGATGTATCTGCATGACTAAATTCATCTGCAGAGAGAATATCTGGGTGATACATTTTTGATTGCTTCCACTAAATTACATCATTCTTTTAAATGCCATGCCAACAAAGATTACTGACTGGCTTTTAAGGCTGTTCCTGATACATGAAGTCATGTTAAGCACACCTTGTGTGATTTAAATCAATATTATGTAGCCGGTAACAACAAAAGATAAACCTTGACTCATGGTCCACCTCCTGGCTTTCCCAGAGATTTCAACCACATCTCATGGTATTCACTGAAGTTTTCACATTTGTCATGGAGATAGCCCAGCAAGATACTAAGGTGCAGTTGAAATTTCCCAAAATGTGTCAGGTGACGGTGAGTTTTTAAATTGGTTCGATTTTGTTAAACTAGTGCTTTTAAGGTCAAAGATAAACTTTCACAACCAGCCTTTCATTTCATATTCAGCAAAATGTTGTTTCTTTAGTGCAGGTTATCGAGCTACATGGTTCAACTCAGTCTGACTCTAGTGAGGTGCCATGTGAAAACAAGGCTTTAAGATTTTAGGTTAAGGGGAAAAAAACAGGTAATAAAACAAACTGTTAATGGAATGTACTCTGTGGCCAGGTGTGTAAAAGATTTTAGACTTAACTCAGGATGCAATTCATGTTATTAAAACTTTAAGTAAAAAAAACAGCCATCATACGTCCCATAACAAGCTGCCCCTGAGTGATGAGCAATAAATATACATGCAACACAGTAATGGTCATGGCATAATGTGCTACAGCAGTGTATCACATAAAAGAGTGGGAACGATAAGCATAAAGAGAACAACAGCTTGCAATGCAGCAGCTATTCATAAGAAGGGTGGACAACACCAGACGCTTCAGAAGTTTGGCCTTATTAACATCATTAACATCTGGATAGCTGCAGAAGGTAGACAGACAGAGCTGTGTCAGAGACTCAGCGCTGCACAATTGGCTTCACTTAGTTGACGGAAACATTTTTCTGATAAAAGGCAAATTACAGACAATTCAGCGGCACATTGTCATTCCAAGTTCATTTGGCAAAACTACACTGAGTGAACTCACCAAACACTCCACCCCTGCTCCATCCACACCTGTGAAAATGATTAAGTCTGTTCAATTCCAAGTCTGTGTATTTATCAAGCCCCACAGAAGAATATTACTTGACAATCTTTGACTTAAATATTAGGACCATCTGTTCTCTATTTACAGACTGGATGCTGTAATCATATTGTGCAATCAAACCTTTATTTGATCAGGCAGTTAAAAAATTAAATTAAAAATGAGTGGGATCAATAAAAAACAACTCTAAAGCAACACTTCTTGGACAAACGCCAGATTGTCCATTTCTCTAACAAGACCATTAACGTGTGGTTACTGCAGAACTATGGTAAAATTGTATCAACACCACAGAGCAAGATTAAGATCATTCGGCACAGTTGGAGTTAACTGTGTCAAGCAACTGTGGCAAGGCAACCCAAACAAATATTCTTTCTATGACTAACAAGTACAACTGAATAATTGGTTTTAAGTGTTGCAATTTGTGAAAACCTGTTTTTGCCAAATTGTTTTCCTTCCTAGTCATGATGTCTTTTATTGTAAAACAAGAGGAGTAATAGCTTCAGTCACGGCATGGCTAGCCCTGCTGGTAGAGGAGGAGGGGTTGGTCTCCACTTGTTTCCCCTTGACAAATAAATTGACTGGATGATGGAAATTTTATCTCTGTAACAAGCTCTTGTAACACAAACCTTACACCACAAATGAATTAGTACCCTCCAGCTGCTAGTGGAAAACAATACATGGCCTAAAAAGGAAGTAACTTACATATCGTCTCCTCTCAACTGATCTGTCACATCTTCTTTACAATATAATGGGATTTATGAAACAACCAAAAAAGTTAGATATTATTGAGGACAAACTTATTAAAATTAGTCTCTGGCGAATATTCTGTTACACAGAGGGTGAATTTCAAGGCTTGGAGGAGCCCCACACACCACTGATTTCCCGTGTCACTGTGGCTAATGCCCACTCACATCCAGTCTGTCTGCCAATGAGATACAGAGACACTTGGAGACAGGATATTATGGTAGGTATCACAACATAACACAGTATGTATGGGTGGTAAACAGCTAATTTTGATTATGTGATGTAATGAAAACATGCATGAGGATTCTGCTCTCACTGCTGTCTGTCTGGCTTTGCTCAACCACTTTTTGAATGTGTTTACCTAATATCAAGGTCAGAAAACATATGTGTCTTCAGCCTTCTGCTTTCAGTGGAGTGTTTTTGGTAAATTCCCTTCGATGTTGTGTTGTGAGGCTTCTGTTGTGGCCTGTCTGCATGCTTCAGACTGGGCGCGGGCGCAGACACAAAGTATTATTGTCCCGTGGTGGAATCACAAACGATGGGGGCACTCTCTGTGGCTTCCTTGTTTGTCTTTTGCCATGTTATGCTGCATGTTTTTGCTAGTTTTTACTGCTTTTTTAACCACCTGGCCCAGAGTTAACTGAGCAACATTACATTACATATGAGAGTTATATCAAAAGGACTTTATTGTTTCTTGTTTTGTTTTTTAATAGTGTATATGAAGGCAGGTCTGTAGATCACTCACTGTTATTTTGTACATACTTTGGGAAAGTTGACAGTCCTTGCAAACTTAAAAGAATTAGCTGAAATGAAAAACATAAGCAAGAACAAAAAGCAGTACATAAAACAGAACACAAGCCTTAACAGGTGAATCTTCTGTCAGTAACCAAATCTTGAACACCCACCAAGTTGTTTTCTTGCAGCCACATGACTCACTTAGCCACAAATGAACTGTTTCTTAATGTTTCTCATCTTACCATAAATCTTTGGTTGTTGATTTGAAGAACAAATCATGCATTCTTGCCTGAACCTCACCAAACTTTAACCTTAACTAAACCCTAACCACAGCTGCTCTTTCCCTGATTCCAAGCTTCTTGTTGGGCAAAAAAAACAAAAAAAAACAAAAAAAAAACAGAAAACATGATAAATAATGAACCTCCCTCATCCCCACATGATTTGATTCTGGCGGTCAGAACTACAAGGTGGCCTCCGATCAATTAACTGTGGGGTTATTGTACAACAATGGTTAGTATCAGAGGCTTTTACAGCTGGTTATGATCTCTCTCAGAGGGGAGCACTGGCCGACTCTTGCAGATGTGATTTGATAATAATAATAAAAAAAACGTATTACTTACTTTAGCATATCAAGTAAAATATCAGACATAGCTGTTGTGAGCTTGTATGTGCAATCCAAAACCACAAGATTTTTGATTAAAATTAATGAACTTCATTTATCAATATTAGTTTTTAAATGCCAACATTTCTTTTATTTAAAAGAAACAGTGTGACATGACATTTGTTTTTTTAGACTGAACATTGTTCTTAACTGCTGAAAAGTTTCACTGCCAACCTAATGTCAAGACAAAACCAAAATCTTACTTTTCACCCTTCAGCTCATCTGTTTTCTCTTATGTTGTGGTGATGCTACATGAATGGTTTGTGGAATCAGTTCAAGCCAGAAGCTTTTATGTCTTGTAAATTAAATTTGATTGGTTTGAATATATTTTTCTTAAAACTGCTGCATGTTCAAATGAGAAATTTCTGGCAATTTGGTGACTGCTCTTTTACACTAAAAGTTTATATGGTGTTGGCATTGATTTGAGAGAAATCCCACTGCTAAAAATGCTTTGAGTTTCAAAGTGTGTGTGTGTGTGTGTGTGTGTGTGTGTGTGTGTGTGTGTGTGTGTGTGTGAGTGTGAGTCTGTGTGTGTGTGTGTGTGTGTGTGTGTGCGTGTGTGTGTGTGTGTGTGTGCGTGTGTGTGTGTGTGTATGAGTGTGAGTGAGTGAGTGAGTGTGGGTGGGTGTGCGTGCGTGCGTGCATGTGTGCGTGCGTGTGTGTGTGAGTGTGTGAGTGAGTGAGTGTGTGTAAACTGAAGATGGACCAGAGACATGATTCTGAATGGGACACTCTCACCATTACAGTTGAAGCCCATCTCCTTGTGGCATTTCTTAGAGCAGCCATCCCCATCCAACAGATTACTGTCGTCACACTCTTCTGTCCTACAGGAGGAGAACCATCATCAGCTTCATTTCCCATGCAATCTATGTGTAATTAGAAACCATCTTCAACAGTCATGTTGATATAGATTCAACATTACACAGACCCCTGTATGAGGCCATCTCCACAGTAAGGCTGCCCATGGGTATAGAGCAGAGGTGGTGAGGGATCACTGAGGAGACCACCAGCTTCCACCTGGACCACATACTGGTACTTGAGTCCTTGCTTGACAGAGCTGGAGAGGAGAGGAGAGGAGAGGGAAATGGTTTTGTGATTGCTTGAAATTGTAAATGCATTTTGGCATAATAAAATTAAAAATAGAAATGAGGAGTTTGTTATGTTCTTCTGAGGAGCAGTTAGCAAGGTTTTACTGCTCTGTGTGGTACAAACTGATCAAAACTGAACAGAATCTTTACAGGCTTGTTGATCAATACAAATGAATCACTCAATAAATGACAAAATGAGAAAGAATCTTGGTGATTACTGGTGCCAGTAGAGTGCATGATGACAGAATTCTCTTACAAATACCACAGTTTACTTTCTGCTGTGTAGGGAGGAAGTATTGCATTTGGAGTGTGTTCCCCAGCAAATCAATTCTGCATGAATCCTGATGGATCTTGAATACAATGGCTCATGGGAGTGCAGCAGTAAATGTAAAACTTGCACTCACAGTGGTTTCTATCTGTAACCTTGCAGTATCCTATGACATTAAAGCCCCACAGCAGGAAGTATGTGTAACGATACCTAGACTCCAGTGTCGGGACTATTGATCTGTTTTGGTGGGCTGCGTCTATAAAAAGAGCCTCCTCCCTGTTTTTCCAGCACAGATCTACTGCCTCTGGCAAAAAAAGTTAACCAGGAAGAGCGCAAATTACTTATTATCTCAAGGTCTGTCAGAGTTCTCTCGACTCAACGAATTTCCTTAATCAATTATGAATCAGAGGAGGAAATAACAAATTTGAAAAACCTTACTTATTTATATGTGCTGTATCTATATTTGGATATATCCTCCAACTCATAGCTCCCTCCTTTCCTACTGCACTCCACACCTCCTCCCAAATTCCCAATATAACTATTAAAACAGATAAAAAAAAACATTGCGTAGATGTAATCCAAGGTAAAGAAAATGCTTTTGCAACAAAGCAACACAACTACTATTTTATGGCCTAAAGGGTTGGAACAAGTTAGTTCGAGCAAAGTTTTGTGCAGTCACTTCTGAAGGGAAAGGTGTTTGCACTTGTTCCAAACAGCTGCCACACTTCTTTCTGTGGTATTCATGGTGTTGCACTCTGTAAAGTAGAAGTGATGGAAACAGTTGTGTAAAGACTGAACTAGAACTGCCACCTTGCATTTGTATGCCCCTGCACACCATTATGTCACAACAGAGCTGACATTTGATCTTTTAGATATAAAATGTCATAACTTCATCATCATTTTATCATTGTGTACAACTATGTCATGATTATTGTATCATATGAATGAGAAATGGCCGGAAATGTGTTTTGACTTTTGATCACCAAAATCTAATCTATTAATCCTTGAGTTCAAGTGGACATTTGTGGCAAATAAGAAGAAGCTCACTCATGGCATTCTTGAGATATTGCATTTACAAGAATAGGCTGTTTTGACAGACAACATGAAAAACATGATGCCTTCTGACCAGCCATTGATAGTGTGGAGGTATAAAAACGAGAGCTTGAGAAAGAAGTCCAAATTCTGCATTACTTTCTTCCCCCTACACACCTGCTTGCTGAATTGTGATGATTGTTGGTTTCAGAAAGTGACAAAAATTGTCAGATGCAAGCCCTTCCATTCCAGTGTCAGACAGATGTGGGCAAAGGGATTTGAGATTTCGTTTACCAATTGACAAGCACTTGGTTGATAAAATCTGAAGATCAATAGCTTTGGAATGCTAGCACCACATCTTTCAAATGTCAGATCAAGCCGGGGGGGCACATGCATCCAACTATTTTTTGTAACTATCCAAAACCAACAATCTGACAAACATTCTCATTTCACACTGTGATACACGAGCTGTAGGAGGAGAAAAAGTGTCAGCAACTTCTCTCTCTTTTTATCATTTTTTTACACAACTATTTGTTCCATCCTTCATGTGCAACACTATGAATGTCTTCCAGGTGAGGCTGTCAGAAAATTTGCAGTGTTCTCCCCTTATTTAAACATTCCCACCTCTCTGTGATGGTTAGCCAGGTGTCAAACTTCTTGCGAAGACAGTTTTTCTCTGAGCAAGAATATTGTCTCCTGTAGCCAAGTAATCAGGTTCAGGTTAAGGTACTCGGTTCACACTCTTGACATTTGATTATGGTCAGACAGCACATTCTAAGAAGTAGTTCTGATGGTGCAAAACGCCATTCTAACTGTAAAAAATCTTTTCTGAAGCTAAAAGCTTGAAGCTGAAGCTTGAATTATTTCCTGCACAATCTTATGTTGCCATGTTGGTTTTGTTCCTGCAACATCAAAATAAATGTTGCTCCAGGAATAACAGCACAACTGACCAATCACTTTTAATGGTAAATACTTTGGAACATTTACAAATGGGAAAAGTTAGACTTTCTAACAAATGGTGCACATTGTAAAAGGGTCTACTTAGCCCAAACCATTGAAAAATGTTCCTTACACTAACAAAGTATTTGCGTTAACCAATAGTTAAAATGCAACAGAAATCTGACAATTAAAAAAACATGAACATCTTCGTCAACTGTGTCTAAAAATAATAAGTCAACAGTATAGTACAATGCAATACAATACATCCACCATGGTACAGGAACTGGGGTCTCTGATGTGAAAGTCCTGTGCTTAACCAGTTTAGCCACAACAATGGCCCCCATTGTGGCCTTGGTTACTTTTTAATCAGCTGCACTGATGTTCTTCCAAATTCATAATTAATGTTGCTCCAGGACATAAACTGACATGAGACGCAAAGCTATGACATCACAACAACACAAATACCACATAAACCATTTCCTTCAGTATACAATGGCAGAATACCTGATAAACAAACATGTGTGAGACACTTTTCTACAAACTGTAATCTCAAGAAACACATTGGACTCTAACAGTCCAATGTGTTTTGATTAATTAAGCAGTCATACTTGTCCTCTTCACTCATCTCTCCCTGTCTGTGTTCTCCTCAGTCAGCATGTGCTAACTATGGTGCAAGTTGAGCAGGAGGAAACGGTTGAGGACCAGATCCAAGCAGTCACTGGTGTTTATGGCCTCTGCTGCTCACATTTGGTTCGTATTCAAAAGAAGAAAAAAAAGTGCCTCTGCTTACTTTGCTTCACCTCTGCTGTACTGTTGTCTCCGTCTCTCCCATCTTAACCCTCCGACAGTATCTTCCCCTTGAAGTTTCATTTTGATTCCTCCCAACCTCTTTTTTGTGTCTGTCTGTATGCTTACCTATATCTTTTCCAATTCCCTTTGTCTCCCCGCTCTCTCCTCTTCTCCTCATGTATTCTTCTCTCTGTTTAACCGCCCTCCCTTGCACCCCTCTCTCTTTTTTCCAAACTCATTGCTCTCAAACACTCTCTTCTCCTCACATCAACCCCTCTCTGCCCTCCTCAGTCCCACATAACTCAATCCCCACTGGTTCTTACATCTTTTTGCACTTAGACACAGCTTGTGTAACATAGGAGACGTGTTCCCTGAAAAATAAACTGTTTTTGAAGCTGTGTCCACCTAACATCAGCCCTGCTCTGTAAAACAGCAACTGCTTCTCAGAAATTAGAGTGCCACAACTTTGAAATCAGTCCCAAATGATCTGCAATCATGTGACATGACTGTCATATCTTGGCAGGTACTTATCAGGTACAAGTTGTATCAGCAAAGCAGAAGGGTAGAGAGATTTAGGGTATTTTAGGGAGGGCTGCAATTTGGTGAGATTAAAACTGGCTTCAGACTTTACATTTGGATTCCGGTAATCATTTGGACACCCACAATATGAGACAGGATACATATAAACTGATTCAACTTAGCCCTGAAACTTTTTTTTTTTTTTTTTTTTTTTTTGATTGAGTACATGCTTGTTGAAACAGATTTGGATCAGTAGCCACAACTCGGCATCTGCATGTTGGAAACATTTGTGTTCAGAGCTTTTCAAATAGAACCAGACCCAAACACTTCAGAGAGACAGATAACTGTGGATTAGCAGATCTGAGGTATGCTGTGGAGCTTGTACTGAACATTGGCTCTAAATGACTCTCTCTGAGCTTCTGATGTCTGACAAGGCTGCTTATGTGTGTGTGTGTGTGTGTGTGTGTGTGTGTGTGTGTGTGTGTGTGTGTGTGTGTGTGTGTGTGTGTGTGTGTGTGTGTGTGCGCGTGTACCCAGCATTAGATGTGATTAGCCTCCATGTTATAAATATTCGTGTACACCTGAGAGAAAACAGGACTTGCCTCAGGTGGCGTTTCTGGTATTTCAGGGTGGTTTGGACAGAACAATAACACACCTGTCAATTCCCATTAGGTATTGTGGTTACCTACTGCTTAACAAATCTTTTCTCAGATTTCTGAGCATATATTTCTCGATAAACACCTTCAGCATTGATGTAACAATAAAACTTTTGCTTGTTGACCCAGTTCAAATGTTTGAGGTATATTCTCCAGTGTGAGTTGCAATGTATTAAGTAACCTCGGAGAACTAATAGCTTAATAATAGCTTGCAAAATAACAGTGAATACACAATTAGAATCAAATTAAAGTGAAGGCAAATAAATGACAAATGAACACATGACATCATCCAGCGTCTACCTGTCGGTGAATGTCTGATGGGTCTGAGGTGATGGGGATTTGCTAGTGAAGGGCGGCTGCCTCTGAATCCTGTATAGCAGAGGTTGGCAGCTGGAGCACAGAGGGCTGCCAGGTCCTGAAGACAACATCGCAGCATCGATCTCCAACTTCTCATCGAAGGTGCACAGTTTTATCGCAGCGATGGCAGAACTGTGGGAGTCCAGGCGCAATGTGAGGGGCATGTCGCAAAAGACGTGCTGTGGCCCAAGGTTAATGCTTTTTCCCTTGTCTGTTATCAGCTCTATATTGGCTATGGCTGGGTTGTCTGTGACAAAGAAATACAGATAGATAGATGCATTCAACCATTATTTAAATCTCGAAAAATTCATTGAGGGCAAGCCCTCTTTTTCTATGATGTGGCGAGCCAAATGTAACTGAATAGGTGCAAAAATGTGATAAGAAACAGAAATAACATGACACAGAATATATCAACAGAACAAGTAAATAAAAATGTTAACAGATAAGAAACAAGATAACAGAACACAAATACACTAGATGAGGCTAAATATGTAGAAAATCCTCTTATTTGTGTATTGATTGACATTGGTATAAGACTGCTGTTTTTTCTTTCTCTACCAGTTGAACATCAGTACAATGAGCATCTGTCTTAAAATCATTCTGGTGAGCTAATAAGTATGTGTATATAAGAGACCTGTCAATTTCTGCAACAACTTTTGGATACAGAGAATTTCTTTCACTTGTTATTTATGTGTTGCTTGACAAGGATCAACACACATTGTTTTACACTTACAGTCACCCAGCTTACTAGGCAAACAATGACTTTGTTAAACTTTTGCAACTGCATAATGTTTTCTTGGAGACTTGCTGACCAATAGATCACCTCTCTTGTTGCCTTCATATAATAATCAATAACACATTTTACAAATCTAGGAACATACTGTATGCACACAGCATTGCAAGTGGTTATACACTTTGTGAGAAAATCTGTTTTGTGTTTTTTGAAGTGTAAGCTTTGTACATGCCACCACTGCCATTTATCACAGTATCTATAGTCATGCTATCTGACATAGAACATTGATGGTATCAAGTTGTTATTGAGTGACACTTACTTGAGGAGATGTAGGTGACCCAGAGGGTAAGTGCATGTGGAACAACAGGGTGGAGGAACCTTAGTGTGAGGGTGCAGCCCTCCGTGTCAGGACATGGTGAGGTCACATTAGTGTCGTAGAGGCTAAGCTCAGGACTCCAAGCCTGGAGACTGGGTTCACAGGGCTGCTCCACATCAGGTGGGCCTGCACATTAATAACATCACAGAAAGACACACATGTTTATATTCATGCATCGTGAGGACTCTCAATTACTTCATCCGCTCTGTAACCCTAAAGCTGGGAATGCAACCTGAATCATAATCCAGATTCAGACATGACGATTAGCAGAAAGCATGGTGAATCTGCACTGCCTCCATTAAGCAGAAGCACACCATTAACAGTGGACAGATTGAACTTCATAGCGCTCAGTGTACTTGACCAACATGTTTTCTCATTCATTCAGACGTATGATGAACCCTTCTCACTATGCACACAGGACTTGAGCAACATTTTCTTTTTCCTTTAACTGCTGTTGTTGTTCTGAGTGGAGCTGCTCTTTGTCAAGCAGTAAAAGACTTGAGTAACATTACCATCACTAGTTATGGTTAAGATTTTAATTTTCATTGCAAATGTATATCAGTTCCAAATATTGTTTAGCAGTCTTCTTGATAACTAATCAGTAAAAAACTACAGTCAAACCCAATTATATATATACACACACACACACACACACACGCACACACACACACACAAACAACTATACAAGGGCTGATAGCTTTGTCTGAAGTACTGTCATTGTCACTGCCTTGTGTGTGTACGTTTTTCCATTTGTGGAGTCAAATGGAATAAAGACAGAGGCTGTGTTTGTATGTGGTGTCTAACAATAAGTTGTGTGTCGGATCCAGACAGGGACATTTGTACATGTCGAAGTACTTATCACATTTTGCAGGGTTAGTATTATTTTGAACAATTAAAACTTTTAATACACTTTTTCTAAATTTGTGTCCACCCTTTTTTCATGGCATGAAGGTTATAAGACATTTTCATACCATGAACATCCGCAAACCTAGATTGCATAACTAAATCAGTATGAAGTGGACTTTCCAACATCCTTTTAAAGAAGTAATAAATGATAAAAACGTCTTATCCACATCTATTTAGCAGTGAGCAATGTAAGACATTTTATCACTATCACTACCAGCACCGTCATTACTAACAGAATTTTCCAGCTAAGAAAGTTACAAGTCATCCCCGCTACTAAAAGCATGGCCCAGATTCAAAAACACAGTAGCAACTCCATTACACCAGACATAATGACTTGTTAATTGTTGAGCAGCATTAATGATTAGCGCAGTGGAATAACATTATTGCGGTGTTATTATCAACTGTATCCCAGGTGAAAGACAAACAAAAGGATGTTAATAAGGTGTTACATATTTCACACCCATTACGATCAGCCATGTGTGGATAGACAAGTGTTAAAAAGATAAAGAATGCCAGGTACATGACGTGGGCATTGACCAAAATAGGCATATAAATTCACCAGAACTGTAAAGTGCAAATTTTGGAGGCCTTTGCCATTTCAGCTTCCTACATTTTTACGACTGCTGAAGTACCCGACAAATGAAGAAAATCTCAATATCTTAGATTAAATATTTGGTTTGTTATATTATTATATTAATTTTTAGCAGGAGGAATGTCCAATATGACGCATCTACAATACTGAAAGAGACCTGTAACTACTGCTGACATGGAGCAACAGTGCTACAACAGTAGTAGTGAGTAATGAATCTTCAGTGGGATGATGGTGTTGATGGTGCTGCTCTGTGTCTGTAAGACAATACAACTGTTTGCTAACATGTTTGCCAGAACAACTTGAGAATGTGATAATATGTTAATATTGTTTTTGTTTTTGTACTTGTTCACCTGCCCTCAAGTGGCCTTTTCTTTTCTAATTCAGCTTAAAACTATCCAATAATGATCAAAGAGTAGTAGTTTGCATGTTTTATCTTCATCATTAAAAGATACTTCCAGGTGGGTTGCATTTTAATATTTTAATACTTTAATATTTGCTAAACCACATGAAGGAATAATAATAGATATTTATCTGATTGCTCTATCACAAACATTACACTGTCTATATCAACTATGAATGTGTGTTTATAGATGTAGGTCTGTATGCATTAGAATACTGAGCTATAACAAGCTGAGGCAACAAGTGTACTTTGTATGCTCTGATATTTGAGTTATCTGTCTTTATTTGCAAACTGCATTTTTTTTTTATTCTCATATTTCAACTTCATAACTATGTAACTGTATGGTTTATGTTTTTTCTCATTTTTAGTATTCTGAATGTTCTTACTTACTCTATACAACTTACTAGATTTTTGGTCAAAACTCATTCCCTCCATTCAAATACATACATGTCTATCTTCATCCATCATCAACTTAACTTAAAGGTTCTCATTTTGAATTATAAAGCACTTTAATGCTGCATACAGTACATAAACTAATTTAATCCCCTAAACAGTAGCACAAGTCCTAAAATCGTGTCGTGTTTCCTCTCAGCCTGAGAACTTCAACCAGTCAAAACTGTGGCAACATATAAAAGAGATGTAAAAGAACATTTTGCCAATGGTGCTTTGCTAGTAAACTTATGTTTAGTACTGCAAGCCATGATATCCGCATTGAATTTGTCCAATTTCTCTCTCTTCCATCCCTTGCTAAAGGCAGTATTGCCCATCTTTGCTGGCTGACAAAGTGACCCATCCTGCATCATCATCTTTGGAAGTAGGAAAGAGTGAAAAAGGAGCCAGGGAAGCCAGCAGACTGGCTGTCTCCTCAGCTGTGTGCATACCACTGTTTAGAGTAAGACTGTAATTGACTCTTTATCATCATTATGATCCCGCAGCGAAAGAGAGGGAGCCGTAATCCCCCCTGCTCCTCCTCACCGCTTGTTTTCAAAGCATAAATTCCAGCAGAGGATTTCCACATATTTGGGTAGAGTTTCCACGGAAGAGAGGGAAAGTGTTATTGTGTTGGTACGGTGTTTTGTTCTCCCTCTCTGTGTATCCCTGTCTCTCTTATTTTTCTCTCTGCTTTTGTTTACTTACTTGTGTTCCCTTTTCTCTTGTTTCTTTCCCCTCACTTTGCATGTCATGTCAAAGGAAACCGGTCCTCTCCAGGAATTATGATTGCAATAACAAGGACCATGTGCTTACATGAAGTGTAATGTTTCAGTACAGTGCTACAAGATACACTGTGTTTTGGCTGTTTTGTTTTTTGACAGCGTTTCAATGTTTGAACAGCACCCAAACGTTACACAGAGTAGACGCTTTGCTTAATAATGCGTGTTTTCGCTTTGGCTAAAACAAGACAGAGACAGAGAGAGGTCTGTAGCTGAGGGCAATTATCATTTAATGATTTTCTGCTTTTTCCTCTTCCAGGAGCCATTAGCCTTGCACGCACCTGAAATTTACAGGGAAGAGATGCGTGCGCATATGTGTTTGTGTGTTTGGAGGGGAGGGGGGTGATCTGGTCTGTGGAAACAAGAGACGGCAGTAGAACTCATGGACATAAAGGCAAACCTGAAAGCCCCACATTCCTCACTGTCAATAATTATTAAAAGAGGAGAGAAAACTCAACTTAGTCAGCTATAGATTTTACCAATTAAATCTTAGTTCGGCTTTATAGAGTTCAATGAATATGAATGGTTTAAAATCAATTTGATTTCTGAATTCATCAGAAATTTGATTTCAAATTCTTTGACTTTGATGAAGTAATGAATCTGAATCCCTAAAAAACACACTATGTCTTTGTGTTGTGTCCAACTCAGAGTGAAAGAAATTGAATTGCTCCAACTACCTCTCACAGTCAGTTCCGTTTATATTCACACCCATTTGATGGATTAAGAAGAGAATTTTGGCTGCAAGTAGCAACAGGTAAAATGCAACTATTCTATTGTCATTTTTTTCTGTAAAGAAAAAAAAAGAAAGAATTTGATTGTTCATCCTTTTTTGACACATATTTCCAAGACCAAACACACACAGTGATTTTTGACTGACCAACTGCCTCCTCAGGTGTCCAGTAGCCTGACGTGTCACAGATGCGAGGTGAGGAAGCCTCATGTGCGTACTGGTGGAAAACGCTGTCTTTCTCACAGTCTCCGCAGTTGATAACAGGCTCATGAAAGGAGGAGCTGGGACAGAAAGAAACAGAGCTACTGATTATGACATTTCAAACTTTTTCTTTCATTTGTCACAACAAGGAAAATGTGTCTTATTGAAGTCAAGATTTACAATGATGTTGAACCAGCTGGCTTTTTCTGTTTTTGCGTTGATGACTGGTAGAGGAGGCGACAGTCAGTACAGTATCTGTATATTCGACAAGGTCGATTTCATGTCAGGGCTCTGTGACGGCCCCCTGCTGTTCTATGGCCCCTTCCTTTCTGTCTGCAGGTATCTCAGTGGGCAGGGCTTGAAATCAGTCGTTCTCTCTCTCTCTCTCTCTCTCTCTCTCTCTCTCTCTCTCTCTCTCTCTCTCTCTCTCTCTCTCACCAGAAGGACCTGGTTTTCCTCCGGCGCCATTGTATTGTTTTGTTGGCTGCGGCCTGGTTTCTGCACTTTACAACGCTCCGAACTCATCACTCACATGCACCCATCGGCAGACACACTGATAACCGCACGTTCACACCTCATGGCATTATTATGATTTGTGCACTTTATTCAAATAAATATTGTTAATTGTTACAGTTATCCGCATCTCACTATCTCTTGTCATGGCTTCTTGAGCCGGTCATGACAGCTCCAGATCAGGCCCAGAAATGCAATTGTCTTTTGCCAACATTTTGAGACAACATATTGTACATGTTGCAAATCCCATAACTGAATGCATACAGATTAGTTGTAAATGTTCCGGTAATCTCTGTTAACTCATAATATCATGAAAGTCTTTGTATGTTAAAGTAAGTATATTCAGACATTCCCCATAAAGCCACAGTCTGTCCATCCTGCTGCTGTCTGGCAAGTGATTCAGAGGTATCTGCTGCCGTGCCACTAGACTACAGAGCAGCTTCTTTCCGCAGGCTGTGAGACTCCTCAACTCATCCTGAAACCTTTGTGTCAGCCACCTCAGGTATTTTTCGGTTTGTGTTGTTTGGAAAAATGTATGTGTTGGGACATACATGTAAATCATTTCTTAAATTTGCAATGCATGAGTCTAACAGTTGCTTTTTTGGCCTTAGATGGGTTTAAAAAGAAATTAGAAACTTGACACTAAAAAATATGTCTTTGTCTTTGTCTTTGTCCATACTGAGGGTGAGGATTGTGGTTGAATTAGTTAGAAATAGTTAAGAATCCAAGCAGTTGTACCTCTGATAAAGTGGTCCCCTGATAGGTGGCACCCAGTAGAGAGATACAGAATCTGGACTCTGGGCTGTCACTATCGGGGCCAGAGGGATGGGGGCAGGTTGCTGGTCCATCAGCCACTTCTGGTAGACCAAGTCAAGATAACAGTGCATCCGTGCCACTTGGTTGGGAGTAAAATGGTTGGTGCAGTTGTCATCTGATGTGGTGCAATAAAGAAAGATATGAAGGGAATGATCATGGATCAGGTCTAAAAACACTGTATTCAGTGATAATCACATGGTTGGGATTAAGTAGCTTCATTATTAATATGCAATATTATCAATAAATACAGACTGAGTTGGCTGTGTATTGTGCAAATGTCGTTTATCATCTAACATCATTTTTCGATGAGCAGATCAAATCTAACCTTTTTTAAAATCAACAAATTATATGGATTAAAGGCGAATAAAATACATGTATAACCAATAATCATATGTCTGTATTCCTACCGAATGCTATACTGCAAAAAAGCACTGTTTGTAACTATGCAGTTGAAGGTCTATTCCATGTCCACTATCATCACTATTCTAACATTGTACAGTATACACTCAACAGTGCCATGTAATTGACTGTACTGTACTGTGGATCATTTGTTTTTTTCCATCTGTCTTTCCGTCATCTGACAGTAGGCCTGCTGCCAATCACAAAAAAAAACAGGACAGTAAATGTTCATTCAACGTACCTGTGTAGCTCATATAATTGCTATAAGGTGTGTCCTGGTACGTGGTGACTCCACAGGTGTCAGTGACGGCTCCAGGATCTTGGCAGGCTTTAGATTTGGGTGTTGGAGCAGTGTCAGCACACAGATCTCCTGTCTCCATGGACGGGATGGTTTCCTGCAAGTACACATGACAGAGCTTCAAGCAAAGGATTACAGAAGAGTGAGAAGTTCCATCCAGGTAGGCATGTCTACATTTTATAGACAAAAGGTGAAGATGGACACAGACAATCACCTCTTATTTTTGGCTTAATGCATATCATTTCATCAGAATTCAAGAATCATATGCATGTATTCCTACTGAATGCTACCTTACAAAAAAGCACTGTTTCTAACTATGCAGTGGAAGGTCTACACATTATACCAATGAAATGAGTATAGGTTCATTTAAATCCCACTTCACCACATGAAGTAAAACTTGGGAAAAAGCAAAAATATTGTATGATAGAGGACAACAAACTTTAAAAGACATCCAAAAAGATAAATACCAAACAGATTTGTGTTACATTTAACATTCTTACCTGACATGGATCATCACAGGAGTCCCGCTCACTCACCCCCTTGAATACATGGTACAGTCCCAAGATGTGGCCCATCTCATGGATCATGGTGTTGTGGTGGCCCATAGTACCAAAGTAAGATGGGTTCAGCACCATCCCACCTGAGGACCAACAATAACATTCACAGCATGGGTCACAATATTATTACTATTTAGACACTGAAAAGTGAGAAAAGGTCTGTGAGTCTTCACAAGATAGACAATTAAATAAATTAAACATTTCTAGACTGTAACAGCAAATTCCATTGTTTTGACGGGATGTAATGATCTGTAAAACTGTCCCTCAGCAAGTGATCCCATTTAGTGCCCTTTGTTGAGACAATAAAATATCTTCTCAACATCAACATGTCTTGATTCAGCTTTTGTTCTGTATCTAAAAAAACATTAAACCATTTTCAGTCTATTACTTGAGTACAAACCAAAACATCTGATCACAAAAATGTAGAATTGTAACTACAAACTTTGTGTTTACTTACTGCCACCACAGAAAGCTGGCATTTCCAAAACAGAAACAGACCACCACAGTAAAAAGACTGACACTTAAGACCAATTAGGAATGAAGTAAAACTTTAGTACCCTAAACCAAAAACAGGAACCAGTAAGGTGGATATGGGTGGATATGGGTCATTTTTGCCTGTTTTTTATCTAGAAGAATGCACTACAGAAACCTAAAATTAGGACAAGGGATGTTACATTTTTGGTCCCTGTTATCTGTCCACTAGTGAGCAAATCTAGAAGATAGGTAACAAGATAGATAAAAGAGCAAGATAATACCTTCAAGGGATTTTTTGTCAATATCGTTCCTTGAATGAAAAAAAAGAATGTTGTCTGTGTTTTATTTCTGGACCTAAAAAAGTACAAATTTAAGGAGAAGAAAAATCAAAGACTGAATAAAAATCCAAATCCAACATATAGATATTTAAAAATCGGCTATGGTTTTGGAGCTATGGTGAATTTTTACAAAAATGGCCTTTAAGTGGATATACAGATTTTCTGCACTATGCTGATAATCACAGAATCAAGAACAGACATGACCGTTATTGGTTTTCTAATTAGAAACAGTATTCAGTGGTGAAAACTCTAAACAATAAAGACATTAAATACGAAGACACTAAACAACAAGGCCTCCGGAGATGACTTGTCATCTACTAACTTGTTTTTAAACAGGGACAGATGCTGAAGAACTGAAACAAATGTCATGAGGGAGACTTTCAATAGAGAACTTTATGCACTAGTTTAATTTGAAAATATAACATCTACTCTGACAAAGAAAAGTTTTGCATTTAAATCAATAAATAGCTACCTCAAGCCCAAACATATACAGAACAACAACATTTTACCTCAAAATGAAATTAAAGCTTTTTAGAACAGAAGCAATGGCAGACCTAATCTACAGTTAAACAAGTAAACAAAAAGTAATTAACAATGGAAAAAAGACAGACCATCATAACGCTTAAAAATATATGTCTTTCCTACAGAGAATTTGCAAACAAAGTCAATGTGTCGGTTATTACAGTTTCCTTCATGTTCAACAAGCACTTAGAAACTGGTGGAAACTCTAGCCCTTTTTAGGTAGAAAAGGCTGCACATTTGCTCCAAGGTAAGGGCAACAATGTGCCGGCCTGTCTTTCTAAAACCGAGGCGTAATATTCCTCCTTTTCCAAAAGCCGCCTCTGAGGCAGGCGTAAACGTGACATGACATGAAGCTCAAAAGTGGGCTGTGAACAGTGACAAGGAATTTGTCTTCAAAATAAGAGCTTTACATTGCACCCCATTGGAGTTTAGAACTGGGATCTTAGTGGGGGGCTTTTAATTTGAAAGTAGTGACCGTCCTTAACTTGCCTACACAACAACAAGCTAACACAACCAAACAGCTACAGAGACCGAGGAGACGCTGCATCTCCTGGATCTCTGCAGCTGTCCAGTTGTTCATCTTAATGTCTGTGGATGAAGTGATGGACTGACTGCTGTGATCAGCTGTTTCCTGGTTTTAAAACTCCCCGGCTGTGGGTCGCACAACAGTGCAGGTCATCGACACCTCCACCCGTCTCACACAGAGGCCGGCACATTGATGCCTAGTTTTTAGGTAGCAGGCGAGGCGGAAATAAGTGAACCCTCTGAGGGGGACCAAAACAGACCCCCAATTTGCCGGCCTCTGTCTAAAACCGTGGACCGAGCCGGAAAAAGGATGTGCAAATTGGCGGCTTGGTGCCCTGTCTAAAAACAGCTTCTGACAGGAAGAGGTCTGGCAGATTCAAAGCCACAACAGAATCAGAAGACAAGTTTCTGAGAGTCAACAGCTGGCATGATAGGAGGCTAACAAGACAACAGCTTAATAGTGGTCATAGTAAGCAAGTTTCAGTTTCAACTGTAGAGAGAAGACTTTGAGTTGCAGCAAGAAAGCCATTGCTAAGATGTCAGAATAAGAAAAAGTTGCTTGACTGGGCCATGAAACACAGGCAATGGACTACTGAAGACTGGATGAAGGTGTTATGGACTGATGAATTGAAATTTGAGATCTTTAGTTCATCACGCAGGATTTTTGTATGCCGTAGAGTAGGCAAAATGTTGGCTCCTCAGTGTGTGACATCACCAGTCAAACATGTCAAACAAGTATCTGTAGAAATAATTCACTTCAAAATATATGTGAAGATGCACTTTTTTCATCCATTTTTTATTGATCAGCAGTGGCTAACTCTTTTTTCATCTGAGCAAATATATTTTTGTTAACAGTGCAGTCTTGCTTTTCCTATGCTGTACACGTATCTTGGCATTATTTAATGCCAATTTTTTAGACATAAATGTAAAAAAGTCAGCCAAGTCTGCCCAGCAGAAGTTACCAGAGTTTAGTGATATTAACATTCAAATAACACACATTTAATACATAAGTATACAACGAATTCACTTGACATTAGATAAGTAATAAATTACTAATAGCATACAAATCAATGAATTGTCATTGTTTCATCACTAGCTTGTGTAGAGTAAATGAAACAAGACAAACTTATAATTGTTGACTGTGCTATTTCTTTGAAAAGTAAGAACTGTCACATCATAACACAGTACTATGTAAAATGAAATGCTAGTAATTCAGAACCCTATGTGACATCTAAACATCTGGTCTGATGACGCAGGAATTTACTGAATTCCTGGCGATGTCCTTGGGTTTTTTCTCCTTTTGTGTTTCTACTGACACACATTATAAATTGATGGAATGGACAGTCTGTCCTACCACATCTTAATTATAATAACAATATTTAGTTGGTTAGTTATTTAATGGTCGGTTAGTTAATTAGTTCTGTTTAGTGAGGATATGGAGGCTGGACAGATCAGGAGTAAAGAGATATTTCTAAAAGAGGCAGAATAATAGTTGCAAGTTGTATTATTTGAACCTGACATGCTGTTCTATACACTTAGCAGAAAAGACTTATTTATTATTGACAGTGTAGTGAGTCTGTTAAGTAGTATGTCTCTTCAAGAGACATGTAAATTCCTCCAGTGACACATTTAGCTCCACTGAAGGTACATTTACTCCACGAGTCTCCTTGTTTTGAGTCCACTCGCTACGCACAAGAAGAAAACAGTACATAAGTAAATAAAGATCAGCTGGCAAGTGGGCATGGGTGGCAACAATGGTACAGAGCCCACACTGCTGTTTGTTTGTTTGTTTGTTTGTTTGGTTGCTGCTGGGTTGATTAGCCTTTTCCAGTGGAAAGGGGCCTAATGATTGGAAGAGGAAAGAGGCATCGTGCCGGGAAAATCTTCACCAGCTCCAGTTGCTCACCATCTCATTTGGACATTGACAACAAAGACAACAAAGGACAGGGAAGAGAGGAAGGTATGGACAAAAATACAAAGAAACTGAGAAAAAGCATTAAGACAGATAAGAGATTAAAATATAAAGTGGGATACAGAAGCAAGAGATGTGAAGAGATGACATTTATGTATAATATAGAGCAGATAGATGTTATTTTGCGTCCGTACCTTGATGAGTAAGAGCTTCCTTTGCCCAAGGCCAGGTTGCAGCTCCTGCCAGTTCTTCTCGCACCGAATTGCTAGCAAAGAAAACATTAAGTGTGTCCATGCCACTCAGCTGTAGCTCCTCCTTAAGCTCTTTCACACTCATATAGGCCCTGCAGAAATGAAAAGAGAAAACATGAAAACATCAGATCACTCTTCTGAGATTAAAGGGACTACACCTATTTTCTGGGTGTCCTTGAGGATGGTGGGCTACTTGGAAAGTGAGAACATTGTTAATGTTTGTTACTTTGAGGATGAGGATGTGTTCAGTGTGTGAATGTATATAAATAAAAAATGGGGAAAAAAACAATTACAAAAAATGTCAGCCTTTTCTTTAATTAAAGAAGCTAACTCAAGGCCTACATGCAGTCATTTAACATAATAAACGCTATACTAAAGACTCGTATTGTGTTATAATTTCCTATTACTGAAACAGATAAGTGAAAAAAGGAGCAAAGTTTCTGAAAACATGGTGCATTAAAGAAATGGAATCATTGTCTGTGTGTTCAACAGCTTGATTAAGCACATATATAGGGTGGTGTAGAGCATAGCCATAAAAGCCGGAAATGGGCTAGGAGTTTTGCACGTCCGGTTCCCTCCTGTCAAAGTCCTCTCAAAGTCACAAAAATTTGTTTTGTGTTAAATGCCTGAAATAAAGTCTGTGGTTACCACAGGCTTAAGATATTCACATGTTTTGTTCTACAACATAAAATACAACATAAAATGTCCCACAATTTAATCATAAAGGCTTCCGTGTCATAAAAACAGCGGTTGCTAACAAGTGGCTAAATGAGACTGCAGAGGTTGTCCCAGAGTGAATAACATCGAACACGAAAACTCCTCTTGGCAAAAGTCCATTTTTACAGGCAGACTTTAGTTAGCAAAGAATTCAAACTCTAACTTTATAAAGTGTAGATTTATCAATTTACAAAAAATGATTTACAAAAAATTGTGTAGTAAGATGCTTAGTGTTGGTGAAGTTTAAGTAATGCAACCACAATGCGTTGTGTTTATAGCCTAATAACAGCTTTTTGATTCTCACGATTTAATTCACTTTAAAAAAACAAACAAACACACACACACACACACACACAAGTGGTGTTCATCTGTGGAGATTACCTTGATGAACAAAATGTGTAAGTTTCATAAACTTCTGTGGTAAGCCTACAAAAATACATCATCACTACACGCACTCTATTTAACCAATTTAGCACTGTTAGCAACGAAAACTAGCTAGCTAGCAAGTAGCCAGCTTACTTGTCTCCCAACAAAGGAGGCAGAGAGAGAAAACTGTGCTTTTCAACCACTTGAAAACCAATACATGATACAGGAGTCACAGTAGTTTTCGCTTCTGAGTTAGATAGGCAAATGCGCAAAGCTGGCCAACCAACTTCACAAGCAAGAAATGACACCTGGAGCGCTGCATGCATTTGCGTGTCTCTTCTAGCTAGCCGTCGGTCACCGTGGCAGCGAGCTTACCCTCAACCCCAGTGTTCACTTGCTGCATTAGTTCATTAAAGGCCCCATATACAGGTGTTTTCACTTTTCACTATTGCCTGATTAGAGCTCTTTTCAGGACACTGGGGTTTGATTTGCATCTCATATTAGTTTGCAGATGTGGTGATTTGCATCTTCTATTCATTTTGGTGCACCTTTGAAAGTGAAAGGCGTCAATCTGGTGCACTTTGAGAAAAAATAAAGGGGGTCCTTAGTAGAGTTCTCAAAAAAATGTTTCAGTCGTATTTCAGTCTCACAGCGCTGGAAGTGAGTGAGATATATAGGCAATGTCCTGCCCAGCTAAATTAACGAGAAGACAAACAAACCGGAGAGAGGTTGAGTACAAGCTAGCACAGGGTTCTCCCCAGAAATGTTTAGTGTAGCGGCGCACCGTCATCCCGGGAGGGACGGTCACAATCATCGGACGGGGCGGCCAGAGTTGGTCGCTATCGGTGGATGGGGGGGGGGGGCGGACGGACGCTCGTTCATTACCCTCACTCTCACCCGCTATTGCTATTGTCGGACCTGGGGGAGACAGTCAAAACCATCGGACCGGGGGGTCGGACGGGCGGACGGACGCTTGCTCGTCACTCTCACCCGCTGCAAAGCAGCTAACATTGAAAATTACTAGAAAATTACTGGGGAGAACCCTGTAGCACATTAACTTAAAGTGACTGTCGTTAGAGACCGTGCGTTTACCTGACAGGTGTTCCTGTAACCCTTTCTTATTTTTTTTCTCTTTTTTTAGACCAGAGGATGAGAGTAATTCCAACTCAAGTGGTAAAGAGTGACATCCTCTTCACGTAATTAGCGTAATTTGCTTGGCCTCAGACTGTGTGTGCATGTGAGCGAGAGATAAGCGTGTTCGGCAGGGGGCAGGGCATCATCTACTGACAGGAAGTGAAAAACGTTTTGTTGAAGAAATGGCGCGAAATGGTACAGCTCTTCAGCGGAGAATAATCATTTTTAGATCAATATGACACTATGGTGGAGCAAATTAGACTATGGCAGTCAGCCAGGATCTCATCAATTGATGGGTAACACTGTTTAGCAGATAGTGGAAGAGTTATTTTTGTGTCCAAAAAAGCAACCAAGGCTTAATTTGTGAATGTATATAAGTCAAACCTTAGTGTAAAAGCATAATTACGACAAAAGAGGCACTTTCAAGATTACCATAGTTTAATTTTCGGGCAAGCTAATTTTCAATGGAGTGCTTGCGCACCTTTACGCTAGCATCAAAGTCATCAAAGTTTTTAAAACACTGAGAAGGCTCGACACAACATGAAACTTTGCTCGTAGTATCGACAGAGTCTCTACACATGAACACGAGCATTGAGAACATTGTTTGTGTACACAGAGTTTTCTAAAAAGAAGGTTTTTGGACAACTCATATTAGCAGCTGTATCTTCGGCGCACCACCGTCATGGCAGACAAAAAGTGTCAATCCCCGAGTGCGACCTAACAAGAAGGAGAGTAATGGTGAACCGCTTCTCAAGCCTTTCTGTTAGGTCTCACTCGTGGATCGACGCTTTAATGTAACTAAAGCCTGGGTTGCTTTTTGGCGAGAGTTTCACTTTAAGGATTTAGCTTAGTTTAGCACTAGCCGTTTTTAGACAGGGCACCACGCCACCAGTGTGCCCGTCCTTTTGGCGGCTCGGTCCGCGGTTTTAGACAGAGGCCGGCAAATTGGGGGTCTGTTTTGGTCCGCTGATTTTCCTCCTCGGAGGGTTCACTTATTTCCGCCTCGCCTGCTACCTAAAAACGAAGCGGAAATGTGCCGGCCTCTGTGTGAGACGTGTGGAGGTGTCAATGACCTGCACTGTTGTGCGACCCACAGCCGGGGAGTTTTAAAACCAGGAAACAGCTGATCACAGCAGTCAGTCCATCACTTCATCCACAGACATTAAGATGAACAACTGGACAGCTGCAGAGATCCAGGAGATGCAGCGTCTCCTCGGTCTCTGTAGCTGTTTGGTTGTGTTAGCTTGTTGTTGTAACGTCAAGCTAAGAACGTTTGCTATTTTTAATTAAAAGCCCCCTGCTAAGAACCCAGTTCTAAACTCCAATGGGGTGCAATGTAAAGCTCTTATTTTGAAGACAAATTCTATGTCACTGTTCACAGCCCAACTTCGAGCTTCACGTCACGTCACATGTTTACGCCTGCCTCAGAGGCGGCTTTTGGAAAAGGAGGAATATTACGCCTTGGTTTTAGAAAGACAGGCCGGCACATTGCCGCCCTTACCTTGGAGCAAATGTGCCACCTTTTCTGTCTAAAGGGCTACTGTTAGCTGAGATAAAGGCTAGCTCAGTTATTGCAAAAACAAGGGAGCATAAAAGAAAAAATACATCTGAAACTTACGTCACAGCCATTCTTTCCTAGTCAGGAAAGTGGTTAAAGCCACCACCTTCAAAAACAAGTCATTATAACTGAGGTACTGCCTACATCTGCTTTCCTCACCTAGCTAGCTGATTAGCTTACCATCAAACCACAGTTTTCTTCTCATAGCACAAATGTCTTAAAGGCCTGACAGTCATAGGGCCACCCACACAAGTGTTTCCACTTATGTTGCCCGAATGGAGCTCTTCTCAGGACACTGTGGGTGTGTTAGATTGGGGTTGATTCGCATCTCATATTTGTTTAGTTGCACCTCGGATAGTTGAATGAGTTGTTTAGTTTAAACTACAGGATTAACTTACTGCACGTAGAAGTTAACGGTACACATGTGTTTACCTGCAGAAGACAACATGCTTCTTGTGTTTATGCTAACCTAAGCTCAAAATGTATTGGACCAGTCTTCACTGGATGTGAAAGTGGATTTAAGAACTTGTGACCGTGCTGTGGGAGTTTGCTTCAATCCATCAGCACTGTCTTTGACTGTGTCAAAATCATAATTGTTTGAATTGGTCAGGGTACTTCTGACCACTGTTCCCCTCGGCCCACCAACCCCCACCTATTTCTCTGTCTGACTGTGATTAACAACCCTTGGGGCACTTTGATGTCTGAAGCGGACTTTGTTTTTCTTAGGCTGTGGCGATGGTAGCTGTAATTTTTCTCCTTTGCTTTCATAGCTGGAAAGCTTTTACACCTTCCTACCTTACTGGGTCTCAGGGCCTTGCAGTGGGGTCTGCCAGTCCATTTCACACCTGCTAGTCACTTAAGGCTTTTGCTGAGCCTCTTATGGTTTTCCAGAGCATGACAACTGCTTGATAAAAAAAAAATAAAAAAAAAAATGAATAAATTGTGCCACAAGTCTTCCAGTGGTGCATCTGGCATTGGGTCAAGTCAGTGCATGGTTACAATTTTATTTTATTTTATTTTATTTTTTACATCTATGAATCATTCATAATTTTATTTGTGAAGTCTTGTTTTCTTTCATCTCACTCAGGCGAAGCTTGGAATTAAAGTGTTTTTCAATGGTTATAACGTAATGGATTATTGTGTCATGTTGTATTTCTCAAGCAGCCAGTTAAGGTTTTATGTGACTGATTAAGTTCAGCTGTCGGGCTAACTTTGTTAAAATTGCTAAGCCATGCTTTAATCTTTACCTCAGTCACTTTAAGTGTAATTGAAGGATTTGTTTTATGTTGGTTGGTTAAAAAGAAGTTAAGGTTCATGCTTTTGATCAAGCTCAGCTGTACTGCTAAATGTATTAATATTACTTAACCATGGTTCAATGTTGAAAGGGCTTAAAGTGCTTGTTTTTTCATCACAAATATCATTTATATAATTGCTTATTAAAAATATTCTGCAGCCTTGGCTTTGTGCTGCTTACATTGTTCCAACAGCCTGGAGGATTGACAGGTTTGCTTGTAAGCTTTCAGCTGGGAAAAATCAGGATAGATGACATAAGAAAGCAGTAATCCCCATCCCCCCATACACTACTGTCGATGTACCATTAAGTGAGGCAGTTTACCTCTAAATTGGTCCAAAGGTGTTGCTCAGCAGCCAAGAGCCCTTCATGTGTATAATCCTCACCCAAATGCAATCCCTCCCTGAGTGCATGTGTTGTACTGTAAATAAGAAAGTGTTTTCTCAGGCACTTTGCCTGGCTAAATGAGGTTTAAGATTTAAGATGCTTCAGGGAAACCCTGCTCTCACTACATTACTGAAACTGAGTTCAGCCGAGGCTGCATGCAGTATCCATCACCCAAGGCTGTGCAATTACAAGTGGCAGAAAGTTGACCACTAAAGAGTTGACTCCTCAACTTCTGAGACTCAGAGGATGCCTCAGTGGAAGTCTAAGGCCAACCTGGCATAAAATAAATGGCTCTGCATGATTGAAGTGAAAAGCTTGGTTGTGTATTAACAGAATTACCATTTGTGGATACGTCAAACACTGTGGGAATCAACAGCAAAGTCAGCACTAACACTGTCACCATATAAAACTCTACATGTATGTCCACTTTAAATATTGTTGTTGACAATTCAGTTACTTTGAATCAGAAGCGAGACTCTAAAAATATCAAAACATCTGAACATATTTACACTTAACCATGCACTTTACTTGTCTTTGTACAATGTTATGTGCAGAAATACAGTGAGTCGAAAGCATCTGCAATCTAAACAGTTCCTCCACATGCCGCTAGGATAAGACACCTATATTCAGAGATAGTAAATTAAAAGTAACTTTATTCCATTAGTGCAGAGCGTTTGTTTCCTGACCATACAAGCACATATTTAGAACTTATCACTCACAAGAAGTCCCAAATAGTCATGTTTCCATGCAACTTTTCAGATCCAGAGAAGCATGCACCAGCTGACCAGCTGTTGTCCAACCACAGCTTAGCAACCGTAACTAGGGGTGGCAGGCCTGTCCAGCTTTGGCACTGTCAGTAAGCTGAAGCAGAATACATAGGTCTCTGTAGTAAGAGTGATACCCAGTATGTAAACAATTGGGTGGATGTTAATTTTTCCAAAACCAAAACCACAAAAAGAAAAATGTAGGAAATGCTGAATACATTGTGTTTTGTCTGTGCTAATCATCAGCATATGTAGCTAACTAACAGTAGCCTAATCTAGCATTACTTCTAAACCCAAGGAGTATTCCATACTTCATTATTTGGTAGAGGCAGATGGAAACATAACAAAGTCAGCTGGGGGTGGCATTTTTAACCAACTAAAGGAAGTAACTATGAAACAACTTCTTTGCAGGCTGCAACTCCTAAATTCGTCCTATCACAATCCACTTGATAAAGTTGATTTGTTTTGTTTTGGATTGATTCTCAGATGTAGCATAAAGAAACTTTTGTCTGTAAAATAAATTAACCTTCAAACTTGACATTTTGTTAGCTGAATTTGTTACTTAGCTACAACCGTCAACATCTGCTTGTGAAATATGTTATTTCAGCAGGCAAAAGGACCCATTGTATGACTGATCAATATGTGAGACAATATATTGTATTTGATTTTGGACATCTATGTATGGTGATACAGCATGAGTGTTATTTTTCCTGATTTTGAAGGCTGGATTATAGGAAAGGGATGTATCACGTGAGATTATAAGACTTTTCTGCTTGTTTTAATACTTTTAACCTTTAACCACTTAGCTTTATTGTTAAGAAAGTACCAATAGTCATACCTAGAATAATGTCACAATATCAAGGTATTGGATCAAAAATATGGTGATATTTGATTTTGTCACCCAGTCCTAGCATTTATGAGATGCTTTTAAGGAAAATATCAAGATATGTATTGCCATTTTGCCTAGCCCTAACTAATTTTCCCAAAAAGCAACAGTAACAAAGGGTGGTGCTTCACAATATTCAACTGCAATATAATGACAGCATAAGGCAGAAAAAAAAAGGCCGGGACCATCATTGGGACAGATGACACAGCAGTGAATCAGCATCAGATTTCTGGGAATCTTTGCAGCAATGGTTTATTAGTGCATAAAACATGACCACAATAAAAACTGAGATTAACGTGCATGTAAAGTATCAAACAAGTTTGGAAAACGTTTGTTCTTTCAGGGGAGTTGACTGGAGCTCACTGCACACAAGTGTGCTGTGCAGGATTTACAAACCAAGTAATATTAGCAAATCCTGGACGTGTGTCTCAACATAAATGGACATGATGTCCGCCCACCACCTCATCACTCCCTTTCCACCCTTGCTCTGTCCGTCCATCTTTCCCCTTCCCGCTCCCTTTTCTTTATTATAACGCCAGAATCTGCAGTGTACCTGGCCATCGCCCTAGAATTGGCTCAGAACAACAAATTTGTGTTGTGACAGCAGCTGGCTTCAGAAACCTCTGGCCCTGTGCTGGCCAGCGGCAGCTGCACACATATAGGGTCCCACAGTCTGACTACCTGGCCAAGAGCTCAGGGAGAAGGGGGAGGGGGATATCAAAGATCGTAAACATAAAAATGGTTCAGTGGGGCGAAGATGCCAGAAAAATGTCATCCTCACATTAATTCTCTGTCTGCCTGAGAAAGTTGTGACTTTGGATGCAAGGACACACACACACACACACACACACACACACATGCATGCAAGCATGTCGAACACTCACACACATCAGCATTTTCAACGAGCTGGGGTCAGGACCTTTCCAGTAGACCTTCACTACTGGTAGTCCGCTGGGCCCAGTTTTTACGACACTCTGGTCCCCTGTGTATTGGCTGTTCGTGTTGTTCTTAGTTGAGGGTCAGTAGCTTATACAGAGGAACTCTGGCAGGATTTAATGCAGGAGTTACCTCACTGCTTACAAGCACACACCTACTGTGACTTTTGAATTTTGCTTTCACACTGCACACAGCAGAGTCTTTGTTTATTTAAGTCTCTCATCCAAAAAAACAAACAAACCCAGACACCAGATCAAATCCAGAGCCATGATTTAGCATGCTCAAAACATCTATACATTACACTGATCTCTCCAATTATTACTGTGGTGGACATCATTTCTCTTGTTTTTGGAATATTTGTTGAAATAACCATTACAATAAAGCTAGCATAAATAACTGAGCATTTTTATATAATTGAGGCCAAAGAACCAGATCCCTGTTTGTGCAAAACAACAGAGCAGAGTGCTGTCTGCTGTCCAACTTTTTTCATTAGCGTCCATCTCCTCTCTGCAGGGTAGACAGCTCAGGCTGAGAAGGGGGAACATCTGACCATAACAACTACCAAACCAAATTTTTTCCTGTCTGCCTTGTGGCCTCAATCCCACCAAGCTCATGACAGGACAACATAAATTAACATTTACTTATGACAAACTTGACAATCTTCCTGCGTATGGCCAAGCAATGAGACCACACACGCAAGCCAACTTTTGTCTTAAACGTTTACCTAACCTAACCTATGTCTTCCAGGAACAGTCAACCAAGCACCATGATTTTTACCCAACAGAAACATGTTCACATTCACACAGCTGAATAAATTCCAACCTGGGATTCATCTTCTTTTGTTGGCCACTGACACAGTTGGAGGTTAAGAACCTTGCTCAAGGGCACCTTGTGGGTAAGTTAAGGGAGGACACAAACTCAAAGTTACTCCTTTGCTTCCCATACCCAGATCTGGCGCCAAGTTATTGAGTATTTAAAGGTGTCATTTGAAAGAAATGACCTTGCTGTTCACTAGATTCAAGATGTTTCATTGTCATATACACATAGTTTGCACCAGGCAATGAAATTCCTAATTTGCAAGTTTCCCTTCAAACAAAAATACAAAAAAATATAAAATATACTTAAAAGAAATAGATAAATAACAAGCATGTTTGCATGTGCAATGTTCACATGCAGCAGAAGGCACTGAAAGACAATGAGATAATTATAATGCATATATACATTTGTAGTAATGTAGTTCCCAGTGCTGAATGGTTGTGTATACGAAAAAGAAACTGGTGTCGGGAGCACTTCGCAAACAAGTCAGCCAGGCTGGGCGCCATGTTAAGGAATATTCTCTTTCCTGTTGCTATCTTTGGTTGTAGCAACTAGCTGCCATTAGCTAGCAGCTCAGGTAGCCGAGGAGCAAACTGATCCGATTGGCTGAAGGGAGTCTGCCCACATCATGACCTCGGACCAGGAAGGGGTGTCACTACAGACGGGGGTCCACTCAACTAGGCTCAGCAGCCTCCCAGTGGCAATGCCTGTACACCAGAGCGAAGCTTCTTAGACCACTGGATGCCGGATTGAAGATGAAGGGATATGGTACAGTGTGAAATCGCCTAATTTCATATCTCAGCGACAAGTAGAAATGGCAGGCAGGGACAGGAGCGGTATGAAGTGGCCGAAGAGTGAGAAAGAGTCAGAGCTGTGTATAGCTGGAATAATTTTCCATCTTACTTGGTGACTTGAGGATTTACTTTGACCAAACCAGAGGGGATTGTGGAAAGACAAACCAAGACTGCTTCTGTGAGTTTTATTTCAGCTGAGAACACGCACTTGGCCACAGGTTCCACCGATCTCCCTCCCCGTTGTCGTCCAGCAGACAACCAGGGCCAGAAAAGTCTCTGTCAGCATAACTTGACACATTACTATGTCCTAACTGTACGTTCAGTTGTTGTCTATAGTTAATGGGTTGACGTGTTTTATCACAATTGGTTTGTAATAACATACAGCCAGTAGTGGAGATGACCTACATGGGCCTACATTATCCATAATGCAACTAGCTACTGGGTGTAATCATGGAGACAATTTATCAGATTACATTGAGCTGGAGCCAAAAATGGCTTTATACTGCTTTCTGTTTTATGTTTATTTGTTTTTTGCATATGCAGTAGCATCTGTAAGTGGGCCTGTAAACACACTTTAAAGCAACATTATCTAGAAATTAGCCTTAAATGCATTTTGCCCCCCCACAGTTTCTAAGTGCAGCATCACTGTTGTGATATAAATCTCAGGTCTGTAAAAGAGATCCTACTGTCTAAAGTACTACTGTCTGAAGTTAAAAAGTGCAGAAACTAAGGGGGGTGGGGGTGTGGGGGGATGGGAGGCTGTGAAAGAAAAACCAATCACCCTTTTACAAGACACCATACCATCAAACTGGAAAAAAAATTATTTGAAATCAGTACTTAGCCTTGAAGAGTAATGGCCAAAGTTGTGTATTTGTAATTTGCATCTTCCACTGTATTAACAATCTAAATGGAAAACCTGTGTTTTTGTACATTAAACACCAATTAAATTTGATGTTCCACATTATTTTAGTTTACTTTTACAGGTGGGGATTTGGATTATGGCACAAGGGGTCACAACAACAAATCCTGTAAAGTGGTAAAGAAACGTCCATACGCCCACAGTATAGACTGAAAAAATAGCTACTCTAGGGGTTTTAAAAACATTAATACAAATGTATGTTAAGCTGTCACACTGTCATCTGCACACGTCAAGCACTTAATCTATCGTTATAAAAAAATAGCTCCAGTTCCCATGCTCTGTTTCCCAGTGGCCCAGTGTAAAGTCTGTGGTTGCAATTTGGATTAAGGATGGGGTCTTTAAGAACCCGGGCCGACGACTTCATGGCGAGACTTCATGCAAGCTATTTGGAACTCTGCATGAGCCTGTCTGTCAGACCAAATGGAAGGCAGTGGGCTGCCGCTTGAGTTGTTTAGTAAAAATAAGTGTGTACTTTGGCCTCTTAACCCACCATCCCCGCTTCACAGGGCTTTCTCTAAAACCACTGGGGAAAGTGAGAGTACCAATTTGTACATGTAGCATGTTGAGCTGTTCATTGTACAACCCTGCCGAGGTAGTGCAGCGTGCAGAGGCAGATATTCACCTCATGGGGAGAAATGGTCTTATTATTGGCCATTTATGCCCAGAGACTGCTTGCCTTTGGAAAAACTTGTCCTAACTGGCTGAAATTGTTATCCCCCTGGTGCTTTCTTTACTGTGTTTCTCAAACTATGTAGCCTTAAAGATTTCCCCCTTGTCTTGATATAAATATTTATATATCAATGGACTGACTGACACTATGCATACAATAAAATGTTTGTGACCACCGCTGGTCAACCTCAATCTATTTACAGTGCTCTAAAAACAAGACCCTCAGTCCCCTTTTGTCAATGTGACTTTTCCATTTTCCATTCCACAGATATGATCATTGGCATTTGAAAATGTAACACTCTAAATAGAATAATAAATAACTAAACACAATTGATTAAATAGAGGCCCCATCATTAGAGAATTTGGCCTTTATTCCTAATTCTTCTTCCCCTTCCATAAATGTAAACTTAACTTTTGTTATGATCAAGTAATGCAAATGTAATTTCCACATTGTCTGTGACAACATTGTAATGCCACAGAGTAATTATTTTCAGTCACGCACATTTTGCTATTTTTGAGATTTGTAGTTACGGGAAATAGACAACTACAGCCCCCCAGTGTTTCCAAGAGGTATAAATGTTGGTGTTGTTGTCACAACTTAAGAATATCATTTTCAAGATAAAGATAAAATATGGCAGATAGAAATGGTGCCAGGCTGCCAACCTGACTGAATCTCTAGTTAGCGTCCTTTTCCCAGGAGATTTCATGCCCTGACAGAATAGCAAGTGAAATGCAAGGTTTATAGGGAACTAATCTAAATCCCACTGGTCTTTAATCCTGTGCCCATTGCACATCAACATTTACTGCATGATAATATTTTCACAAATGCATCCATGCATCCATCCATTTTCTTCCACTTATCCGGGGCCGGGTCGCGGGGGCAGCTGTCTGAGCAGGGACACCCAGACTTCCCTCTCCCCGGACACTTCCTCCAGCTCTTCTGGGAGGATCCCAAGGCGTTCCCAGGCCAGCCGAGCGACATAGTCACTCCAGCGTGTCCTGGGTCTTCCTCGGGGTCTCCTCCCCGGTGGGGCATGCCAGGAACACCTCCCGAGGAAGGCATCCAGGGGGCATCCAATATAGATGCCCGAGCCACCTCAGCTGGCTCCTCTCGATGTGGATGAGCAGCGGTTCTACTCTGAGCTCCTCCCGGGTGACAGAGCTCCTCATCCTATCTCTAAGGGAGCGCCCCGCCACCCTGCGGAGGAAACTCATTTCGGCCGCTTGTATCCGGGATCTTATTCTTTCGGTCATGACCCAAAGTTCATGACCATAGGTGAGGGTAGGAACGTAGATTGACCGGTAAATCGAGACGCCGCATCGATCCGCCTGTCAATCTCACGCTCCATCCTTCCCTCACTCGTGAACAAGACCCCAAGATACTTGAACTCCTCCACTTGAGGCAAGTGGCATTCACAAATGCATCACATTACAAGTATTCCAGAGGTTCAATGGGCATAATAACAGCAAACATCCTGATAAGATTTCAGTGTGATATAATAAGCAAAAGCAAAAAAAGAGTTGTAATATTTCATGACTTATGCTGATAACCTCACCTATCAGGAGACTCGGGATCGAAGCAGGTCTTGAGAACGTCGGTGACCTCTGGGTCACAGCAGTCTCCATCATCGTAGTCATAGTGTATACTGTTGCACTCCATGTTACAAACTCCATCCTGTCTCTTCCAGTTGTAGCAGGGCCCCAGTCTGAGGCAGTCCCCTCCATCATGGCCCGTCCTCGGGTGGTCGCACTCAGGGTCACACTGGCGGTTCCCAATCTTCCCTATTCGACAGTTGCTGAGGATAAACTGCTGTCGAAGGCTGGAGTTTTTTACGGTGTGCACGCTCAGTTCCAGGGTGATGTTGTAAGGACCAAAGGCCTCAGTCAGGGCCTGGTGTTGGAGCTGGATCTGGGCTTCAGACACGGTGGGGTGTCCCCCATCATCATTGGAGAGGTTGACAATCCTGTAGCGAACTCGCTTGGGGGAAAGGAGCTGCCAGTTGTTGTTGTAGCCATAGATTATGTCGGTGTTGTCACAGGGTGTCAGGCCGCAGGGTGGAGGCAGGAATGAAGAGACAAGCTCTTGTTCAGGGACAGGTGTGGTGACAACAGTTGGATGGAGGCCAACTTTATATGGAGTCCACAGCTCTTCCACCTAAAAATTCAAAGCAAAGTCCCAAAATATTTTAAATAACTGTTTACAATAAAATGTCAGTATACAGCAATTAAATGAGTAATGCTCATAAGTTAATTCTTTATTACATAAAACTGAATGTGTAGAAACTCATTGAAGTTGGTTACATTAGTGAAGTCAGCCCACATTGCTAAGAGTGGCTTGCTTTTGTCGATTTGAAGTGGTCGCTTCAGCAGGTCCCCATGAGAGCGTGCATAGCCCCACAAGACCACACCCCCTATATGGCCCCTGAAGCTGTGTCCTTGATCTGATTGGTTACTGCCGAGAAAGAAGGTCCTGCACGTCTTCATGAAGGGACTGTAGAGATTCCCGGACTGGAGACTGCTCTCTCCCACCTGAGAGGAGAGGCAGCAAAAGATGACAGCCAAGAAGAGAGGAGGAGCAGAAACAAATGTCTTTTTATTTCATTGTACATAATAAATGATTGATGGGTCATTCCAAAGACAACTTCCTTATTTAATTAGACTTTTCAAAGAGTTGTTAGTATTAAGTCACCCACATTTTAAAACTGCTTATGTTGGGGCAATATATCTTTAGCAGCTCTCCATCTGCTGGTCAAAGAAATTAATATGATATAGTCACTGTATTCCCTGAATGCTCTGATTGGCTGCCTACACATTAATCAGGTGTCCTGTCCTCTGTCCAGAGGACAAAAAAAAAACCAACAGCCTACATGTCAAAACTATGATGCTTTGATGGCTTTTTCGTGGGTGCTTAAGTTCATCACCAGATCAGTTACCCAAAAATGTAATATTATAAGCCAAGGATGCACCAGTAAATACAGATAAACAGCTCCTAAGTTCTACGCCTGCATGACAGGAAATAACTCTCCCTACCATCAGGTATTAGGTGGTGGTAACCAGGCGTGAACCTTGAGTTGAGATTGCGTTGTCAAAGTACGATCAGTGTGTTTTACTGATCAACAAGTTGGAAGAGAAGAAAGTAAATGGCCAACCTCAACTAAACTATGAGCCATGCACTAAAACCACACACCTTAGCTCCATCAACATACAGGGTCATGTGGAGGCCGCTGTAAGTAGCCATCAGGTGAGTCCAAGCGTTGGCCCGGTACCGCTGGTTGCTGTAGACAGTGGTGGATTTTACGGCTCTGTCTGTGCGGAGCATGAAGTAGAACCGCGCATCTTTGGTGCCGGCAGGTTCGGCAGTTCGGATGCCCACCGACCAGCCCTTCTCACTCATTGAATGAGAACAGTTGTCAAATACACCTATGGCAGATGGGAAGTAGTGAAAGGTAAATATTAATATAATAATATTATTTTGGAAGAGTGGGAATGGTGGGAAAAACATGCAAATACTCTCTTGCAAAGTGAAAAGTCAGCAAATTTACATGGACACACAAACAAGCAGTCTTTCCAAGTGATTGCAGTCCGGCAGACAGCAGACAACTGTGGGGGAGAGACATTCAGTGAGGCTGAGACACAGTTAGAGAGAGTAAGACAGGGAGAATAGGCAGAGCCAGAGACAGCGGGAGAGAACAGAGAGGGGAAGAAGAACGGAGGTATTTCACTCAGCCAAGGCAAGGCCCTGATGTTTCCATCTGCTGTTGCAACAGACAGACACAGATCCACATCTGCGCCCCAGATGTCAAACACTAGGACAGCAAAGGGTCAGGGAACCCCTTCACCCTCCACAACGCTGTATGTGTGTGTGCATGTGTATATGCTTACACGCATATGTGTACCTAAGTGTGGGAAGTAGGCAATTGTGGCAAAATATCCCCGAGGAGGTGAGCCAGTTTCTTTGTCAGGCATGTAATACACTTAGAGGGGAGGGAAGCGGTTAGGATGCTATAGCTCTGCTAAGTAAATCAAATTATACAATATGTCAGTTCACATACTCTACTGCCAAATGCATTAAATACTTAAGTATCAATCTGTGCTTAATATCTACAGTAAAATATGGAAAATGTTAAATGTGCTAAATGTGCTAAGAGGTCAACTAAACCATCTATAAATTTAATTGTGTTTGCACTACAAGACAGTCAAGACTGGCATTCATCTCCAACACATAATTATAATATTGATTTTATTAATATTAATTTTCTTTTTGGCCACTAGGGGCCAGCAGAACAAGTTTTTATGGTAAACATGTTAGCAAACTCATGGCCATTAGCAGACCCAGAGCAGCATTAGCATTTATTTTGCATTATTTTTCTGACCATGTAATTCTAACATCCACTTGCCTTTTACTCCAGAGGGAAACATCAGGTTCTTTAGCTGTTAAAAGCTCCACACACTAGTCACTAACTCTCTCTGTCTGTCGGCTGTGTTGTGCTGGGCAGGTAACTTAAAGTATAATAGCATCTTCTGTAAAAAGAATGCCTTCTGCAATTGTAAAAAAGTTTGACGAGAGAAATATGAGTGACCAAAATTGAGCTGAAGATGTTAAAACGCCCAGCAGGGCTGAGGGGAACTGCAGCTGGGTGATCATTTTCAATCCGATACAATGAGGGACCCGTTTCATATTACACGCAGTCATTTGATCCATCGTTAACACAAAAAGTATTAGTTGGTGCACCTTAAAAAATTCTACGTGTACGAGTGTAAGCAATTAAATTGAATTTAATTGATCTGGATAATGAAGAAACACGATCTCAATTTAAAGGTCAGTTATTTTTTTGAGATACTCATACAGCTATTTTTTTCTCATAGATGCCACCTCACACTGAAACATATGACACCACAGGATATAGTAACAATTTAAACGGGGGGTCTACAGTTAAAGTGACAACGAGGAACTTTCAGTTTTTGTTGATTCTAGTGGCCCCGTTTGACAAAAGTGTTATGACACTAGCTTCTGCTGTTGTAAAGATCCTTGCTTGCGTGTGTGCATTTGTATTAGAAGTGAGTGAGGGAGAGACTGTGATGGGTGTATTTATATGAGATTTTTCAGGTGATATATGTGATTGGACCCGGGCACAGGCATTAATAATGACTGTATAAAGATAGCAGTCATTTTGCTGATGGTCTCGTTTGCTGTTACAGGTGATTTATAATCATCAGAGGAATCGCAAGAATGTTTCAAAAACACTTAACTTTTTAATCAAATTTGTCAAATTAAACTGGGGCCCTCTTCTGTAACATGTCTTTATAACCTTGTAAAATACTGCCGAATTTATCAGAACCACATCAATATGACCATCAATTTTAATTTCTATTAGTTCATTGACATAAATGTTGGTCAAAGAGCAGTAAAATAATTACAAAACAGTGCATCAAATGATAATGCAGCATCTAAAGAAATGTAGAATCAGTGTCTTCATTATAATATTTGTTTTTTGTTTTGTATTTTTTGGGGCTTTTGACTTTTTTTCTTGACAGAACAGCTGAAGACGTGACAGGAAACAGGTTGAGAGGGGGCGGGGGAGGGGGGCACACAGCAACAGGCCCCAGGCCAGGACTCGAACGCAGGTCCGGTGCTGTGAGGACAAAGCGACTGTACAGGGGACGCCTGCTCTACCCCGAGAGCTAAACGGCGCCTCATCATTGTATTATTTGTAAAGCACTCTCTGCAATCTGCAACACATACAGTAACATGACAATAAAGGATGAAATGTGCAAACAAATAGATTTATAAGATCACTGACCACTGCAAGTCAGACCAATGTCAATGTCATGTCTAGCAGAAACAATAGAAGTTTGTTTTTCACTGTATTTGCCAGATTCCTTCAGGACACTACAAAGAGAACGGCCCATGCCACAAATGCCGCCCTCACATAAGGAAGCAATGAGGGGGAAAAAGTTGAGTAATGGAGTCGGATCTTTGATCAGAGTAAATGTGAGTGGACATAACAGTTTGTGGTCTCCCTCACTATCTGGACAGCTGTGGTGCTGCACCATAGAGCTTTTCAGTTTGTTTGATGTATGTGTTGTTCTGTCAAATGTGCAGCTTTTCAGATGTAACATTCCTGATGCTGGCTTGTTGGAAGAACAGTGATGTTCATCTTCATAGGAACAGCCTGGTTAAATGAGGGTTTCATAAGATCAATGAGTCTGCACTCACTGCTCAGAATCAATGGAAACAGTCAGGCTAACTATGAGGAGAGAGTGAAACATACTCTGGGAATTTACACCGTTATGTCACTATTTATTTAGTCAGTGTTGAGGGCAAAAATGTTATTTGATTTGTTGTGACCAAAGATGGCTTAAAAACAAAGTTATTGTCATCAGATAACTCATTACAGATTAGTGCTGGGCGGTATGACCAAAAATGTATACGGAATCTTTTTCAAAATTCTAACACTTTCACAGTATATGACGGTTTTTGTTTTTTGGGGTTTTTTTTCCAAGCATAATCAGGTGTTCACAGCATTCTACTGGTTGAGCGAGGAGTTACTAGCCCCTTTCAGATAGAAAGGCGGCACACTTGCTGCAGGCACTCTGCCATCCTGTCTATCTAAAAGGGAGGTTTAACATTCCTGCTTTCCCAAAAAGCACCACTGGTGTGGGCATAAACACGTGATGTGATGTGAAGCATGAAGTTGGGTGTGAACAGTAGTACAACATATGCATCAGAAGAAATGTGGTGACACTTGATAGATTTACTTAATTATTGACCAGTGGCCCATATTCTCACCTCCTCAGTCAAACACACGCCGATGTTAAACCCCTGCTATTAAAGGAAGCGTGCAGCAGAGCGCCTCGTGTTAGCTGCCCCAAGCAACAGAAAGCTAACAGGTCAAAACTGTCTTCAATTTAAGAGCTTTGTATAGAACAGGGTTCCTAGCAGGGGGCTTTTGATTTGAAAATAGCGACCATTAGTAGGTTGATGCCACAACAACAGGCGGGTCGGTTTGCAACAGTGTCGCGCGGCGCAGCGTGGCTTTCCATAATCAAATACACCAGTATGGTGGGATATTAAAAATTCATATCCTAACGAAAATATGCACCGGTATTCGGTGTGAACCGGTATACCACCCAGCACTATAGATCATTGTGGAAGTTATTTGCTTAATCCTTTAATATGATCACCTGTATTTATCCCTATTTGATGAAATTCACAACACAGCACCAGGGCGTCAAAGGAGTAATTTTTTTGTATACAATGAAATAAAGAATGGGAATTAAACATCACCATTTTCATAAGTGCTGCAACTGACAAATATTTTCAATGAATCTGTCGATTATTTTCTTGATTAATTGTTTAGCTGTTTGGTATAGAAAATATCCAAAAATGGTAACAACATTTGACCAGTGTTTCCCATGACAACATCCTCATATGGCTTGTTTGGTCCGACCCACAGAAATTCAGTTTACTCCAACAGAGGAGTAAAGGAAGCAGAACATATGTACATGTAAGAGGGTGGAATCAGAAAATGTAACCATTATTTCTTTAAAAAAAATGACTTAAACTGATTAATCAATTATCAAATTAGCTGGTGATTAATTTGAATATTTGACAAAGAATCAAATAACAGTGCAGCACTAGTTCATTACTATCGTAATAATAATATTAGCATTGTCAGCAGGGGTGTAGTCGGAACATAACAGATGTCAAGGTTGGAGGTAGGGAGGGAGATCAGGCTAAGGTAATGAGGTTGTTGTTACTATGGTTTTCTCTTTAATTTGAGTGCACATGCATCTTTGGTTGTAAATAATGTATGTGTGATTTGGCATAAATTAGAGGAAAGCTCGAACAGTAGATGGGAATGGGCATGGACAAATAACAAACATGACTTATGACCTGGGATCTGAAGACTTAAGCTTCAGGTTACCATTCTATTCATCAGTAAACACGATTAATCAGAACTAGGGCTTCACAATATGGTTAAAGAATTATATTGCAGTTATTTGGACAGATAGTATGATTGCAATATGATTCATGATTAGTGGGAATGATTTTTGCATCGCAGTTTTCAATTTCGTGGAAAAACTATTAAAGTAATAATGATGTGACATTTGTTGGGGTCAGTGCCAAACAAACCCGTTTTTTTCACATCTGGAGAACAAGATTTGTAGGCCAGGACATCGCTGCAGCACTACGGTACTGCATTATAGCTTCATTATAACAGCTTCTGCAATTTGGATATGACCTTTGACATACTGCACTTTTCATAGTATTTTAATTTAGTATGCAGCCCTAATCAGTGCACCACAAGATAACCAGTGTTTATCGCCCAGCTCCCTTTAAGAGAAAAAAGTCAGCGTCAGCTATCACGTGCAGGGAAAAGGTTGGCCGATATTACCAACCGATATTGGCTTATCACAGATGTGTCTGTAGTGGTGTATCTGTTGTCTGCTATGTGCCAATATGAATACTTATTTTTTACAGGACACAATGCAAAAAAAAATGACACTTGCAACTAACTGTTTCAGTGCACGGTTGTCATTTTGTCAACAGAGGTTATTGTTAAACAGTAGAATATCTTGCCTCTCTCTCATACCTGTCCTTGTCAGAAGTGTTTGATAGCCACATTTTGAGGGATCATGCAAAAAATGTGTCTATACACATATATATCATATATTGATATCTGATTTTTCTTTTTTTTCTCAATAATATAGGTATCAGCATTTGCCCCAAGAAATTCTGTATCAGTCAGGCTCTAATCATAAGTGCATAACTTGTCACTTTAGTAAAGCATCCATTTCACTCTGGTGGTTAGACCAAACACTACTGGATTGTTGAGGCCCAAAGTAATATTAAGGAGTTTTTAAAAATCCAGCAAGAATATAGTGGACAGTTGTGTGTGTGTGTGTTTTTTTTAACATAACCACAAAAACCCTTTGATTTTTTGTAATCAGGATCCACTCTTAATGGCATGCATGCAGGCAGTCATGCATAAAGCCTTTTAAAGTCTTTTCTCTGCGGTGGACAAACTATGTCAAATCTCAAAATTCCATGTCGACAGCAGTGGTAACTACTAATCGTCTGACTGATGACGGGCAGTGTAAATGGGGCTTCAGAACAAGTCACAAAATGTACATCATAATTTCCCAGCAGCCACAGTGCTGTCTTCAGATATCCTGTTTTGCCCAATCTAAAGTCCAAAGCCCAAAGCTATTGAATTCACAATGATATAAATCAATCAACTCACATTTGAGAAGCTGAAAGCAGCATGTTTGCTAATTTGATAAATGACATGACTTGGTGATTTATTTTTATGGCAATCAACTGAGCAATTAATCATATAATTGTTCCAGCACTAAATGTCTTCATGAACTCCTCATCACTGTGATAGTCCCTGTCACCATGTCTGCAGTGGAAACCAAAGAGAGTAAACCCTGGATAAACTCCGTTTGACCTTTGCAGTGAAATAAAGCCTCAAGAAGACATGTATCTTTTTCTCGGGAGCCATTTAAGGAGAGAATTTCACACAGCATTAGAGATCGCTGGTAAAAGGGCAAACCCAAATGCCGTTAAGGGTCACAAGATAATAGTATGGCCGTCGCAAGCAATTTGCAACAACATACATACGGCAGCACCATGGACCGTCTATATCACAGTGAAGCCCTGGCCACTTCAACGGGGAGGGATGAACGAGGAGGGGCAGGGAAGCAGACACAGAGGGGAAGTTGGACATCGACTGGCCATAAAGCAAATAGAGATTGACTGATGCTGACAGACTCATATGGAAGCCCATAGGAGCAGGTCAAAATAATCTGTATTTATTTATTGTTTATTGCATGTTCATTTTCAACTCAAATATGACACACATATGTGGACAACTGAAATGCTAGGGAGGATTAACCATTTTAATTTTCAAGTTTACACTAGCATTTTAATAAAGTCTCCTATGTCCTATAAAGTCTCCACAGTCAGGTGTGTCAAGCTTCAGGAGGGTGATATGAATATACTATAACGGATGAAGAAGCCAGCACAGAGTGGAGCCTGTGACCGGTGAGCTGTCACCCCCACAGCCAGTGTGACTGGAGACAGAGACATGAATGGGTGTGTTTAGTGTTGCGGGGCATCTATCCCCGACACAGTGTGCGGTCACGGTCACGTTTCACCCACCTGCTATGGTTGCGGGGTTGCTCTGCCCTCCCTCCGGCTTCACCCACAGCTCCAGGCTGAACTTAGCCCTCGGCAGCTCCAGCTCTGCAGTCGGCTTCACCTTCAGCTGCTCTCGACGCCCGCTGAAGTACAGGGCGGTCATCCAGGAAGGGGGCACCCTCGGCACGGGGCTCCCCCAGGGAGAGGAGCTGCCGACGGGCAGGCTCGCCGGCGGATCCGCCTCCTCCACCTCCCCGGAGTAGTCCACAGTAGCGTCCACCGGGACCCCGGTCGAGGTCTGCTGGTCCCCATCTTGCTGCTGCAGCCTGTAGAGGACCTGGAGCCCCCTGGAATCTGTTGAACTGTCGGGAAAAACTTTCTCCAGGCTGGAGTTGCCCTCTTCCTCGTAAGGAATCGTCCCGTCGAGGCTGCGGGTGAACCGGGGGCGGGAGCCGAATGTGGACTGTTCGTGGCCCTCGGAGGAGGCCGTCTGCCCGGCGTCTTTGAGCACCGACATCCCGGGGTGTTGTGTGGCGTCTTTACTGTCATAATTTGGGTAACTCTCGTCATTAGTGGAGCGTTTCTCATGAAGCTGTCCGGGCAACGTAGGGTATTGGTACCCCGCTCCCACCGTCGCATCTTCTGTTTGACCCCAGCTGTCCTTATCCTGCCCCGCCGGTGCGACCCGGCGCACCCCGGTATCAAACCTGCACCCTCCTGCACAAGCCGCAGGAGCGCTCCTGACAGTGTACAGCTCTCGTCGGCTCATGTGCGTCCTCGGACGGGCCGCTGGAGGGCGGTGTTGGGACAGAGAGAGGGAGCGGGGTTGCCGCCGGGACCTCCAGACGCCGGAGACGGTGCAGGGTTCACCTGCTAGCCTTGAGAGCTCACGGTCTGCCCGCCGGGCCATGGCGCGTTTGTACCGGCTGAGTGCATCGGAGCGAACCGGACTGAGCAGCGACGTGTCGGTGATGAGGACGAGGAGGACAGCCAGTATTCTGATCAACAACATTGTCTCAGGTTAGGGAAGGTATTTGGCAGGATTTTGATGAGGATAAAGTGGGAGAAAGAAACCTCTTTACAGTCTGCCTCTGGTGTCCAGGTCAGCAGCAAGAGGTCTCCCACCAGACTGTGATTATTAGAGCCTATTTATTTGCGCACAATTACCCAGCAATAAAGAAACGACTGTTTAGGTTTTCCCTGCTTTTGGAATTTAAAATGAATGTTTTTCTGTTTGGTTTTTGTTTTTGTTTTTGTTGTTGTTGTGTTTTTTGTAAACACATTTAAAAAGGTAATCAAAATAAACTCTGATATAAATATCAGTGCATTCCAACTGGATTCAATTAATAAAGAGGATGTCACATTCAAAGTTTCTCTCATGAACTCATTGCATATTGAGGTTCTTGGTATATGTTTGGTGTTGCTTTTGACTTAAGTAGACTTTAAGCATTAAGGGCGACAGAAAACAATCCGATCTTAAGCTAAGTGGATCTAAATCCTTTTTTGGCGCAGCTGCAGTGGCTCTCCACACTCCTGCACTTTGCGCGGACCTTTAGAGGAGTCGCTTTGCCTCCTTTCCATTCAAGCAGCCTCTGCCGTCTGCACAAATATCCGTAGCCTCCGTCACTTTGTTTGCTTACAGGTAGAAAAGCGTCAAACAATGTTTTGTCTGTGTTTCAGTGCGCTCACGAGGTAAAGCAACAATCCTTAAATGTCTCCAGGCTGATTCCAAATCTGACCGAAGCAGTTTTATTTTATTACTAATGAAAATGTCTTTTTTGTATATATATAATATATATATGATTTTATTTGCATGAATATACCGAGTGGAATCAGGTAATTTACCGACTCTACACAAAGCCTAATTTCTTTTTACCTGACCATTGCGGCATCATTTAGTGCGTCCTGCTCCAAAATATGGCTGCAAGGTGAATCACAGTAATAAAAAAAAAAAAAAAAAAAAAAAAGACAAAGTCACTCCAGAGGCAAATTGCAGTGCAGTGCAGAGTGCTGCAGCCCTAGCTTTCCTATCATTTCTGAGAGAGGACAAAAATATTAGTCCGTTAAATCATGGATCGGCGTCTGCGCGTCAGCTCCTCTTGGTTTTGTTGTGCGTCTGTGTGCGCTCCAGAGAGTGACTTGCTGCTCTTCTGCACCGGTCCATGCAGTAGTAGTAATATCCTCCTCCATTCACTCCTCCATCTCTCTCTCTCTCTCTCTCTCTCTCTCTCTCTCTCTCTCTCTCTCTCTCTCTCTCTCTCTCTCTCTCTCATTCTCTCCAGTCCAAAGGGTTTTCTTTTTTCTTTTTTTTTTGTGTCAGGCAGGGAGCCCCTGCCCGCCTGACATCACCGGTAGGGGAAGAAGTGTGTGGAGCTGGTGGAGGGAGAGGGGTGGCGTCCTTCCCCTTGCCTTGCCTCACACTTGGGTTTTACAAGGGAAATCCTCTTCTCTCCTCATCCCCCTGCCCAGTCCTGCTGTGCATCCCTCTGATGCAGAGGGGAATCAGGAAAGGGGTTGTAAAGTCTATTTATGGATATTTTTATATATATATATCATTCTTGTCTTGCTCAAGATACCTTTTGAGGTACTTGTTCTCTACTTTTCCCTCCATACCACAATATTTAAATGCACGAGTAATAGTGATAATAACCAAATAATATAGAGAGAGTTTTCTTTTTTTAATTATGAACACTTTTATACTTTTGAGTACTTAAGTACCGTACTTACATACTTTCGCTTGATTGACATTTTCAGTGCAGGACTTACTCACTTAAAGGAGTACTTTCATATTGTAAGTATTGCTGATTTTACTTATAAATTTGAGTGCTTCGTCCTCCACTGGCGACGCGTTGTAAAGTAAATGTTTTCATATAACATGGTAAGTTATGTATCAGAAGTAAAAGCACTCTTTGTGTCCCATATGAGTGTTGTGTCATTGTGGTTCTGTTACTGGATTATGCATGTATGTGTAAGCAGCTGCAGCAGCCGGTTACATCCACAGAAAAATCAGCGCATTATAGCACATCATTGCCTTTGTGCTGAAAGCCTGAGTGTGCAGGGTAGCCTGCTGTGACATAAATGCAGCAGAAGTTGTGAAAAGTACAATAATTGTGTCCAAAACGTGTCCACCGCTGCCCTGTCCATGTGGACAGGGGTGGAAAAAGTATCCCGCCCTTCTCTTGATCTATCTATCTCATTTTCTCATGTTCTGGCTCTCTTCAGCGGTACAACACAGTCAGGCACAACATCTGTCTCACACATGAAAGGGTTCTTTTGCGAGGCTTTTTATCATCCTAATATGTTACCTGCTTTATGCCGAACACTTGTGCTCATGTAGCCCAAACCAGGGCTGGAAACACAGAGAGAGGAAGCAGCGGGTCAGAGAGGGGAGGTGTATGGAGTAATACATGGAGGGATGTTTTACAATAATTAAACAGAGAAGAGTGGAGTAAAATGTTGAATTATTATTTTTTTATTGATTTGGCTGTATGAAGAAATACAATAGTTATCTTAATCAGGTAAAACCCAACAATCAGTATTCAGCTGCACACACCTCTCTGGAGCTTTCGACCTCATCAGAAATGTTCTCAAAATGCACTCACACTAAGGTAACTTTTCCCATTTCTAGATCTTTTTTTCAGGAAATGTGTGTGTATATTTCCGTGCGTTTTGGGAAATGTTTATTTTTTAAATCTCCATTTCATAAACGTCTATATGCTCACTCAAACAGAACGGGAATTTGTATTGAATTTGTACTTGATTCTAGCTTAGTCAGCAGGGGAGGTGACTACAGAGTACATGTAAATCTACCTGCATGCCCCACACTGACTTATTATCCACCCCTTTCAGCCAGCCAAAACATTAAGGACATTAAGGTTTTTGCAGAATCCTCTATGTCCTGATCCTAAGTATCTCAAACTTTGCATTTGTGTTGCTCATCATAGATCAATGAATGTGCTGACTCATCAAAAATACCTTGCAAATGGAGAAATGGCTTTGGCAACTTGGGCAGGCCCTTCCAAATCAAGAGACAGGTGCAGTTACTGCTGTTTCCAGATATGGCAAACAAATCTATACTGATCTTCAAAATGCTGTAAAACTTTATAGCTACACTATACTGTCAGCTGCGTGGAGACCTTTGTGTTTGCCCTTTTGTGGGATTGATTGGTGTTCATGCTCTTGACATACAGCTCCTGTATTCAATCATGTTGCACTCCCTCATTATGAACTCTCTGAATGATAATTAATAAAAACAGAGGCCACCACAGGCAGCTGTTGCTGTTCAACACCATCTCAAACATTGCTCCGTTCCTCTCCCTGAGACCCCATTATTTTTTGCCAGGCTCAATTTGCAAACAGGGCCCTTGCTCAAAGCTGGAGATGGAGATGGAGGAGGAGGCCACTGGCAGTTATGGCAGGGGCCCCCGAAGGGGCAAAAACGGTTCCTAAAGAGTGGGAGGCAGGAATTCCACAATCCCAGCCTGCCTGACTGAGGGATCTGCCTGCTAAACATTCAGCTTTTTCTGCTGGCCAAGTGTCCTTTGAAATCCAGCTGCAACTGTGTTGGAAAAAAAACAAGAGGAATAGGAGGGGTGGATTTTAGAGAAAGCAACAAAAAAGGGAGGGAAAGGGAGGATGAAGGAGAAGAGACAGGAGAGAAAGAGAGTGACATAGCGGTGTGCAGTGTGTGGTAGAGTGTGTGTGTGTGTGTGAATGTCTGAATGGGCGTGCTCCACCGGGGCCTCACCCCCTGCTGTAAGGGACCTCCACAGATTATCCTTCATCTGAGCTTGTCGGTCTTGACCCCAATGACCCTGAGGCCCACTCTCTGTCTTCCCCTCACACACACACGCGCACACACACACACACTCACTCATTTGTCTCTCCCCACACCCTCATTATTTCCTCTGTCACTCACTCTTTCTCTCTAACCTCTCTACTACTCACTAACCTCCAACGCACCAACACTGCTGACCCCGCAACTCCACCCCGTTACCACTAAACACACGCACACACACAAACACACACACTCACCAAAAACACATACACATGGTCTCACATGCAAAAGACTGGGGACCCAATAGGAGAAAATCCAGGCTGATGGCAGGACAAATGATGAGGGGTAGAAAGAAGAAAAGGGGAGAAAGAAAGACGGCAAGCTTTTCACCACCCCTGGTATGAAATAGAAAGGGGGGGGGGGGGGTCGAGGGGGACAAATGCAACATGGTGTATATACAGTACTGCAGGTGTCTGGCTCAAAGGATCTTATTCAGAGTCACTTGTTGAATGTATGGGGTTATCTAAGATGTTCAAATTAGAAGCTTAAACTGATATTTGTGTCTGAAGTTTTACAAAGTTTCACACATTTATATCTTTGTTATTATCTTTCTTCAGTTTCCAATCCCTCCTACCAATCCATAAAACCTAGGGGCCATATCCAAAGGCATGAAAAGCAGTCCCAAAATGCAAAAATAAAAAAAGCCCACATATTTCCCATTTTTTAAAGCGTAATTGTTGAGTGATCCTGCTTTAGAGTCATGTGTTAAATTGAATCCAGCATGATTGACCTCTGCGGCGCACAGAAAGACTTTTTAGTCTACCAGGTGGTCCTTTTCAGGAAAAATTAATTTACTCTTCAGTGTATCCAGTGATTTTCCTCTTGCTGAAACCCCTATTAGACATCCTAACGGAGCTCCTTAAAGATACATATAAAATTCTTCCACAAATAAAAACATGGGAAAATCCATGTTGTGCGTGACTGCATGGAGGACCCCCTTATTTGCCCACGAGGAGGTAAAAATGGAAAAGCAAGTAGCAGGCTGGATAAACTGTGAGCATGAATATGTTAGTGCTATTCAGGTTTTATTTGCAAAGCTGTAGGTGGATGCTTGAATGACATGACACTGTTTTTTTTAGCCCATGACCCACCCACCCTCTTGTTTTTGATGTAAAGACGAGATCATCACAAGAAAAATGACAAATATGAGGACACACGGAATTTCTATGGTTGACCGAAATCCAAATTATATTTAACTACTGTGTCCGTGTCATCCTGAAGCATAATCATAATCCTATAATTCTCTAAAGGGGGACTTCTTTTTTAACACTTTAGTAATAATTTATTGTGATATGTGATTTTTCAGCATTATTATAAAATATGGGATGCTGATCACAACATCTTGCAAAACTACTGTAATGCCCTTCATTTCCGTTTTTAGTTCATGCAACATGCAACATTATTAGTTTTGCAGTGGTGTTTGCTGTTGTTGTATATGCTGAGCTTAAGATAAGAATTTCAGCGTAATGAGGGGGAATCATCTGCCCCCCCCCCAAAAAAAACCTAACAAAAAAACCCTGAACATTGATAAAAGTTTAGTTTAAAACATTATGTCAGTCTAAAAAATGAGTGACAAGAAAAATGCAAACGCAAAATACTTTACTAGAGCACTTTACAATGAGGATACATTAATTACCATTACTGAATGCAGTAATGAACATTAACATTAGCAGTTAATTAACAGTTAACTTGTCAAGTAATCACTTACTAATGGCGTTACTGTTGACTAAGTTTTTAATTTAATAATTAATAATAATTTAATAACGAAGATGCTATTACCATTAATACAGCAAGTAACCAGTATATGTTTTAATGAGGGACTGTTTAAGGGAATGCTCTTTGTAAACTATTAAACAGGGCTGGGAGGGTTACTTTAAAAATGTATTCTCATACAGTTGCTAATAACATGAAAAAAAAAAAAGTAGCCAGGAATGTAATCCAAGTATCACAGTATTGAAGTTATGTAACTTGATTACTATCCATTACTTTTGGATTATTTCAATACCAAACACATGCAAACAAAGACAAGATGAATTAAATGACAATGAATTTCATTTCATCTTTTGTCTTTTAGTCAAACACTTGTGTATTTGGCGTCACTCCAAACCAAACTGATGCTGTGAGACTTGTGTTGATGTCATGTGTGTGCATGTGCATGACGACAGACTAGTATATCATATTTAATTTGAAGCTGTAATCCTGTTAGCAATAAATGATAATTGGACACAATATTTGACTGTTTATTAACTGTTAGTTAATACTTATTACTGCATTAACTAATGTATTTAGTTTATATTTTAAAATTAAAACATACCCAGGTTTGATGTGTTTTACCTGCTTCCTTGTTGCCTCAATTCTGTATTGTACTGTATTGTATTTTCTGTGAAAAGAAAAATCTCAACCAAAGATCCAATTCAGTTCCATCAAATGCAGAACAAGGCTACACATAATGAAACGACATAACAAGGTAATGGCATCTGGTTCAAAAACAACACAAACTGCAGCCTAACAAATTCCCAAGAGCTGAAATAGCATGTCCCAAAAACTCAGTTTCACAAAAGTAGTTCTACCTACCTTTATTACTTATTTGTTATCAGGTTTCATTACAAAAAAAAGGCGGGTTTTATTTTTCTGTTCATTAGATATTGAGCTGAATTCGTCCAGAAAGGTTATTTGTTCAGCTGGCTTAAAATCACAGTACTAAAAAAACAAATGAACTACTGTGGTATTTGGCATTTCCATCAGCGCAGTTAAACTCCTTCTCGCTAGGGGGCGGTATTTGAAGTCCGGGATCACACTGCGTACCTGGGTAATCGAGGAAACTGAAGAGATTCATCTCTTCCTCTCCGTAGCTAACAGTAGCTAGCCGGCTAATCTCTGCACAACGCAGTTGTGTTTGCTACATTGTCCGTTTCAGTGCTCATGTCTTTTCGTCCTTTATATCGCAGTGTTTTTCTAACACACCGTCAGTGACAAACGTGAGGCAGACACCAATAGACAAGTTTAAATACGCTGGATGTTTGACCACTGTGGCTTTCTCCCAGAATGCTAGCTACAAGAATGCCAGTTAGCTAGCCAACCCGCTAAAGTAGCCAAATAGCAGCACTGTCCGGATGCTTTGAACAGCAACGCAGCGGATTTCGGGGAGTTTCTAGTCGGCCTTGCATGATGTCAAGCAACCGGCCACAGCAAAACGCTGTGGGGGCGAATTCAGTGCCCGGCACAAGTAGCAGTAATACGGCATCCACTGGGAACTCAAACGGTAGCGGTGGGAGCAACGCCGTCACAAGTAATGGTAACAATTCTGGAAATGTTGTGCCCTCCCGGACCTTCGGAGCAGCCGGTGAGGGCGCCTTGTCGGTGCCAACTTTGGCCGCCGTGCCGTCGTCCCGGGGCGCGTTCGCTTCTCTTAGCAGACCTTCTGCGTCTTCGGGTAGCAGAAAGAGATCCCTCCATCAAACACCCCTGTACAACGGCCTCCTGAACTCATACGAAGATAAGAGCAACGATTTTGTCTGGTGGGTTTTCTCAGCTTTCCTGTGGTTTGTAGTTGCGGCAGAGTATTAAGAGCGTTTCATAGGTTTAAACGTAGAATTCTGACATGTACTTAACACATTTTTGTCCCTTCTACTTTCCCAGTCCCATCTGCTTCGAGATGATCGAAGAGGTACACATGACAAAGTGTGGGCACAGTTTTTGGTAAGAGTTTTGGTGTGAGTTGTAGCTCAAGCGGTGGGATCGTTGTTCCACAGAGATCAGTGACACACGTCCCATCGAAGAGCTGTTCAGACTCCCAGCAGAGGAAATTATTGTCAAGAATAACAAAATTGTGCTGAATGTCAGACTTATGCCATGTAAAAATAATGGTTGGCATTACAGGGGAGAACATGCAACTGTGTTCTCCACCTGTCAAACACTTTACCTAAATATTCATACCTAAATCCTAGCCAACCTGACTGTGATGCCCCTGCTCATGCCCTCACAGTATTTTGACTGAAAACAGGTCTAAACAATCAGACAGTCACTGTGTGTGCATGTAGGTGGAGTGACTCCCAGTGAGGTCTGCGTGATGTGACCGAAATCTAATTTTCAAATATAATAGATTTTAAATCCAGATTAAAATACATTAGAGCAGCAAGGGTTAGGTCATTAATTGTCAACTTTTCAGTTGACTACATTTTTTGAAAAAATGTAATTCTCTGACTCCAGCGGCATAAATGTGAATATGTTTAGTATGTGGATGAAACAAGACATTTCAGGGCTTGCCTACGATGCATATCACTATATAGCACATTTTGTGCTTGCTGTTTTGTCTTGGCTGGTTTTGGTTTTTCTGATGGGAGTTACTCCATTCTGCGGCACATTCATTTTCCTCCATGTTTGTGTGTGTTGCCTAAATGCAAAATTCCTGTTCCATTCGCACTGTGCGGAAGAAGGCAAAGCGTCATCCAATGATAAAAAATATTGCCATAGAAACTGTGACTCAGTGGAATAAAAAAAAAAAAAGCTCATGACATGAAATGATGGGCATCTTCCTATTATAACTTGTGCCAATATTGTCATATATTCATATATCAGACAGTAGAACTACTGTCAGACATGAAAGTTGTATTTGCACATACTGAAATAATTTCAACATAATGCTAAAACATTAATGAAAACATGTCTTAAAGCATCATGAGAATAGAGGAGACAAGCTTATCTGTGCTTGGTTTCAGCTACGAATGGCTAAACTGAATCACTAGTACTGTAACAGGTTTCTTTGGTCCTCTTTTCCTATTACTGTTCCTGTAATTTCCACAGTATTAAGTTGTTTCTCCTTCCTGCAGTTTCAAGTGTATCCGCCAGAGTCTGGAGGACAGCAACAGATGTCCCAAGTGCAACTATATTGTCGATAACGTGGATCAGCTTTACCCAAACTTTCTTGGTGGGTATTTTCAAAACGAGGTTTGATTATGTCTAAGCTATGTCTGTATTCTTTTCTGCTGTCACTGATGGTCACAAGACAAATCGGAAATCGAAGTGTTGTGACAGAATGATTCGTGAGAATTTACGAATTTGCATGTCAACACACAGTTTTGTCACAGAACATATCCACTGTTCTGTACAACAGTGTGGTCTCAGAATGAAAACTTTCTTTTTGTATTATTTTAAAATGTAGTTAAATTAAAATAAGGATTATGTTGTCACACCCTGGCCACTTATCAGTTCACTTATCAAATGCCATGAAAGCACACTTGGTGTGTTTCTTCAAGTACATAACCCAGCCATCATGGTAATGAAGCTGCTTGTGATGTCATTGCTGTCTCTGTTTTACTTACCACAATGAAACTCACAATTTAAGTGGCTCTCTTGTTGTGTTTCTGTCGTACTCACAAAACTTTTCTTCCTTCCTCGTGTACCCCTTCCCAACCACGGACTCCACACCACCAACACATGTTCCAGTAAATGAACTGATCCTCAAACAGAAACAAAGGTCGGAGGAGAAGAGACTAAAACTAGATCATCCTGTAAGTACAACACACGCGATGTAAATCATTTCAAAATTGTACATTTTTTTTTCACTCTCAATTTGGGCTATTCAGGGCGGGACAGTTGAACATTTATTACTTCAACATTCTGTGTAAAAGGTACAAAGGCAGTATACCAGGGGGTGATTGTTGACTCCTTTGCGGAGGTCTGCGTAAAACGAATAAGCCAGCAAGGTGACAGGACGGGACAGGGGTTTGACGTTTTAACAATGTGTAATGTGAGCATTACAATATTTATTCTAAATCTAAAATGGATTGAAATGACTTTTCAATTTCCATCATCAAAAGTCTTTAAGAAGACACTTCCTGGTAGCTGCATCTGCACTTTCAGATGCTTACCCTGTATGCGCGAAGATTATTAACTGACTGGTACTGGAGAAAACTGGAGTTTGGGGCTTTATTTTCATCTTCATAGATCCTTTATTGATTTTCTGGGAAACAGGGTTTACTCGGGATTAACTTCCCAACAAAATGAACTTCTGTCTTTTATTACTTGTTGATTAATGTTACAATGTTATGCCAAGGTATAGACAAAACAAAACTGCTGCTGTTGTGATGGTATTGTGTAATCTTTGTGTAAAAAGGGCTAATGTTAGAAAAGTAAGTTGCTCATGTCACAACCTAGCTCACAGGGCTATCACAGAGTGGGGGTTTCAACACTTGACACTGATGGGTGTCTCTGACCTCCAGAACGGGTCCAGGTGGCAGTTGTTCCAGGACGCATTAAATCCTGACCAGGAGAACTTGGACCTGGCAAATGTTAACCTGATGCTGGAGCTCCTGGTCCAGAAGAAGAAGCAGCTTGAGGCGGTAAGTTAGGGCCAGAGGATGGTCAGACGTGCATTTTTCTTTAATTCCAACCAGTTCTGTTGTTTACATCTGCTCGTTGGCTGCTTAGATTCACACAGGGCTGGACAATACTTCAGGGTAAAAAAGTATACTGAGGGTTATTTTTAGTCACCCGTGACTCACAACATGTTATTCGATGTTAATGGAGGAAGTTATGTGGTCACTTACCTAATGCATGATTCTCAGAGATTAATTTAGGTCAGTGGCCTGAGGAAAGAAACTGCTCTGTAGTCTGTTGGTACGGCACTAAAACAGATTTTACTTAATTTTGCTGTTGTCATGTCACAGTCCCTGATCACCAAGCATCCTGTTTAAAAAAGTAAAATAGTGTTGAAAGTATCCTACATCTCTTTTGTCCACATGGGTTGCCAGAATCAGCAAAAAATAAACTTCTTTGTAGCTGCCTAATTGATAATTGTAGGCCTTATTGTTCTTGGTCTTATAAAGTCTATTTTGGTGAACGCTGCAAAGTTCCTGGAATCAGTGGTTAGATCCATCTCCTCACATCGGAAAGGTCCTATATTTTAATCTGTTTGCCATCCCTCTGCAACTCTGCAGGGGATACATTTTGGACCACAGCCAATAATCTTGACAGTAAGAAATTAAAATATAAATTCCATCCCGGAAGAGGTAAGTTGTTATATCCGGTATATAGTACCAGCTTTTCTGCAAGGAGATGGATCAGGCAGTGTTGAAAGAGTCCAGAGTTGCTGAGTCATATGAATGGTATTATTCAGTACTGGTTGACATGGTCATTGTGGTAGAGGGTATGTGTGTTTCCTGGATTGCACAGACACTTGGTGGGTAATTGTAAAAGCTGTTATACACCACTGTTTGAATAGCCTGGAACATCCCCTTTTTTCTTGTTTTTGACAGTCCATGTGACAAGAAAACAAGTCATTGGAAAAGAGAAGTAGGAGCTGCAAGCTATCCCGTTGACTTGTGCTGTGACACATCAGCACAGCCAGCAGCATTTTTTAAAATCCTAACCAGTTCTGAAGTTGAGTTGCCCCACTCACTGACTGTCTGCTTGTGAATTGCCAACACTCTGAAACTAAGACAAAAGAAAGGAACAGAGCATTGTTCACATTGTTGAGATTGCCTTCCAGAGGGGAGCTACAACTTTAGGTCTTTATTTCTGTGTCACGCACACACACAAACACAGACATTATTTCTCTGTCTGGCTGTCTTATAAACATAAACACACTAGTGAGACCTATGACACATTTATTGGTAACTGTGTATCTGTCTGTCGATAAGTAACAAGAAATTGTAAAACACAGCTCAAACACACACCCTCTCCCAGTCTCATCTGGCACAAGTTCTCCTCACCTCTTCTCTCTGTGTGTTCATGAGCCTGTAGAAAGTTATTAACACATTTCATTGACCTTTTCTGTTCCTTTTGGCTGCTCCAGCCTGTCATGGTTACCATGTCAAACTCTATTTCTCATGTTGATTTGTTTATGCAATTCAGTTCGGACATAAAAGAAGCGCTGCACACCTTTTATGCAAAAAGGGTCAAACAATCACAGCTGTATTTGCCTGCTGATCAGAGGAGTTCGTATTAAACATGCAATCTATTGATAGGACCTGTGCCACCAGCCAAATGCATAGGATGACAACCTGTGAATGAGACAAAAAAAAAAACAACTTTGCTTCAGAATCACTTTAAAAGTTTGCCCACGTAGTGTTGCTTTTATTTGTCTGCTTTAATGCACACACTGACTTTCCACGCCTATCCATTTCTCTGTCCCAGTCCTAGTTATGTATCTGCTCTGTGGACTTGTTCTGTCAGCAGTATGTTTTTATAAAGTCACTTTCAGTCATTTTTTTCACAGCACATAAATAATTTTTTTCACAGCAGATGAGCAGACATAAGTAGGCATATATTATTAAGGAGAGGTTGCATCACAGTCAGTGCATTTATAGGAGGCATCTTATATCAGGGAAAATGAATGTCAGTAGACAGGAGGGTTAAAAATGCTAAAAAGGGCTGCCAAATATACTTGAATGTAAATAATCATAAGGTAATGTTTTATCATGAACCAACTGTCTGCTGTTAACCATGTTCAATTCGCCATGCCATGTGCCAACCATCTGTTGCAATACCTAAATCTACACCTGTGCTGTCAGACAATATTTCTTGTAACATATATCAGTTGACAGTAGATCTTTAATCAGTGATCTCAAAGGTACTGCCAAAAGCAGTCTACTTTTATATTCTGCAGAATTCTCATTTTTACATCAGATCAGATGTAAGATGTCAGATTTATGATCCATGCTCCTCTTTATTCTTTTCATATTTCCTTTTAATGAATGTGAATTCTGATACTGAATTGTTCATTCAGCCAACTGGCTGCAGTCGCTGCTTTTATTTATTTCTCAAGACACATTCTTGATACATTTCTTTGTATGTTGGTTCTTATTTGAACCAACTTATTTGCCTCTGGGCAGATCATGAATTTCAGCTCATCAGTTGGATCATTGAAAATTTTAGATCTTCATGTAGAGACTTTATTTGGTGGCTGCATCAAATCCACCCTATCTAAGGGAATTGAATCATTACTGATGCAAAGGATAAGAATAGCATCTTACAATTTAGTTTTCTAGTCTTAATCACTGTGTCAAACAAATTATCAGTATGTTTGTGAGTGATAAGGGGTTCAAGGCGTAAAGGCACAATCCTTGATGGAAATATCTGCAGTGGATGTATCCTACCTTCTCTGGTGTTTGTATTAGTTTAGACCACATACAGAAATGGCCAAGTGAGAGCATCAGCTGAAAATATGACTTGACTTCCTGCTTTTGGCTTATTTTGTTATGCAAGACATTCGAAATATGAGAAACTTCTAACCACAGTTGTCAAAAATGATCTTCCAACACCCATAAACCCATGGGTTTGGGATTGTTTCCTGCAGCTGAATTGAATAACATGTTTGCTCCAAATAATCTGCGCCTCATTTTCATAATAATTTTTTCTTCACAACAGCGCTCAAGTTTGAGTGGAAGCACGAGGGTTGGAAAGAGTGCTAGAGAATTTACTATAATTTAACTTTAAAGAAATTATATTTATGTAAAGGTAAAATGACAGATACAAGCACAACGTTTCCAGTTAATATATACCCTGAGTAGACATAACACTAACTGTACAGATTTCAAACTTTAGACACCATAGTGGTGCAACAAGCATTACAATGCTGCATTCATTAAATAGGCCGACACATTACCAGCAGAATGAAGCATCACCAAGGCCAGAAGGCCAGGGGTCAGAATCATGATTCCATTTTTTTTGTCCCGCAAATGGGGAAAATTCTGTGTTGCAGCAGCCAAAGGAAGTAATATTACAATAAACACTGGTAATAGTTAAAAATAAACAATATAATAAAAAATGTAAGACACAGAATAGACTCATACATACATACATACATACATACATACATACATAATATTATACAATATGAGCTGTGTAATTATAAACAGTTTGGCAGTGTATTGTTATTTACCAATCAGAAAACTGAAAAAATTGTCACTTAGTGCAAACCAACAATGGGAGATGGGTTGTGTGTGTAGTTTGTGTTGCACAGTGAGGTCGACTGGGAGCACTGATGGTTATGAAGTCTGGCAGCAGCTTGGAAGGAAGGACAGGCGTGACCTCTCCTTCACACACTCGGGGTGCACCAGTCACAGTGGTACGCTGGCATCACAGTGGCTGTTCGGCTCTGGAGAGTGAGTTACAGCCGTCAGTGAGTACGCAGATGTGTTCGGCTCTCTGAGCGGTGTCCTGTGAGCCGCGTACCCCTCCACCCGTTTTTTCAATGCTGGGTCTTCCGGCGGCGCAAGGGTGGATATGGCCCCCCGTTTAATCAAGGATGTTTACTCAGAACGTGTTTAATAACGCATGATAATGTCAGAGGGAGAAGAAAAGCGCCTGGGTACGGCGATAAGAAGGGGAAAAAGGACCTAGACACGAAAGATGCAGGCTGCGGCGATGAAGCTACGCTAGGAGAAACGGTTTCGTTAGCCTCCGTTCGCGACGCCATAAACGAAACCATGGCCAAAGCAATGTCCGAACTGAAAAATAATATCTCTGACCAGCTGTCGGACTTCCAGAGCAGCGTTCGAGTGGACATTAAAAAACGACTCTGCGAAATGAGAACAGACGTTAACCGGAAGATGGAGGAGACGGCGAGTGGAATAGAAGCTACGTCGCGGAGACTTGAAGAAGCCGAGCGGCGCATCGGAGAGCTGGACACATTTGGTGTGGAGGTGGATGCGGTTTCGACCCAGGTGCAGGAAATCCAGCTCGAACTCAAATCAAAGCTCACCGAACTTGAAGGACAGTCGCGTCGCAATAACATCCGGATCGGTGGTATCAAGGAAGGGACCTCAATGGTTCGCTTTGTGGAGCACCTCATAAAACCTTCACTGCTCATTTGTTCTCATTGCATAGGGAATAGAATCAGGCCCATGTCCAATATCCTGGTCCAGCCCAGGTGGGACCAAAACCCTGCACGCATCTTTACATTCAATCAATGAACATATACATTTCGAAAACATGTATCTGTATTGAATACATCCATGAACAAACTAATTTATACAGTAATACTTGCACATATTTTTTCTCTTTTTATCAAACAATCAAGATGATGAATATGAGGCAGCAGAGCTCCAGTATGCAACCTGTTTCGTTTTTCCCACTGGTGCTTAAACCTTTTGTTATATGATCTTCTTGTCAGAGAATGACAGAAGAGGTAAAACAATTAAAAATAAATTTAAAAAATCCATGTTTAATGTCTGTTCTCTCTCTCCAATAGGAGTCCCAAGCTGCTCACAGACAGATCCTAATGGAATTCCTCAAAGAAGCCAGAAGAAACAAGAGAGAGGTACTGTAACATTTACATTCATAATATCTTGATTATAGCATTGCTGCAGTATGATCATCTGTTCAGAACACAATGGAATTGTCAAGAAAATGTAAAAATGTACAGTATCTATGTATTGGAGAAAAGTCATTGATATTACATGATAATACATTAGCTTAAAAATAGAGAAGGTTTATGTTTGTATTAATTTGTAAAAGAAATATAAGATGTATCTGTTTATGGCTCTGTCAACAGCAATTGGAGCAGCTGCAGAAAGAGCTCAACTTTCTTGAAGAGGATATTAAGCGTGTTGAGGTAAAGTAATAGAGAACCTATTATTTGTAGCCAGTCGCTCACAGAATGTCCTAAAGGTTAAGAGGAGCAGTGCACAGGATTATGAAATCATATTATATTGTCAAACTGCGATCAGCATCACAGCTTGAGGTAGAAAAACATGTTATTTCTCTGTAATTTTCCAGGAAATGAGCGGGCTGTACTCTCCAATAATGGAGGCAGAGTGTACAGTGCCAAATGTTGAGGCTCCCTCACCAGCACCCAGGTACATCTCACTTCTGTGCTTTACCCAGTCATATGTATTTACAGCAGATGATTCCATCATCATAATGATACAGCCAACCGCACTCTTCTTTGTTTACCTTTAAAATCATTCTCAGCTCAGATGATCCTTACTGATGTTCTGTATTTTGTTCTGTAATAACTTTAATCTTTATGAGCATCTACATAACAAACGGTGTGTGTGTGTGTGTGTGTGTATATGTAGTCAAGATGTTATGGGATCCTGTATTACTGTATTGTGTTCCTAATATGTCTGTTTGTTTGTTTGTTGAGTAGCTGCAGTAGTATTATTGACCCACCAGATTACAGCCAGCCTCCAGGATTTGGCGGAACAACCCAGGTAAGTACGAGAAACGGACTGTTTGATTAATACTGAGAAAGCATCAAAAAACCTCAGTCCACGAAGAAAAGCACACAACCTGTATCCTATAACTGTGCTTTCTAAACAAGCCATCAGGACTTTCACATGGTGGTGATGTCACAACTATACATTCACTGCCCTCAGCAATGCTCCAGCACAGCTTTGCTGGCAAAAAAAACATTACTTCATACACACCCAAAGTAAAACATGTGAACCTGACAATCAGCTTAATATGAAGCCTTTTAAAGCCTTTTCTAAATTTCTAACCTTCATTGAAAGTGAAATTTGTTTTTTCCATCATCTAGTTGGATTTTACTTGACTTATAATCTTGAACTTTTTGTTTACACATCTTGTAATACTTTTTGTGATATGAGTGCAGGCCACTGGTTATACCTCTGAAGGAACATGTGAAACAGTCTCTCGATTACAAAAAAACTCTTTACACAAGTTCTCACAAGGCTTGGAAAGATACTGATCCTGATACTGACAGTGATCAGAAGGGATAGTAGACTGAGGACCTGTCAAGTTTAGGTGTATATTTCGTCTCAATGCTCACACAAAGAGGTCATGCGTATTTTAACAAAACAAATGTCAGTGGCTTTTGCGCAGACTTGACTGTACTCTGAAACACTTTTATTTTTCCAGGGCAAAAGACAGACCTGGTACAACAGCACCCTTGCATCAAGGAGGAAGAGGTTGACGGCTCATTTTGAGGATCTGGAGCAGTGCTACTTCTCCAACAAAATGTCCCGCATCACAGGTGCTAATCCTTAAGAACAGTAATTTGTCTGGTGAATCTTTAATCTGATGAGTGTCTGCTCCTCTTATTCTGTACGCCATTGGAGAAACCAGACCACAGTTGCATGAAGGAAGGACAAGGGATAATGCTTCAGTTCTTAGAAGTGGATATTCGATGGATGGATGGATGGATGGTGTTTGCCTCGCTCCAGTGTTATTACAATTTACTATTTCATAAAATGAAACCACAGCTACCACATAGTTCACCGACTGCTATGTCAGAGTGGGTGTTTCTGATGAAAAGTCTCAGTTCTCAGCGTGTTTTTTTTTTGTATGTGATGTTAATGTGATAATTTATTGATGTTTAAACTTGACACAAAGCTCCTGCAACATTAAGTATGGAGCTAGTACCCCCCCCCTTTTATCCTCAACACAGTGTGTTGTCCCTGTCAGCAGTATTTTAACAAGTGTGTTTTTTGTGCTCAGAGGAAGGCAGGAACTTGAACCAGCTGGATGACTTCATGGAGTGTCTGTCTAAGTTCACCCGTTACAACTCTGTGCGGCCACTCGCCACCCTCTCTTATGCAAGTGACCTCTATAACGGCTCCAGTATTGTCTCCAGGTACAAAGCAGAAAACATTTAACTTGTATATTTCTCTTTTACACTTTGTGGCGCTGATCGTTGAAGGCTCAGTGTGTAATTATTAACATTTTGGATAGATCTTACTGGCTTCATGATGTTCTCTGTTTCTGTTTATCGTAACAAGCACAAATAGGTTTTATATCAGTAATATCTTTACTGACCCACTCACTGTTGTCACCTCGGTTTCAGTATTGAGTTTGACCGTGACTGTGACTACTTCGCCATCGCTGGTGTAACCAAGAAGATCAAGGTGTTTGAGTATGGCACAGTGATCCAGGATGCAGTGGACATTCACTACCCTGTTAATGAAATGACCTGCAATTCCAAAATCAGGTAAGAGAGATGAGGAGAGGAGCAGGCATCTTGGCATGCATCTTTCAGGTCCCACAATGTGGTCTTGGCAGTGGCTCTGATTTCACTGTAACCCAGATACTGGTTTGATCATTGAGTTAGGGTAAGGGTTTTCTTTTATACTTTAAGATTTCCTCTTTTCCATGGTAAAGTAGTGAGAGAAGAGCTCATAGTTTGTTTAAAGGAAGCCATACTGGGCTGTAAAAAAAAAGTAACATTTCAGATTACTCTTTACGTATTAAGAATGAGACCAACTGTAAACTTAAGTTTTAAAATAAAAAGTGATCCCAAACTCATTTGTTGTAGCTGTATCAGCTGGAGCAGCTATCACAAGAACCTTCTGGCCAGCAGTGACTATGAGGGTACCGTCATCTTGTGGGATGGATTCACTGGCCAGAGGTCCAAAGTCTATCAGGTATCATACTTGAGTCTTTGATTATTGTTGTTTCATAAAAAGTGGTCAGTTTCTGTTGTCTAGGGGAATCATCAAATACAGTGAATTGCACATTTGACTACATGGATCATTTGGTTTAAACTATCCATTTCTGTCAACAATGTCTTCCTCTACTTTATTTTCAGGAACATGAAAAAAGGTGTTGGAGTGTTGACTTCAATCTGATGGACCCCAAGCTCTTAGCCTCGGGTTCTGATGATGCTAAAGGTAACTGAGATGCTACGTCTGACAGGATCAGACCTACTTCTTTTATATTTACCCGCAGAGAAATATTGACTTGTCTGTTTTTGTGTTTCAGTGAAATTATGGTCAACCAATCTCGACAACTCAGTGGCAAGCATTGAGGCCAAAGCCAATGTCTGCTGTGTTAAGTTCAGTCCAACCTCGAGGTATCATCTGGCCTTTGGCTGTGCAGGTAAGATAAGGATGGTGTGCAGTGACTGGTCTGGTCTTTTGAAGTCACTGTAGAGGACAAAGTAATTGATATCAACTGGGGTAAATGCAGTTTTACAGTACAGCATCTGACTCAGGACTGCCAATCAGCCCAGTTTATTTCGAACATAGAACATAGAGAAAAATGCGTTGAGAATCTGGCTCATTTCCAAAATCGCAGTGAAATAACCTTGTTTTTCTCTCAGTGTGATGTATTATCATTGTTGCACTCTGACAGGGTGCACTCACCTCACACCACTGCTGTTCCTCCTCGTAGACTACTAAATTTCTTTTGTGGTCACCCAGACTCTGGTGGTCTAGACGGACTTCTGAAAACTTCATTCATGATTTTCCCAAAGGAGAAGATAAGAATTAGAAATATTCCCTTGTACACAGAAACAATCCTTCTGTCTTCTGACTTAAACACTGTATAATCAGAACTCTGTTATCCCATAGTGAATTGTGCTGACTTATTTACCCCATTCCCTTTGTCTCTAAGGTCCAAGTCCACTGAGTTTGGAAAAGGAAACCCTTTCTTGACCTTGGAGTTATTGGTTTACTGTCTGCAGTATAGCTAGAACACTGGGATAAAATCCAGCAGGCGTAGTGTAGCGTTCATTCAAAAACATACTTAATGGAGTGTGAGAAACTCACATTTTAGCAAATGTCAACAAAAGGCATTGCACCATCATTTCACCTTGGCTGCCTGCCTTGGTGGTTACTGGATCTGATTGACACTGAGAGTTGTTTCCAGTTTTGAAGGACACTTAGCAGAGCAGCCTCTCATACAGCAACCATGAGAACAGTGTTCTGGAATACCTCTCATCTAAATACATACATCTATTTTTTCTTGCAGACCACTGTGTCCACTACTATGATCTTCGCAACACTAAGCAGCCAATCATGGTGTTCAAAGGTCACAGGAAGGCAGTGTCCTACGCCAAGTTTGTCAACGGCGAGGAAATTGTTTCTGCGTAAGTCAGTTCAGCCTTTTTTTTGACGACTGTGCTTAAATAATAATTTTGGTAAATACAAGAGTGTGTCATGACAAACATCGTTTTTCCCTAATGAATATTCTTTCTACAAAGACACTTAAGGGCTTTTCACAGTGTACTTAGCCCAGGTCTAAATCTAAATCTATTCTTATTAGAAACCTCTCAAACCCAGGCTAATGGAGCTGATAGCCCCAGGCTAAGAAGTCTTTCACACTTGTGCATGGCACCTTCCGAAGTAGGCTCACCCTGACTTTAGCTTGCTAGCCCTGCACAGGAGCAGGAAGTGTATGGAGTTAACCCCTGGAATATTGACAAGGGGGCTAAACCAGTGTGCTAGAATGTTATCATAAGTCATGTGTGCCAGCAGACATTTATCCCAGGGCTAGAGAAATGCTATGCACGGTTGAAGTGAAGTCTGAACAAATGAGTCTTGGGTCTCTTGCGGAAAGTTCTTAATGTAGGGCTAAGAAATTTGCAGTGTGAAGAGCCCTTTTTCACCATTGTCTTTAGAATATATATTGACACATATTCGTTTTTTTAAGGATTTACAAAAAATAATCAGATTTACCAGCTGACATTGATAATCTTCTACTACAGATTAGTGAAAAGCAGTTCTACCAAGTCATGTTACTAAATCCACTGCAGTTTTTGAGCCATTATGTATTTATTCCCTTTAACTGGCAGTTCAACAGACAGTCAGCTGAAGCTGTGGAACGTGAACAAACCTCACTGCCTTCGTTCCTTCAAGGGTCACATCAATGAGAAGAACTTTGTAGGCCTGGCTTCCAATGGAGACTATGTTGCCTGTGGTAAGGACCCATTGTATAGAAAAAGTATTTTCTGACCATGCTGGAAATTAACCTGTGATGCAGAATTAATTTGATACTTGCTCAACAAACCAGGGGTTTTGCACCAGTCTAAAACTGATTGGAATTTAATAAAACATCACCAGTAACGTTTTTGTGTGCATTTGCAGGCAGTGAAAACAACTCCCTGTACCTATACTACAAAGGACTTTCCAAGACACTGTTAACATTCAAGTTTGACACAGTGAAGAGCGTCCTGGACAAGGACAAGAAGGAGGATGACACCAATGAGTTTGTCAGTGCTGTCTGCTGGAGAGCACTGCCTGATGGAGTAAGTTCACCTCATTATACTGCTGTTTGTGTTATTCATACTGCACTGGAAGGTAGTTCACACAAACAGGCTTATTGTTGTCATCTGTTCTTGCTAACCACATCAAGTCGATGCACACCATCTTTGTCAAGTTGGAAACATGTCTGAGCTCTGAAAAAGTTCACAAACTCAGTCTTTACATTTACCTAGCTTTACTTCCTAAAAGGAATAATAGTAATTCTGCGCTCACAATAGTCCTGTTTTTCACGTCACATTTTATTATAACAATGAAGTACTGTCTTGTAGGTGATTAAATATCCCCAAGTATTTTATGCCATGTTGTATTTTATTTAAGATGTTTTTTTTTTCAGGAGTCCAATGTACTGATTGCTGCAAACAGTCAAGGAACAATCAAGGTTTGTGTTTTGAAACTACATAACACATTCTAACAACTGCAGGCCAACAGCATTAGCAGCGGTCGAGGTGTCATGCCTAGTAAGAAAACTAGGCTAGAGTAGTTGTTTGGTAAGACAAGAGCACACACACTGCTACAGTGCCCACCTATTTCTGCTCTCTTGACTCTAGTGAGAAGTAGATTGTCTTAGATGTTGTTTTGATTAAAACACAGTACACAGACCTTGTTTTATTTTACCTTTACCTTTGTTTGTCTTTTTGTCAATGTTGTCTCAGTAATGACAACACTACTACATAGTATAGTATACAAATTTGAGCAAAGGTACATTTTTCCACCTGTATGTAAATTGGTCTGTATTGTTGGACTTAAGAAGCCCTTCCATGTGGCATAAAAGAATCTTTAAAACTGGCCTTTTATACTATAATACAGATACAGCTTATATTGTTACATATCAAATTAATCTTGATTTAACCATTAGACAGTGAGCTACTGGCACATAACTCAAGTGCTCTGTTTTCTCTTCATACAGGTACTTGAGCTTGTGTGAAGGCCCAAACACAACTTCAGTGTGGGATGGAGCCACCGTCGGCCTCTCTGTTTGATAGAGGATCAGTGTGATACAGGCAGAGCCCAGGCTGTCTGCTGAACTAGGATACACCGGGAGAGCTGAAATAAACTGAAGCTGTCTTTTTTTAATGAGCTACACATTTCAGACAGCAGTGAAGACTTTGGAGCAGGGCATCAGTATAGCAGGAAAAGATGCACTGTCATATTACTGCAGAAAATCAAGGACCTGGCTTGGGCACAAATGGAACAAAAGACTTATGAAAGCATTTTTGTTTCTTTTCAGTACAGTTATATCGGCTACAATAGAACACCTCTTGGTTTTAGGTCAAATCAAAACGTGTACCTCTTTTAATTAAGCTCTCAAGGGTACATCCAGCCAACCACTACCAGAGTGATGCATTTTCCCTTTTAAAGGCCAAAGCACAAGACTAGATGACATGCAAAAATGATGTCATCACAAGAAGCTTTTAACCCCCCATCATTGTTTGTCACTGTTTTCCCCTTTTATGTGTAGTTTTTGTGTTCTGTTTTTTTCTTTCAGATTGAGAGAAACCAGTTTTAATAAATATGACTTGAATTTCATTTTGTCAAGCGTATCGTCAGTTCCTTTTCTGGCTTCAGAGTGTAGAATGTGAGGTAGTGTTTGGAAATCATGGAAGACCAATGGATTATAGGAATGTTGAGAAATACTTTCTGTTACTGTCAGAACAAAATGAGATTTGACATGTTTGTCTGTAATCACAGTGAATCTCATGTAACTTAAGGCATTGATCTGCAATGCTACATCTAACTGGATTATTTTTTCACGTATGTGGGCTGTTTGTTGCTTGTTGAAAAATGAGAACCTCACAGAATCAGATGTGGGTCTTTTAAAGTAGCAATGGATATACTCTGCACATACTGTAGGTTCAAACATCAGAATTGAGCTGCATTGTAACTTCAGCTGTGGAGCGGTGATCCATGTTGACAACGTTGACATCGAGAGGATTTGTTAAACACCTCCAAGACCTACCTATTTTATGATAACTGAGCGAGAGAGAGGTGTTTTGTATTTGTATAACTGAATAAATTATTTCGAAACAATTTTGTCATGTTTGGTGATATTTTTACAGGAAATTTTTGGCATTTTGATTCTCTCAACTATGACCGAGCAATGTGTTTACTGTTGGTAATGGGTCTCGAGGGGTGTTTGGAGCTTGTGCAAAATGGTAATCTGTTCGGTCATCAGTCTCCCAGAACACATCCATATGAGCTGAAACACCAGAGAGCCGTTAAATTTTGGCGTGACCTCGGGGCTGTTTAATTTTATGTGTGAGACCTACTACAGCAAGCAGCTTCCATTGTGGGTCTGTTACACAGGGGGAAAAAGACATGCAGTCTTTGTGAAAGCAAAGGATTAGTGGTTGCAGGGAGAAACTTCAATGTGAAATATTTATAATTACATGTACGTTACACAGCCAAACACAGAACAGAATCACACTCAAGGATTTTTTTTGTTTTTTGGTATTGTGTTTGTAGACATGTTAAAAGCCCATTAGCTTGCATTGGAAGCTTGAACTGGAAAGGTAACATATACACACATACATGATCAGTGAACCTATGCAGTGTGAGAGCACTTTATTTATTACTGCTCATCTGTACAGGTGTTTTCAGTTAATTTGGCTAATTAGACTTCTGCTCCATATGGAGTTGTGCAGGGTTTTGCTGGGAATAATGTGAGGTTACCATCTTCGTACTATTAAGTACAGTAAAGGGGGAAATGGCCCTTCTTAAAAAAACCAAAACAAAACATTAATTGGGTGAAAATGGAATACAGTCGTCACAAACTGATGTATTGTTCATGTCCTGTGCTTTCCCTTCTTTGACATGTGTCTGAGCCTTTACAAATAGAGTGAAGGAGACCTAAGTCAAATAAGTCTGTGCACATCCGTAGTACTGCAAAGAGGGCTCATCATAAGGCACTCTGTGTATGAAAACAGAGTATTTTTTTTATCAGTTTAAACTGCAAATTATACACATATGCAGTTTGTTTATTGTTTAGCACTGATATCTAGTATGATATGCAGGTAAGTATTAAACAAAATAATGTTGAAGAGGTGGCTTGTTTACAAGGGACAGAGAAAAGTTGTATTTATTGACTGAGATTTTAATTTATACAGATGACAGGTAACATCTCACAAAATAATCCTCTCCAGTATTGTGAAAGTGGACAGGTCCTTGTCATTAATTATATATGAGTGAGCTGAGTGCTCTTGATTAATGAAGATTGGGTGCTATCAGTGAAACATGACCCTTCAATATTATGTAATGGCAGCTGTAGGAAACAAGTAATTTGTCTTTCATTGTTTAATGAATATATAACAACTCCGTTATTTCAAGTTAGCCATTACATTTAAATTTGTGAAGACACACAAAAAAAATACACTTAATTATGGGATAAGTAATGGCCTAGTAAAGAGGGCCTAGCATTTTAACTTATGGTGGAAAATCAGTGTGTTGTATACCAAGTGACCAATAACATACCAGGTAAGAATTTTGACCTAAATCAAAACGAGATTTTAACACTTACTTTAATAATAGTACTGACTTTGATCAAATCATGTTTTAAAAATTTTTGTTTGTTTTTTGTTTTTCTTGAAATGTTTTTATTTTGTGGTGGGGATGGGTTTCCATACCTTACAAATATAGAGAAGAAGACATGATCAGTGGGAAACAAAAAATGGAACGACTGTTTTCCTTTTAGCAGCGGAATGTTTTAACAGACGGACCACGGACAACTAGCTAGTTAGCGGCCGCTGGAAACAAAACTGGACTTCTCATGATACCCAGTGAAATCTTGACCGTATTTAGTTACCCGCATAGCTAAACACCTCGGTTCAGTTTTGACTGTTGACTTACTTGATCCAAAGGCTGAGACTTTCTAGGTGAAGATGGGAGTACCAAAATTTTACCGATGGATATCCGAGCGATATCCTTGTCTTAGTGAAGTTGTCAAGGAACATCAGGTAGGACACCAAACCAGGGTTGAATGTCGTTAGCTTCAAAATTCACTGTTGCTTATAGCCGCGTCGTTAGCTTAGCTAGCTGTTGGCTATTAGCAAGCTAAGTGAAGCGGGCCGGGGAACTTTTAGTCCGCCTAGCCCACCAATGTTTTTGCCTGTCGCCAGGACAGTTGTTGTCAAACACTTCTGACTCCTTTATTATATAAATTGTATAAGTTATAACTTAGACGCAGCGTTCCAAATTCCAAGACTAACTAGCTTGTTATTTTGGTCTTCCACCTGTATACATTTTTAGCGTTGAACTGGTTAAAGTGAATGTAACTTGGTAAGTGTGTTCCCACTGGATAGTTTAGGTCTCAATTGGGCAAAAGGATTCTGAACAACATTAAAGCCCTCACAGTCAGCTAGTTGGCTAACTTACTTTACCTTTAACAACAGATGTGCACAGGCTGCAGCTAGTTACTGCTGCCAGCTAGCTAACAGGCGCCGTACCTTACAGTGTTTATGAAGTTGTTTTAAAATGCAACATTGAACCCATGTCGTCAGTCCGTGGATAATACAGAGGGCAAACATTTTAGTGAAGTGACTCGACTTGACTGCTGCGTGTTATTTGTGCTACTTAAGCGGCGCTGGTTTGGACTTTAGCGACCTAGTACCCTGTTATAAGAAAGATAGAATTTCAGTGCTCGAGCAGCAGTTTCATCAGCTGGACGTTGCTCAGTCACTCATGTTGCGTAAGACAGCATCGATATGTGAGGACAGTTTAATTCAAACAGCTTCACATTTGATAGATATGTCGCATACACTTATCTGACACTTAAGGACACACTAATGTCAATGGCTTCCAAAACACCCGTTGTGTTACTTAAACTCAATGGGTGTTTAGTAACACAAACAACAAGTTGAGTAACATTGTTACTAAACCTAGGTGTCAGAAAATGTTTGCGTTCTTTAGCTCTATCAGGCTGGAGGGGCCTTTTGGGGACTGACAAAGGTGAACTGACTCCTTTCCTTGTGGCTTCCACATTATGTCATGTGAAGGATAGTCTGTTCACAGAAAACATAACAGAAACCAGGGCTCAACAGTCATTCTGCTGAACTCACAGAAGGGCCTCTACAAAATCTAATTTGCAAGTGCAATATTTGTGAAATGCAAAATCTTTAGTATCTTTTCAGATACTATTTTTGAATAACATTGTTGTGCTTCAGAGATGTTTTATTATGTTTTTTGAAATGAAAATTATTATATTCATTGATAAATGTGTTTATATATATATATATTCATTATCATTATGATACATTTATCCTTCCCAGAATCATATAACAATTGCAGTATCAGTCAAATATAATTGCAATTCAATATGTTTTCAAAATCATTCAATCCTAATAGAAACATTTTTTTTGTTGTTGTTGTTGAAATATGTATTCCAGACAGTCGAGGGATATCAATCCATTTGACCATTTGGTCGCTTTAAAGGAAAAGAACATGGACAATGATAATCAGAATTTATTACTAACTGCAGGGTCCCCCCCCCCCCCTTTTGTTCTTTAGATTCCAGAATTTGACAATCTCTATCTGGACATGAATGGGATTATCCATCAGTGTTCCCACCCGAATGACGAGGATGTCCACTTTCGCATTTCTGAGGAAAAGATTTTTGCTGACATCTTCCATTACCTGGAGGTGCTCTTCAGGATCATCAAGCCTCGCAAGGTCTTCTTCATGGCGGTGGATGGTGTGGCACCAAGGGCAAAGATGAACCAGCAGAGGGGACGGAGATTCAGGTAGAAATGGATACAGGACGAAAATAATAATGGAGGAATACTATCCTCTGCTTGTCTGTGAATGGGTCAGCTCAGGTGTAATGCCCCTTGCTCCATGATATGTGTTTGGCATTGTAATGGAAAGGTGAACACAGGTTACTGTTAGAGCCAAAATGTTGCTGTTGCTGTTGTTGAATTATTATAGAATGGCTTTATTAGTGACAACGTCTCGCTCTCTCAGCCACTAATGTTTTCTCTTCTTTATCTCAAACACAACTAAATGTTAAATATAGGGTGTTCAAGTAGCTTTTCTTGAGGTGACCAAATAAAGAAATAGAATTTTCTGAACATGTTTGCACCATGATGTTGAATCTCAAGTGTAAAACAATGCCCCATTCTCTTTTAGTTATCTGATCAAGATGACAGCTCTGCTCAAAAATATATTTATACAATGTCAGGTATAATTCTGTGGTTCAGCAGTGATGTTTGTGGTATGACAATTGTAAACCTGGCCCTCCATGAACCACCTAATATGGCAAAATGAGCCCCAAATAGACTGGAACTGAAATGCAATGTTTGCTTTGGTAAAGACTGAAGAAACCAGACGACAGACAGAGACTGTGAGTCTGACCTGCCCCTTTTTTCTATCTGCCTGTGTTTGTCTGTGTGTCTAGGTCTGCCAAAGAAGCAGAGGACAAGATAAAAAAAGCTCTGGATAAAGGAGAGGTGCTTCCCACAGAGGCTCGCTTTGACTCCAACTGTATCACCCCTGGTAGGAATCTCAACCTTCACACAAAGTGCACATCACACAACGAATTTGATAAAAGCAGCTGTAGCAGAGCTTGTACAGGTAGCAGTTTAGTTCAGGGAAGGGAAATCAGTTGATTCTAACCTTCTTCTTCTTCTTCTTCTTCTTCTTCTTCTTCTTCTTCTTCTTCTTCTTCTTCTTCTTCTTCTTCTTCTTCTTCTAGGTTGACTTTTTTAGATCTAGTAAATACGTCATCTGCCATCTGTGACAGATTCACAGACACATCAGTAAATCCTAGCTAGTGGCAGGAGTTCAGCTTCATTGAATCATAGCATTTGCCTGTTTGGTTAAATTAGTTTTGGTGTGAAAAGTTGTCAGACAGATTGGTGTGGACACATCAGCCAGACCATGACACTTCTTTTCAGATGCTCTCGATCCAAATCCATTCAACATTTGCATCAATTTAGCATAAATACAATTTTACAATCGACACATAGACATAGATTCAGTTGTAGTTTTAAGGAAAATGTCCTAAATCTGACCTTTTTGAGCAGTGTATATATTACATAAGGGTTACATTGTTCCTGATTCTGTCAGTCCTTGGCCTTCTCCTATTCACCTGTCAAACTTGAGGTGTGCAAAAGCTGTACTTTGTAAATAACAACCAGATTAAAAAAACAACTCATGCATCAAGTACTGACATACTACTAATATTCTTTTCTCATGAGGTTATTTCAAAGTGTGTGCATGTCTTTTTGATCTAAAATGCAATATTGTTTTTTCCTGATCTGGTTGTTATCCCCAAAAAACATTGATTCGTGGTATAGATTTTTAATTAAGAAATAAATAGTGCACTGATGTAAAATTGGTACTCCGTAGCTGCACTTATCCTGACTTGAGTAGTAATGGAGTGGCAGTGATTGTTTAGGGCATTCTGTTGAAATTTGATGCAGATGCATTTTTTTGTTCAGCCATTATTGTCAGTGGGATGATGTTGTTCTTAGCAAGGACATATTTTATCAATGTAAACGTGCGTTCTCTGTGAAAAAGCATCAACTGCTATTATCACTCATCATTCTCTCAGGCACTGACTTCATGGCAAGACTCCAGGAGCAGCTCGAGTATTTTGTCCACAACAAGCTCTCCACCGACAAGCTGTGGCAGAACGTCAGAGTCTACCTGTCTGGTCATGAGGTGTGTTATCCGCTGTTAACCCCAATGTCCGTCGATTTATTTCTGTCCAGCCAACTTAAGGGTTGCTTATACTTTATGTGTGTTTCTCTTCCTAACAGACTCCAGGAGAGGGAGAGCATAAGATCATGGAGTTTATTCGCTCTGAGAACAGGAAGCCCAGTCATGACCCCAATACCCGACACTGCCTGTACGGCCTGGATGCTGACCTGGTAGGATCTGTGTGCTTGTGAGCTTACGTGATGATGTCTTTGTTGCTCAAACCATCTTTGGATGATTACACTCTCTTGCCATCTGTGTTGAAGATGATGTTGGGTTTAACCAGCCACGAGCCAAACTTCTCCCTGCTCAGAGAGGAAGTCCGCTTTGGAGGAAAGAAAAACCAGAAGAGGTGAATTTCTTTAATGTTTAAATCATTTCTGTTCTCTTCTTCTCCTTTTGTAAACCCTGCTCTTTTTTTGTACTTCAAGGATAACTGCTCCGGAGGAAACAACTTTTCACCTACTTCACTTGTCTCTCATGAGGGAGTACATTGACTACGAGTTCTCTGAGCTCAGGGTGAGACACAAACACTTCCGCACACACACACGCATACACACACATATATATGCATGGAAAACCCAGATGACTTATGGAAACAAAACATGTGCTTTCCATGCCAGGGAAGTTTGGCCAAAAGATGTTATGCCTTAATGTAACCTGGATATGTTTGTGTGGTTTTTTTTTTTGTTTTTTGTTTTTTTTTTTCCCAGAAACACATTGGTTCTGATTATGACTTGGAGCGAATAATAGACGACTGGATTCTAATGGGCTTCCTCGTGGGAAACGATTTTATCCCTCACCTCCCTCATCTTCACATCAGCCATGATGCATTGCCACTGCTGTACAAGACCTACATCAGTGTTCTGCCCAGCTTGGGGGGTGAGACACGCACACAAATGAACCAGTTGAGAGTGGCACATAAAATATCAAGCATTTGCAAGAAGTTTCTTGATGCAATATTTCAAGTGACATGTTTCCTTTTAAGTGTTGTTTGTGTTGGTCGAGCTTGCTTGTACATGTCGGCCATTTTAGTATAGAAATATGAGCTGCTTTTATAGTGCATTTGATAAATGTAATAACAACACTGAATCCTGTTTCCTGACTCAGGTTATCTGAATGAGAATGGGCACCTAAACCTCAGAAACTTTGAGAAATACCTGGAGAAGCTTTCTGAGGTGAGAGAACGCTGTAAAGTACAGTGTAATTCCTCCATTAATCAGTGATATAGTTTATGAATGAATCAGTCAAAACAAAACAACATACAATATATAAGTAAGTATAAATAAGTATCAAATGTTAATGTCTTTTAAGAGCAAATTCTGTTCACTAAAACTTACATTTAGTATACAAATAAGTCATCCTACAGATTGACTTATTTGTAGGATGACATCACATTTTTAAATTCACTTAAGTCACTGTATATGTTTATGCTCTGAATGATGCTCCAATAATATCTTGAAAAAATCCACTTAAAGAGAAGTCATATATTATAACACAAACAGTAAGAATTGGTGTTAAGTGCGTATGTGCAAAATGTTGCATTAGTCCTTCTGTCTGCAGTGAAGTTTGTCACAAAGTTATTGTAAAAGTGAATTAATGTAAGTGGGTGTCAAGAGGGCATATCATTGAGAAACCACCATAAGAATCTGTGACACTGTTCCATTCTCTTCCCCTTTCTTTCTCTCCTCCAGTTCGACCGGGAACATTTCAGCGAGGTGTTTGTGGACTTGAAGTGGTTTGAGAGCAAAGTTGGTAACAAGTACCTGAATGAAGCTGCTGGACTGGCTGCAGAAAAGGAAGCTGCCAGCAAAGAAGCCAACCAGAAAGAGGTCTGCTGTTTTCTCAAGATCTTTATATATATTTCATACAAACAGTGATGCAGTAAAAGAAAATGAATCCCAATATTCATTCACTGTTTTTATGTACAGTCTCTGTCACATATCCCTGTTTGTAATAATTCATATAATTTGCTCTGTGTGTGTGCAGGATTCCGCCCTCTGTCTCGCAGCGCTGACATCATCAGACAAAGTGATTGGAGAAGGAAAAGGTGATGACGAGGAGGAGGAGGACGATATGTTTGAAACGGAGTTCAGACAGTACAAGCGCACCTACTATATGACCAAGATGGGCGTGGATGTGGTGTCTGAGTGAGTGTATATAGATATACAAATACAGTACATAGAGAAAATGGACTTATCACAGGAGGCACAGTTCCTCAGTACAAAAGAGGATTATATTGAGGTCCACTGATTATGGACATAAATAAAACAAAATGCAGTGCATGCAGTGAAAAGGCAGCCAACCCTTGCATGGGTGTCTAAAAATGACACTCACCATGTGATAAATGTTTGCAGTGATCTGTAAACAATATATTTGCTGCCCATACATCAATTTGTAATTTGTAAGTGACCCCTAAAATGTGTTTTTATACTCTCCATTTCAGTGAGTTTCTAGCCAAGCAGGCCAGGTGTTATGTGGAAGGTATCCAGTGGATCCTGCACTACTATTACCACGGGGTTCAGTCCTGGAGCTGGTGAGAATTTCGTTCTCATATGTCAAAGACTCTCTCCTCTCTGGCTCCTCTTATTCCAGTGACCTGAAGAAGTCAAGTCATGTATTAAATTAGTATTCTACATCTATACAAAACAATATATAATCAGAACACATTACATTTTTGGTTGAGAACACTGAATTCCCCTTTTCTTGTTTTCCTTCCTCCTACTCACTTGAGTTTGTTCTTTGAATTGGCCTTTAAATAATGAGTGTATGACTCTCTAGGTACTACCCCTTCCACTACGCTCCCTTCCTGTCTGACATCAGGAATATAGCTGGGTTAAAGTTGACCTTTGACCTTGGGAAACCCTTCATGCCCTTCCAGCAGCTGTTGGCAGTCCTGCCTGCTGCCAGCATGGAGCTGCTGCCTCAGGCTTACAGGGTAACACACACACTCTCTCACGCACATATATGATATGTATGCACAGCTTGTGCTTAACCTTTTGGATTTCACTTGGTATATATGGAACCATTTGTAGCAAAATAGCAAAGATTATAATAATGATATGCAAATATTATGGTCTATGCAAGATCAAAACATGTAATAAAGAAAGGTGAAAATGATATTTTGTTTGTTATATTGCAGCACCTGATGACAAATGAGAATTCTCCCATTATCGAATACTACCCTCTTGACTTTAAAACTGACCTCAATGGAAAACAGCAGGAGTGGGAGGCAGTGGTTCTCATTCCCTTCATAGATGAGGTACATACACACACAGACACGTGGCCACTTGGTGAAAAAAAACGATGCCGCAACTAAGTTTAAAGAAGGCGTGCTCATTACCGGTATAACTGTATGTGTGTGTGTGTTGTGTGTTTATTGAACAGAGGTGCTTGCTAGCAGCCATGGATCCCTGTAATCACAAGCTGACTAAACAGGAGAAGGCCAGGAATTGTCACACAGAGTGTGCAGTCTACACATATGACCAGGAGGCTGACATCACATACAGCTCGAGCCTGCCCCAGCTGTTCCCTGACATCATCCACTGCCATGTCAGGTAGGTAGACACAGCCTGGTTACTGATGATACATGAAAATAAGGCATCTTTCTCTTTGATATCACAAATCCAGTCTGCTAGACCCAGCAGGTTACTTAGAACAATAATTAGGGCAATAATTTTAAAATGGAATTACACAGATTATTATTAAATAGAATGACTAGATGTTTTTCACCCTCACTTGGAATGAAAAGGTAATTAATAAGTAATGATGAAAGTACACTTGTCAAATCTATACACATAGCATAGATATGGTAAAACAAACCATTCTACCAAAGCTGCTTTTTACATGAAGAGAACTGTAAAAGCAAGAGGGGTTATTTGTATTGTGTCTGTTAAAGGAAGGAACACATCCCCATGGATGCCTGGCATGTACCTTTGGACCATGTCTCCAGACCCTTCGACCGCTCATCTCTGTACTTCTGTGGCTTTCCCACACTACAACACATTAGGCACAAGGTAAGTGTGTATGAGTGTCTGAATGGCTGAATTACATTGAAAGGATCGAAGCCTCAACACAGGGTCTGAGGCTTTTAGCCTTTTATTCTATAATGACACAATCTCAATAATGACTTGTTTATTTATGGAGGACTACTTGGAAGTATAATTGTGAATGATGAAAAATGATGACAAATGTAGAAACTTGAATGCTGCAACTTTTGATGGTCTCTCTGTCACTTGTAGTTCTATAAGAAGAAGAGCGGGGTGGTTGTGTTCCAGCAGAGCAGCAGAGGGGAGAACACCATACTAGATATCCTCCCCAGCAAGGAAGGAGAGGCGGTGAGTTTCTGTTTGATTTTTACTGATTTCACTTAATAAACACACTGGTGAAAATTATGATTGTAATAATGTAATTATTGCAAAGCTCCAATACCAAGTCTTATGCCATTGGATACTACAGTGATACAAGTTTCCTCTAGATAGAGCTAATTGTCTCAGATATCTCCAATAACAGATAATTTTTTGTAGTTCTTGTATCTCGTATTGTGAGCGTGACAAAATGCAGTAAAATGCATCAACAGCACAGAATTTCTCAACTGGCTGATCTTATCATGATCTTAATCGTAAGAGTAAACCTTTGTTTGTTCTGTTTCAGGCTGTATGCAGTATATGAAATTTAAATTCAAATGTACCGTCTCCCTCTTTCTTGTCTTGTTTTTTTTGTTTTTTTTGTTTTTTGGTTTTAAGGTATGTGATGATGTTGCCACACAAGTATTGGGGAAGTCAGTGTTCGTCAACTGGCCACATCTAGAGGAAGCTCGCGTCATTGCAGTGTCAGATGGGGAAGTCAAGTAAGAATTAATGCTGGGTGTTAATATGTTTGATTCTGAGACAAAATGTGACACTTGCTGCATCATTCCGCAGATTTTTGCTTGCTCGGCATAGATTCTACCCATGAATTAATTATCAATGAATGACTTAAATGCAGTAACTGTCATATTTTCTATATTTTGATTTCTTAATCAGTCATTAAGAACTGAAATGAAAAGACTATGTAATGGAAAAGGAAACTCTGGTTCAAATCATTAAGACACCATCACTGGGGTTGCATAAAGTGACTTTAAAGTATCAGTTCAGGTGAAAATCTGGCCTTCAATCAGTAAATGTAGCATGCATGTCTGTTAGCACAGATTTTGTTGTTGTTTTCGGTGCAAAGCATGAGGCAGCTATTATATCTTTTGCTCTGTTTTTCAGGTTTTGTCTTGAGGAACCACCTGGTGTCCAAAAAGTGTACGACCGGCCCTCCACTCCTCCTCCAACCAAAGTCACCTGCCTGTCTGACAAAGAACAGAAGGACTGGGTGAAGGATGTCCAGGGAATCACTGAGCAGTAAGGCACCCAGAACAACAAGCCAGACAAAGGGGAAATTTGGGTGTAATAGCTGCACATGGACAGAATAATTGCAAATAAATACAGAAACTGTAAGAGCAAATAATTTTAAGTGTTTAAGATGAAAACAGAACAAGTTAGAAATATACAATATGGAAAATTCTCAAACTAAACATAATTTTTGTGTTTTAAGTTTAGAAATATGGATTAATATGAATATACTAAAGATTACTAAAATGCTTACTCACTTCAAGTATTCCAGTACTAATAGTGATATAGTGTCTAAAGCAAAGTGACATAGTTGTGTGATAAATGGCAAAATATAGTACCAGGGTTCTCCCCAGACAATGGAACGGTGGCGCAGCACCGCTATACTGCTAGCTCAGCGCCACTATACTAATTTTCAACATTAGCTGCTTTGTAGCGTGTGAGGGTGATAAGCGAGCGAGCGTCCCCCCCCACCGGATGACAGTGCGCCGCTATACTAAAAATTTCTGGGGAGAACCCTCAGTACACAGTACATAGTACATGTAAGAGTAATATCATCTTGTCAGCTGTAACAGTTTCATAATACGATTATGTAATTAATCATATGACACTGCTATCACTTTATGATAATATTATTGATAACGGCAATAATAATACGGAGGAAAACATATTTTCTTAACAATGTAAATATGAAAATATATCTGTCTCTGTACGTTAAAAATACAAGACAAGTTCTTTCCTAAAATTTGAGTGACATGTGATCTCTTTTGTGTTATTGCTCATGTTTATGAGGCCTATCCTAAATTTATTTTCTGTTTTTAACAGTTTCCTGAAGAGGAAAGGCATTGTGGTGAATGAGACAACGGTGCTTTTGTACGGCCAGTTGCTGACAGGAAGGAAATACGTCCCCAAAGCCAACGGGGTGGTGGAACTAGAGAAGCAGTGGGCTAAGCAGGTCCTCCCATTTGCCTACCAGACCGTGGTTAAGGTACAGGCACACACATACAAGACAGGAATACACACAACAAAAAAAAAATTTTGTTAGGGAAAGATTGTAGTCATTGTTATAGTCCTGTGGTTCCATGAGATTTATTCAGTAATATACACACATAGTTGCAGTAGTACTCATACACGCCATAGTTTTATTCCTCTGAGCTGAGGAATGCAGACAAGCTGTACTTTAACATAAACTATTCAAATGCCAAGTCTCTTACCGTAATTAGAAATGTTAACTGACAATTTTGCATACTTACTCCAGGACCATCCACATGAATCTTTTTTTTTTTTTTTTTTAAGAAGCGTAGCAGAATGAGGAATTGTGTTTGAAGCTTAATACTGGTGAAAGAAAAAACAAAAGAAAACCTCAACCACATTCTTCATCTTCTCAGGACATCAAGGCCTTTTACTCATCTCTGACCTGCTTCAAGAGCTTAGATGAGCTCTTCCCTCCTACGACCACTGTCTTCATGGTGGGGAACCCTTACTACGGTGCCATGGGCGAGGTATGTAAGCACTTTTCTGCTTAAGTCAGAGGATCACATCATTGTAAAAAAAACAATGAATGGTCAAAAACAGCTTTTCTGAAGTCCACTGAAGCTGGATCTAAATATGAAATAGTTACGTGTTATAAGTTTGTAATTGTTTACAGCATTGTGCTGTAAAAGGTTTTGTCACATGTGTGCTGCTGGTTCATCATCAAGCCACTTAATAAATAATTTTATAATGATATCTATCCACTCTGTTTGGACAACAGAAAGTGAGAGAAGTGTCCCCCTTCAAACTCATCCCAAAATAGAGTATAATGACGTGAACGTTATTCAGTAATTGACAGCTATGATGGAGAAAAATCTGTTGTTACCTCTGAGAGATGAAATAATGATTGATGAAATTATTACAACACAATTTTTAAAAAACTTTCCTCCTGTCACAATGCTTTTTATCAGGCAAGATTTCACAATTGTTCTTTGATCGTAATGTGTCATTTGGTTCGTTGGCTTATCTCTTGAATTACTTGTAAACAGGTACAAGACTCCAGTGATGTCATCAAAGATGGTCGGGTTCGAGTGGTATTTAATGTGCCGCACGAACCACAGCTTGAGACCTTAATCCAGAATCAGCATGTAAGATACACACACACACACACACACACACACATAGACACACACACCTGTGAAGGCATTTAATCATGTTGATATTGAGGATACTTGCCATGCTTACACCATTTGTGCCTCACAAACATACTGTTTGGCCTCCATGTGTTTGTATTTTGTAGAAGTACTGTGTGAAGTACAGCCCTGGATACGTTCTGGCATCTCGTCTTGGAATCACCAGCTACCTCGTGTCCCGCTTCTCAGGAAGCATCTTTATTGGAAGAGGCTCCAAGAAAAAGTGAGTGTTCAGCCACCTTACAATATTCATTTAGTTATCACTATTCTATGAGTGGACCAACCTGCCTTGTGACTTTCACTCTTGCAGGCAGAAACCTTGAGTGGTTAGTTTTATTTAAAAAAAAAAAAAAAACGTTGATTCGCCTATTTTTAAGGCACCAATGTTTTCTTCACCATTATGTGCAGTCCTTGTGGGGAGCAGAAAGCTAACGTCGGTCTGAACCTGAAGTTCAACAAGAAGAACGAGGAGGTTCCTGGGTACACCAAGAGGACTGAAAAGGAGTGGCTCTACTCTGTTGCTGTGGAGGAATTGCTAGCGGAATATCTGGACAGGTTAACACCCCCCCCCCTCCAAAAAAAAAAAAAAAAACAAGAACATGAGAACCGTCCCCTCTCTATTCATCTACCATTTTTTACCATTTACCATTTCCATTTTTTTTTAGATTTTCTGAGGTATTCAACGCAGTGTCCAGAAACAGCCATGATGATGTTTTCTATGAAGATGACATATGGCCTGGATTGGACCAGAATGGGTAAAAAAAAAATAGATATACATAAACTGATTATTATATTGAATCCTCTGTGATGTAATAGAATCATTTTAATGAATTAGTTTTTGGAATAAATTCAATTTATTGTTGATTTACTGACAATCCCTGATACTGATGAACACCCCACAGGGCAGAGAAGGTTGCTGAAATCACTTCATGGTTGAAAAGTCACCCGGTGAGCTCCGTCAGTAGAACATCATGTGAACTACAGGTGCTAGACACTGCCATTGTGGAGAGGATTGAGGAGGCGGTGGAAAAAACCAAGGTGATTCTGACAAACATGGCTTCAAACTATAGCATTCCTCCTCCAGTTGCAGTATCAGAAGTTGTGTGTGTACTTGCTGTCCTTCCATTGACATGCCTCTCTCTCTATCCGCTCTTTCTGTCTCACTCGCTTCCTTCTTTTAGGTGAAGAAGAGCACCAAGAAAGTCCGTGTGACAGTCAAGCCTCATCTCCTCTACAGGGTGAGTATAATTTGCCTGTGTTTGGCATTACTTTAGGTGAAGGCAACTAAAACTCCTTTCTGCTGCACTCTCTTCAATGTCTTTGGCTACTTCTGTAGTCTAATCAATAATGAAAATAACTGTTAGACCCTATGTGCAGGTTCACAAAGTACTGAACATGTATTTATAAATACCTGTGTGTACCTGTAGCCCTTAGAGCAGCAGCAGGGTGTGGTTCCAGACCCGGATTCAGAGTATCGCCTGTTTGACAGAGTCGTCAACATCAGGGAGAGCTTCACCGTCCCACTGGGACTGAGAGGAACAATCATCGGCATTAAAGGAGGTCAGCATATTTGGATTTCTACACACAGCAAGGCTGATGCTCAGGTGCATCATCTAAAGAAGGAAATACACACATTTAACATATAATTCTCAGTTCATAATGTGTGTGTCTTTGCTTTCAGCTGAGCGTGAGGCAGAGGTTCTCTATGAAGTGCTTTTTGATGAAGAATTTGCTGGAGGTCTCAATATCAGGTAATAATCACACTATGTACTGTAAGCATATGTGCAGATGAAACAGTGTAAAAGACGGCTGTTCAGAATTACACACTTCTGTCTGAGAAGGGTTTTGAGACGACTTGTAACTATTGTGTCATTTTAGGTGTACGTCGCCTCGTGGTTACCGCGTCCCTCCCTGCGCTCTCATCAACCTTTCCCATGGAGGACGAGTGGATCACACCTCCCACAAACTCACTGCCATAGTCAAACCTCAGCCTGCCGCCGCCACAAGCTTCAACTCTCAGCGCCAGCTGGGTGGCCTAAACCACTCCCCACGTTCACCCTTTATACCCATGCAGGTAAGAGTGAGCCAAGCAGTTCTTTTCTCCTGTCTGGAATTAAAAAATAAGTGTTGTCTCTCAGACCGCTCACCGTGTCAAGTTCTGCCGTTTTACACTTGTGTCTTTTTTTCCCTTATCTGTAGCACAACAACAAACACAGTGCAGTGAAGGCAGCCTCCCAGGGCAACAGGAACTCTCCCTCTAAGGGTCTCAATCAGAAACAACAGGCCAAGGTAAGTGCAGCCTCACCTGTGTTTAGACACTTCTCAATCCTGTATATCATGCTATGTCAAAAATACAATTTTTCCCCTCTTTCTGCTCCCTTATTCAGAGTAAATCAGAGTACAATAATGTGTGGCAGGCTCTGCAGAGCTCTGGCCCCCCTCAACAACCACCTGCTCACTGGCACAATAATGTAAGTCTGTTTATAAGAGTGTGTGTCTGGGGGCTTTGTAGCTGCAATTAATGAGCAGCTTTACTGTTGTGTTGATAAATGACAATCCAAATCATATTTCTGGTTTGTTTTGAAATGTCTCTGTTGAATTTCAAAATGTATGTAACTCATAAGCAGCCAACCCCTATGTCCTCATGGCATCCCGGCTTTGTGTGAGACTTGAAAATAGCCCGTAGTTTTGATGTGAAGTAGTGCAAAAATAGCTAGAGGTAGCAAGGTAATTGACACATGTCTCTGGAACGTAGGAAATCTTCCACAGAGTTTTCTGTGTTGAAGTTTAAAACAAAACCTGTGTAATTCCTACTTTAGGAAGGACAGTCACAACAGGATGGAAACCAGCACTCCAACAAAGCTGTGAGTACACACATGCACAGAACACGTCTACATACGTCCATACTGCATAAAACGGGCACGTCAGGTCTTCAGCTCGACAACAAGATGATTCGACACATGACTCAAATTCAAAGCAGTTTGTTAACTTCAGTTGCACGTGTGTATGAATACATGTGTATCAATTGTGTGGCAGTAGATAACAAAGGCTAGATGTTAGCATTTTATCTGAGCTAGATGACACTGGGGCAGCCTGACATAAATAGAATCCTTGGAAATCCTTGGCTCTTGACTAGAAGTTGTGTCAGTTGGTACTAATAAACCTGGCAGTGAATTAGGGAAGTGAAGTGGATTATGGCTTGATGAGAGAGATTCATAGATTTGTTGGTGAGATTTAGAGCGTGGCTTTAATGTATATGCATGTGCTTTATGTTCTGTTTATAGATGTTCTAAGTGCTGTATTGTAGGCAGCTGGACTTGTTTCAGTTTCTTGAAGATGTCACCTCTCATCCAAGAGGCTTCTTCAGTTCTGACAAGCTGGATGGAAGTTAGCAGACGGAGTTTAAAGGTCCCATATTATACTGTTTTTCATCAATTTCACACAGCTGTCAGAGGTCCAACAACTCAGTATTCGATGTGCATTGCCCCAAACCCATCCGTGGTCCTGAATTTCAGCTGCCTAAAAGTCACTCTACAGAGCTCTATTCAGAGCAGTCTGTTTCTGTGCCTGCACCTTTAAATACTAATGAGCTCCATCTGTCAACGCCTACTTGGAGAGCCCTGCCTGCTACATCACTCTCAGGGAGAGGATGCCCCTAGTGTTAGCAGTAGCATGTGCTAATGTTGAGGGTGGATGTATATATGTATTGCTATGGCTCGCGAAGATTTTTTCGTTCAACCGAACCAGTTTGACCCAGAACTGGACCCAGAGGGAGAGGCTACTGAAGAAGTACAGACTCTGTGGCTGCAGCAGGACGTTTCAGAATGGTTAGTGTGTCTGTATAATGTTAGATTGTTCGTATGTGGTGTTACATTTAGTACCATGAAGCTAATGGCTAACAGCTAGTGAAAGCTGTGTTTGTCTCCGACACAGTCTCCAAACTCTTGGACACTGTTCGCATCGTCTCTGTCTCCAGTCTGTACGTTTCCAGACTTTTTATTGTGACAACCAAGCTCCATCGTAATATCATTAACATTAAACTCGCTTCACAATGGCATTGCATAGCGGACCAAAGCGGAGCTAACTAGTTAGCCAGTTTCCAGCTGACTTCACCATACTCATAGGCAACTATAAATACTATCAAACCGCAGCGACACTTTTCGGTGGCTCGGGTGCAGTTGCTGGGTCCCGTATGGTTTGGACTGATCCTTTTACGAGGGTCAGTGTTGAGGCAAAGCCAGCTTTGTACTGACCCTCATTACTGAAGCAGTCCGATGTGAAGTGGTTAGCACACACACACAAGTTAACACGAACCGCAGCCAGCACGTTGTCTTAAAATATGAAACACAGCCACTGTCTCTTCTGTTGTTCTGTAGCTGGGACAGAATATAGGCACTGATGTTGATTTATAGAACCAACAACAGAGCTATTTGCTTGTCTAGCTTTGAGTGATGACATTGTGAAACACTTCTGTCTCACTGGACACACCGAACTTCACCTCGGGGATGAACGCCCCCCTCTCCGATATCTCATATCACCATACAGAGGAGGTTGGCCTATGATAATGACTCCTTTCATTACGTAATGACAGGAGCTGAATCTGAACAGCCTGTAGGAGCTCCGTGTTACCAGTGGGTGGGCTGCAGAGACCATGCAGGAATCACTTGTTTTCCTCATTCTGGGATTTGGCAGGCTCAGGGAGGACCACATTATATATGTAAAGACCAGAGAAAATGTGTTTTTTATGGTATGGGACCTTTTAAAAATCAGCCAACTCCTCTCAGTTCGTTAGAGCTGAATAAGCTTTTGGATGAGAGATGAAACATCATCAAGAAACTTAGACAAGTCCAGTTAGAATCACCATGGCCTGGATGTCTGAGAACCTTCATCAATGTATTTATGGATGTGTGCAAACGTAAAGTCAGACTCATGTTGTTTTTTTTCTGTGTGTTCTTTGCAGGCCCCAGTTGGTGGCATCAGACTGTTGAAGAAAAATGAAGATACCAACTGCCTTTTCCCCACACAGAACACAGCCAATAAGGTACACACAGGCTTTTACAAAACCTACTTTCCTCCCATATTATATTTGCATCTTTGAGCTGTAAGAAACCGCATAAAAGTCCATGGCTCTCAGGCAGTCCCTTGTTTTAAACAACAGTGGTCAGAATTGTTTGTTGTTAAATTTGTCCACAGCGAATATAAAGATTAATGTCTCCCCACTTCCACTCACCCATCTCCTCACACATTTCTCTCACTCAGGCTACAACTGAGTTTGAGGACCTCATTGCCAGTCTCAAGATCTCCACGGGTAACCAGCAGACCACAACTCCTGCTGCTCCGCCACAGGTACCCAACAGCCAGTCAGAGGGCCCGTTGTCTCCGCAGTCCTTCGCCATGGTGAGTGTCGGAAGCAAATATGGGTTAAGATAACATGAAAAAAGTATTTGAGAGGAGTTACGAAAACTACCTGTCATTGTTGAACTATATCCTAATTAAAAAACTGCAATTGTTTCATGAGGTTCATGTGTGGTCTGTTGCTGTAGAAGGGAACTCTGATGTTGAAGGAGATGCTCAAGATTGACAGTGCTGGAGCAGGAAGTCACTCCTCCCAGGAGGCGGCTAACAGTGCCACCTATGGAGGCCAGCAGCAGAACAGGAGACGATCATCCAAGAAACTAGGTACGTCACTGATTAACGCCTCACCTCCAAGTTTACTACAAGCAGAATCAACAACCAAGGAAGTCACCTCTCTGTATACACCTTTAGCCACGTTTTAATTTCTCCCTTTCAACCCATTTTCTCCTCCTACAGCAGCAAATATGAACTCCCCACACAGTGATTCTCCTGCGACCGCTGCCCCAACCAACCTCTCCAACTCTATGCTTGGCAGTAAGGTGTCAGAGCTGGCGCACGTCTGTGTGGGGTTGGGGTTGGCACCACCTGATTTCAGCTTCATAGGCAACAGACAGGTAACAAACAGAGTGTACCACTTGTTTGTCTTTTGCAACACACTTTCTTAAATGTATTTTCCCAGTTTTTTATAATCCCAAGTTCTCTTGCATATTACTTTCCTTCTACAGATTCCTATGTATAGCTGTACTGTTGTACAGATATAGTTCTGCACATGATGTGTCTCTGTGTATGTGTGATCAAATCAATCTTTATTTATATGGTGCTTTTCATACAAAGAAAGCAGTTCAAAATGCCTTACTTAGATTTAAAAAAACAAACAACAACAGAAAAAGAGAAATGACAAATAAAATCAAGAGAAGAAAATTAGAAGAACCCAACCTTCCCACCCCCAAAGACATGCACACAGACGTACACAAACACAAACACACTCATACACACACTCGCACACAGACACACAAACACACACACTCACACCCACACATACACTAGCTGTCACTAAAGAGACATGGCTGGTCAGCGAGACGTGAGGCACAGAGGAAGCTACCTTTGGGGGGCCAACCACACTGTGAGAGTGCATAGTCCAAGGCCGCAGGGAGTGTCGCTACAGAGACCACCCCAACCCGGGCAGACAGGAGGCCCTGCACCAAGGTGCAGAGCCCTCTACCCTCCCGGGCCAAAACCGTCCGTGTGACAGCACCCCCAGCAGCCAGACCAGAGACAACTCCCAGTCTGGCAGGCCCCCATGAGGAAACACTGGAGATTAAAAACTGACAGACTAAAACAGTAGAATAAAGCAAAAAGCATTGAGACTAAACATGAGGGACTAAAGCATAAAAGCATAGAGGCTAAAAACATGAGACTAAAACATGGAAGTATAAAAGCTAAAAATGCCAGGGACTAAAGTATAAAAGCATAGAGGCTAAAAACATGAGACTAAAACATGGAAGTATAAAAGCTAAAAATGCCAGGGACTAAAGTATAAAAGCATAGAGGCTAAAACGGCATAAGAGGAATTAAAAATAATTTAGAAATCAATTAAAAGCCTGGTTAAAAAGATGGGTTTTGAGCCTCTTTTTAAAAACCTCAACAGTCTCGGCGACCCTGAGGTTCTCCAGCAGGCTGTTTCACAGTCGGGGCCCATAACAACCGAAAGCCGCCTCCCCAGTGCCGGAGGACCTCAGGGTCCACGGGGAATCTTGATTAAATGGAAAATGTATTCCTGATAAAGCAGGAAAAATCACATCCCTGATAACGTTATTTATGCCTTCACTAGCTTCTATTACTGCAGCTACAGAAGAACCAGGGTATGAAACCAGAAGTATGCATAATTCACGTAGAAAATGTATACAAAACTGTGTAAGTGAGGTCTACCAAATGTATGGTCATACCTGATGTGCAGATCAAGCTGACGAAGCAGGGAAACATCTGTGCTTTCATCAAGCTCAAGGCTGATTGCTCTGGATGCTCTCATCTGCTCTATGAGAGGCTCCTCAATGACCGTGGAAACAATTTCTAGCATCTCATCAATTATGCGATGAGAGCGGTAGTTATTTCTGCGATCAATCTTGAAATCAGAAAATGAAAAAATGGGATTGAGATTTACATCAGGGCTGAATGAATTCAAGTTTGCAATATTTGCACAAGTATTTACTTTAAGCTTGAGGAAATAGTCACAGCCCAGGCGCTGGGCCAAGCTTAGCAGCTTGCCATAGTTGGTGTGGTGGGCTATTTCATTTTTGACCAACCAATACAGGCACTTGAACCCCCCAATTACAGCTTCGTGCTCCATAATGATGATAGGCTCGAAGGCATGCATGACAGAGTATCCTGCACAAAGAAAAGATTAAGTTACAACTAATTCCAGCCTCCCTGAATACTACCCATTCAACCACATCAGAAAGTTATGGGATTGTGATTTTAATAGGTTGATGATGTGACTGGAGTAAGGCTTGGAAATTACCTGATACAATCAAGTTGTGGCATTTAATGCTGTGTTGGTGGTGCTCAGTATTGATGTGGTGCTCGAGATAATCCTTTCTGTAATGGACAGCCCCAACCTCCACAAATGGTCTCAGTTTAGGACCATTTTTCACAGCAGGCCTGTGCTGCCGGCAAACACGACAAAACATCCCTAAAAAGTAGAAGAACAATCCATTAAGTCTGCAAACCACTCACTGCAATAATGGTATTAATAATGGGGCATTCTTTGCAAATTTGGACTCTATTTCCAACTTGACCTCTCAGATCTAATTTTTACATCCATAATGTACCCTGCATTATTAATTAACAATTCAAATGAAGAATTATCGCAGAACTGCTTTTTTATATTGCTTAATTTTCCATATGTTGTTCTATACATTCTGATGTACACACATTTGAAATATATGAGAGGCCAATTCAGAAATGTAAATTCATATGTAAGACCTCTAGTACTAAATGCAAATATTAAACTTACCATGTGGAGTAACATAAAGCCAGTGTTTAAACTGGGGCAATTGCAGCCATTCAGGATTCCACTCTGATTACCGGTGTTTGCCTGCACCTGTGTGACATAAATAACATAAATATTTCCCACATAGACCAACAACTACTGAAACTACTCTGACCTACTGACCCTTTCTCTGCTGTTAAACTTACCTGCTGTCACTCCCTCAGGAGAGGCTGTCTCCCCTGCTGTCCCTACATGAACTACCTGTCCTGCTGCTTTCTGGAGAAGCTGTCTCTTGTGCTATGAACAAACAAGTAACGTTCCACTGTTACTACAGTTTATTTCTTGACCAAAGCCTAATGGCCCTTTCAGACACAAAGAGGTTTCAGCTGCATTTGCAGCTGGGTTTTGGTTTGGCTCTGTACCCAAAGTTCAACGTGGCCCGCCCTTTGCTCGGCACAGCAAAATGCTGTCGTGTGTTTCAGAGCGCAATGGGGCCGTTGTCCTGTTGTGTCTGAATAGGCCTCAACAGTTGCGAATACCGTAATCTGTTTGGCTGTTGATTTGCCACTTATGTTAATATTAGATATCCTAGCTTGCTACCTCTGGAGGAGATTCTTCCTCATCTGGTGGATTTCTCTCTCTCTCTTCTGGAAGTATTTAAAAATACTCATGATCTGAAAATCAAGGGTACAAACATTGAGATTAAAACAGTAACGTTAATGTGACTTCAGTTTATTAACAAAAATAGCCTGATGCTATATGGTGAGGTAACTTGCTCCTCAGATGCTGAAAATACGTTAGTTAGGCCTACATGGCTCGCGAGGCTCTCGTCCACAACGAAGCCTTAAGTAGACATTAGAACGGACGGAATTCCAACACTACTAGAACGGTCGTAAGTGTTCATTTTGACTCCTAGATTTTAAACTCTGTAATCTCTCATGTAAATACCCAATTGAGTGATGAATGCATTCATTGTGTTTAAAAAACGAAATAACACCAAAACGTACATTTTAACACATTTGAGTATACATTTATCAATATTCATATCATCGTAATTATTGCATATATTTACACACGATTTTAATAGAGAAATCTCAGAACAAGACAATTAATAATTAAAAGTAAAGTATTTGAAACAATTTATTTTTATATATATATATATATATATATATATATATATATATATATATATATATATATATATATATATATATATATATATATATATATATATATATATATATATATATATATATATATATATATATATAAAATAATAATGGAAAAAACTGGAAACGACCTGATCTAGTAAAAAAAAAAAAAAAGTCTCTGCAGATTATCTCTGCTCTCCTCGCAGTTACCACACGCGGGCTTGTGGCATTTCAAGTGTCCGACGTTTGGTTCTGTTTGCAGCTCTTTTGGACTGGCACCGCCTCCGTGTCTGCTGCTGCGGTAGTTGCCCCGATGCTGCCCACCTTGTGCCGACGGCCGCGGCCCCTTTCCCCTCCATATATTCTGCCCTCAGCTCCTCTGCCAGCTGCTGCTCAAGTAACTCAAGTAAATTTGCAAAGAAGCACAGCTGGAGACCGTTAACAAAGTTAGAGACAAAAGAGACAATGAAAGCAGCAAACCCCGCGAAAAATGAAACAATGAAACCGGGTTCACTCTGAGACTGTGGCGGGACAAATTAGATCATGGCAGGCCGCCAGAGTCTAAGTAATTAATGGGAAACACTGGGAAATGTGCTGCCATCCATGTCTTGATATCTAAAATGCAGTTAAAAAGGACATCAATAGGCCCAGAGTCATCAGGAGACACAGCGATGTACAGTTGCGCATCGTCAGCATAACTATGAAAGCTGATGCCGTGCCTCAAGGGGAAGCATGTACAGATTAAAGAGAGTTGGACCTAAAATTGACCATTGGAGAACCCCACACTTTATTTTGTGGGTTTCTGAGGAACATGTATCCATACTTACAAAGAAGTGTCGGTCTGTGAGATAAGAAACGAACCAGTTAAGAACAGTACCAGAGAGGCCGACCAGGTTCTTCAGTCTATTTAATAAAATGTGATGGTCTACTGTATCGAAGGCGGCAGTTAGATCCAGTGGTACCAAGACTGTGAGTTTTTGGTTATTTGGTGGAAGGGGCTTCACCACCACCATTTTAAAGGAGGCAGGGAAGACACCCGTCTGAAGAGAGCAATTCACCATGTATAACAGCTGATCCTCAAAGAACCCACAAAGTGTTTTAAAAAACGGTGTGGGAATTGGGTCTAATAGGCAGGTCGTGGGCTTTACTTGGGGGAAAACTCGACCAAGTGTCCTCACATCAACCAGGGCAAAACTCGCTAGTGTTTCCTCGGGTAAAATCAATGATCCAGGTGTGTCGACATTTAAAATCTGTTGAGGTAAAAGACTTGATCTGATGTCATTGATTTTACTTCTGAAGTGGTCTGCAAAGTCCTCACAAAGGGTGTCAGCCATTTTAATGTCTGTGCTGAACGTGCGCTCATCATGTCTCTCTAAAGGATTCTAGTTTTGATGGTGTGGATATTGTTCTACGCCTCTGGGGTGACTGAACGGGGGGCGTGTGTTGTGTAGGAGGGGGAGGGTGAAGGTGAGTGTGGGGCAGAGTGTCCGTGTGCACATGTATCAGTAGTGAGTCAAGAGGTCGGTTGTACAGATTGTACAGCAAGCATGCGGCTACCCAGCATGCTGGGTTGGAGTCCATCACGCCTGACAGGCTGGACGCCCCAAAAGGTTAAAATTGTTAATAAAACCAATGTTGCGGGCAATCTGCTGAGCAATCTGCTAAAATGCCCTACTCCAAGGAACAATGTGGGGATTGGGCCAGAGATAAAAACAGACTTTCCACAGGTACTTAAAAAGGATAAAAGACCGTTAAAATCCTTTTTGGTCAGCTCTGACTGCTCATGAGCTAAGTCGTTGGTCCCGACGTAAACTATCACACGACTGATAGGGGAGGGGAGTGAGAGCAGCAGCCCTGGGAGCTTGTCAAGGATATCTGGTACGGTGGCTCCAGGGTGGTGGCAGTAACATTGTCCTCTGTCTCCACAGGGTCCAGTTGTGTGTCAGGTGAAGCTTTCCAATGGGTTGATGGTTCATGGTCCACAGTGCCAATCAGAAAATGATGCCAAGGAGAGAGCTGCCTTCTTTGCCCTCCAAAGACTGGTACAACACACACACACACACACACACACACACACACACACACACACACACACACACACACACGCACACTATAAATCACTGTCGGTGTTATTGTTCTCATGTAAAACTAAAGCTTCTCTGTGTGTCCTTTTTTTCATCCATAGAACTCAGTGGGATCAGGCTTCCCCCTCCCTCCTCCACTATACCCAGGAGTAGGTCAGATACGACCCCCACCCATAGGAGTCTTCAACCAACAAGGTCAGTCCTCCAAACTTACAGTTTAGTGTCGTAGTTTGTTACTGAGGTTGAGCTTTTACAAATGTATGTTTGCAGGAAAATGAGCTGTTTACAAAAACTTCCAACACATTTTCTCACTGTATCACTCTGTTTTCTGTCTTTGTTACACCTCACGTGTCATTTTCGACTCTGTTTGAATAAAAAGCCATATAAATGAATTAATTAGATCATTTTTATTTGCCTGTCTTTCTCCAGGTGGTTTGCTATTGCCTCCCCAGGGTTATCCCCCTGCCCCTCTGTGGGGAATGCCATTGCCTCCTCACCACCACCACCACCAAAGCCAACCATATTACGGAGCAGTGGGAACCTTCCCTGGTGCTGCCCGCCAGCAACCTGCAGCAGGACCACCCATTGGCTCACACAATCAGTTTATTCCATTACAGGTAGACAGTTGAGATTGATATCTGTTGAAATATTTGGTGATACTGAACTGCCACAGTCATGATAACTGATCTTGTCGTCTGACAGGTGACTAAGAAGCGAGCCTCAGCTAACAAGAAGAACCAGGAAACTCGAGAGTTTTACAATGCCAGCCACACCGTGGCCAGAAACCAAACACAGAGAGCCCAGAACCAGCTCTCTGACCAATCACAGAGCGGTAAAGTGGACCAGCCTCACCAACACACCACCAACAGCAACCCGTCCCCGTCCAGCCCTGGCCTAGCAGATGCTGTTTCCATGTCAACAGCAGCCCCACACACACCCCCTCGACAAAACAGGCCAGCAACTGGCCACACCCCCAGCTCTGCCTCCAAGAGGAAACACAGAAAGCTGGCGGTCAACTTCGAGGCAGCTAAAGTCTCTGAGTGATGTGTGTGTGTGTGTGTGTGTGAGGAGAGAGAGAGGTGTGTTTGGTGTTTTTATGCTGCTCAGCATCTCTGATTGAGACCTCGTCAATGTGAACATTTGTTTTCACTCAACTTTTGAGCATTGAAACAGCTTCAGTTGGGACGAGGCAGAGCAAAAGTACATTTCTTTTCTTACATGGTGCCGTTTAGCAATCTAAATTATTCCTACTTTCACTGTCCTATTTGCCTCAAGACAAGTATCATGAATCCGCTATCCCTTCGGCTCCTCATTTGAGATCAGACATCTGTATATGTATCACAACCAAATAATTGTTCCAGCAGGGAAAAAGCAAGAGCAATTAGACATGTGTTGTAAACGAAACCCTGTCTGAAACAAAATGAGAAATGCTGGGAGTGATATTATTACCTAAACACTCTGCTGCAGATGTCAATCTACAATCACCCTTCATTTTTCAAAAAGAATGAATTGAATTGAATGAATACATGGAATTATTGAATTGATGGAACAGCTGGCCAAAGCTATAAACATTTCTGTATGAAGTTTTCCTTTAACCACATAAGCAGCCCTCTTAGCTCCTCCAGGGACACAACAAGCCTCTGACTGTTTGTTACTATTATTGACAACCAAGCGGTGGAGCCTCGTCTGGTTAAGAAGAGAGTGAAGTGAAACACTGCCTTAAAAGTGCATCGTTTTCATTAACTGTACATACAAAATCAAAAGTGAGGAAGCACATTGAAACCAGAGTTTCAAGTGTCTCAGAGGAAGGAAGTCTTCTGTCAGGGTTAATCATTTGCGACCGAGTAATAAATCAGTGTGGTCGGCGCTTGCATTAGTGCTATTTTCTTAGGCTCCCTCGTGTCAGTCTTGGCACCGACCATCTACAATATCTCTGTATATCTTTCTCGTAGAGAGTTGTGACAGTTTTGACTTCAGGTGCGGGAGGCTTGGTGGCAGCTTAGACCGAGAACACACACCTGAGGGCAGGGCATGTTGAGATCTCTCACACTTTCTGCCCACACAGTGCCAGGTAGTCCAGTTCAGAGATTTTTACAAAATCTCTTCATTCACATTTGGCTGTTGGTTCTCAGGGACATGTAGCCATTGTAGAAGCCCTCCTCATCCTCTGGCCTCCGATTTGCGCTGCACTGGCAACTACTTCCTGCTCTCCAACTAGACCTTTATTTGTTTATTAGTTATGAATAAATTAATTATGAATGAAAACGGGCCTTCTATCATGGCTGTATCTGCATTCATGAGCGGTGTTGGGTTTGGATCAGTGGTGTTAATCACTCACATCAGGCCAACATTGATAATCTGTTGTGATGTCTCACTTTGTGTTGTGATCTTCGACAGCCTTTTTTTTCCTTCACACTTCGGCCGCCTTGCTGCAGTTTTCCATCGTTGTTATGCTTTCTCAATGACACCGTCAAAGTAAAAATGAATGCACACTGCTTGTAGAATTATGACATGAGAAATAATTGGAAAAGTACCCCCAATACACACATACACACAGTACACGTGATGGCGATGTTGCCCGTGGGAGCTGTTTTACACCAGCACACAACCCAGAGTCAAAGAGTGTTCATATTGACATGTTCAGTTTTTTATAACAGGACCTCGCTGAGATTTGATTTGATTGTTGACTTGTGTTGGACCTACAGGGACCATTACACTGCCAAATATCAACAGCAACTAGATATGTCAATTTTCATTTTTTTAATTGGTCAGCACTGGGAGATTGGGGCTGATTTTACACAGGAGCAAAAACAACAAGAAAAAATGTTATTTCTATTTTCGTGCTTCCACTAATGTATTTTTTTAACTGCCAAAGACTACAGATTTGTTTCTTTTGAGGTCTTACATTGAAATACAAACCTACGATTTGGATTTTATTCATTCATTGTCTGAGGATTTCTAACAGCTGACTGATGTCAGTACAGTTTCTATTGGTCCAAAATGTTCATTTCAGGATTCATGTGGGATTCCAGGACCACACACAGTTGATAATGAGTGATGATGAGCTTTCTTTCCAACTTAATTGATTATCCTCATCAGTTATCTTGATTTGGTCCAAATGAAGTAACTGCTGTGCAGAGATGACATACAGTCTGATAAGGGTTGAAATTGGTAATTTTTGCATCTGTAATTGCAGCCTTGCAGCATTACCAGTGTTGTATGTGAAGAACTGATCTATTTGAAACATTTCTGTTTACACTGTCTAAACTAAGTGTCTCGAAGATGCTTTCGAAAACGTTCTTCTGGAAGTTTATTTGATGGGTTTTCTGAATTGGTTTGGCTATTTTAAATTCTTGGCTTTATTTCTACACCTCTGTACACATCTGGACTCACACAAACACTTGTATATGAAATCTCTCATTTTAATTTTTCTCTTTTTCTCTCATTTTTTTTCAAGCTATGGATTTTATGGATACCCTTTTATAGATAGTCTTGTTTTTTTTCTAAGCAATCTGAATAATGATTGTTTCAGTGTCTGTGGTGGAGCTACAGTGAGGGAAGCGGCTGTAGCCACTAGTGAAGCGTCTTTACTGTCCTCGTTTTGTGGGACACATGCATCCAGTATGTCGTTGATGTGTTTTTAGTTTTTTTTTTTTTGTTGTTGTTGTTGTTGTTGTTGTTGTTTTTTTTTCTGTTTTAAGGCTGACATCCTCACGCCGACCCTGTGACTCAAGTCTATACAGCTCTGGTGCAATAAGGGGAGGTTTTGAAGCATTTTGGAAAATTGAAGCACACCTGTTATATCTGTTTTTTTGTTTCGTTTTTTTATTTTTTTAAATGAAACAAAGTAGAGAATTGTCAATATGAAGACATAATACCTTACTGTTTTGATTCAGGAATGTGCTGTACATATCCATTTAATTAAAGTGAATTGTTTTGTTACCATGAGGCTGCGTCTTTTGAGCATCAGAATCCGCACCCACTGCCAATGTTTTTTGACAGTTTTTTTCTTCTTTTTTTTTTTCTTTTCCACAAATTTTAATAGTAAAGTATTTTTCCTTTATTTCACTCAACCATAGGCCAATTCCAGCAAGGGTGAACTGGGTGTATGTAAAAAAAAACAACAACTTTATTTACATGGCATTTTTATAAAACAAGTTACAAAATGCTTTAAAAAAGCATAAAACAAGAGAAATTACAGATAAATATCACAGTACGATTCATATTAAGTTTAACAAGCAAGGTTGAAAATATTTAAACAAAAACCTGGAGATAGCCTGCCTGATCTCCTCCAGCAGCTCATTTCAAAGACCTGGTTCACCCTGATTTTTAGCCTCGACCTCGGAATGTACTGCCAGAGGATCTCTTGCTTTTTGTATTCAAGCTCAGAGACACTAATCAAGGGCCCCACACATGCTTTAAAAGTAATGATTAAAATCACTTCTGAAACCTCCAGGTAGCTAATGTAAAGATGCTAAACTGAGAATGACGTGGACCCCTCTATTGGATTTTGTGAGTACTCCTTGATAAACAAATGTGCTTATGACAGATTTGACCTAGGAGTAGTGAATAATGGGGAAAATGGTAAAACTGAGAAATGGGAAATGGAGGATCTAAAATCGGCAGTGGCCACACAGTTTCCTGTTAGAGAGATAATAAAGAAATCATGCGAAAACTGTACCTGACTTGCCACGTTGGATAGAAAAACGCATTGTAAGCTGACTCAAAAGCTGCAGTGTAAAAGAGTGACATTGAGAGCTCTTGAAAGAGTTGTATCTGTGCTATGCCCCTTCCTGCAACTAGATTGAAATGTTTCAGACAGCCAGATGATAAACTCACAGCTCATATGGGGCTGCCCAGGAGCAATTTTGGAAAGTTTGGATATTTGGCAGATGGTATTGCTGATGTTAATTTTGGCTGCCACTTCATGTCTGCTTTTACCATTTGCAAAAATGACTGTCATCCGCATACATTTTGGTTTGATTACAGGGCGTACAAGTGGCAGGTCATTAACATTTAAACTGGATGAAAGAGGTTGTGCAATTAAGTCTTGCCGGACACCAACACAGCAGAGTCCTTCCTCCAACTCTGTTCCGTTGTCTGATCATTGTTAGTTAGGACTCCATCCATTCGACTTTAATGTGCCAAAGCCCATATGACATTAAGTTGGCACAAAGGATATGGAGGAGAGGACAGACTGGTCAGACGTTGCACCAGTAAACTGAGGGTTTTTCTCTGATGCACTCATTTGTATGTGAAAGTTGTCTGTACACCGAGGTTCTCTAAATTTATACACCAGTCTCTATTTATAGCCAAAGGGCAAAAACTACAAGATTTATTTATGCAGTAAGAAGATATGATTCAATATTTCTTAGTGACCAAAGGAACCCATATGATGCATGGGCTTGTTTAACTATTCTTTTATTGATTTGACTTTTATCAAAAAGCGCAATAGAAAGTCTGAGACACAAAGAGTAAAGGACACTAAAGGAGTCACCTATTTATTTATTTTTTTTAAAAAAGCACAAAATAAGACATTTATTCAGTGAGCACCAATCTGTCAGTACAAATGTTCTTTTTCCTCAGAAGCTCAAGTTTTGTTTGAACAGTAACATAATCAGACATCAGGACAACTAACTCAGAACAATCGTAACATTTTAAACACTGTGTGCCTTTTCATCCAGGCCTATGTCATCTTTACAAGCAGAACTACATCTCGAAAATCTGCAGTCGTTTAGTGTGCGTCATACAAAATCTACCTCTACAGAGTAAAAAACAAGAACATCTGGACAATAATAACATATATACTGTACATATACACGTTCCAACTTCATCAAAATGTCAATGTGAACTCACTAGATTCCCACACTATGTCCTGCTACTGTTTAAATGAATGAAAACCACACATTGATTTAAACTTTAATACGAACACTAAAGCACTGAGGTTAATGGTGAGACTAGGTCAAATCACTTTTTTGCGAGTAGCAGGACCAAAGTTCAGCAGAATACAGGAAAACAACATCTATATTATCCTGATTTGGATACTGGATTATGTGAAGCCAATTAGTAATGCACTAAACTGATAAATAAATGCAACATAAGGTAAACAATGCTGGTGAGTCAACATTCACAACCTGCAGTGTAAATATAGTCTTCGGACACCGGTAGCACTTGGTTCTAATCTACAATACTGTCATGTTCGGTACGGAGACTGAGATAAGTAACTGGACCTTTTTTTTTTTTTTTTTTTTAACCAAAGATTCAGTTCCATTAAAAAAGATCACTAAAGACTACAATACCTTGTTTCCCTGCAAAGGAACTTGAACATGGATGTACACCAACAGTTTGCCAAGTTTTTAACCCACTTACTATAAATCATTACTCATGCTGCATATTTTATATCACAGCCATTAAGAAAATGTAATGTATTTAGTTTTGTTCTAAATAGCCAAGTGTCCATGGCTTTCCCTATATGAAAATAATTTGGTGGCCTTGTTTAAAGGTCCAGTGTGTTGGAATTATGGGGATCTACTTTCAGAAATGTAACATGATTGTTGTAAAACACCAGAAACTAACAATCTTTCTGCACCAATATCCTTAAAACAAGCTTTTATTATCTACAGAGGACACATGTCCTATTCCCTGGAGTCCACAGTGTTGCAGTGCCATGTTTCTACGGTAGCCTTGAATGGACAAACCAAACACTGACTCTACAGAGGGCCTTTTGCTTTTTTAAGGGTGAGACAAGGGGTGTTCAGTTGGTTGCACTGTGAAACCTCATTGCTGGATGCCACTAAAACCTACCTTTAAGGGCCTTTAAGGTGTTTAATATGTCACAGTCAACATTAAACATTACTTTTGTCAGAATATGTTCTTGTTTTGAATCCAAGTAATGCATCACACCAGAAACATGTCACTGAACAAAAAGTTATGTAAACCTGACGTTCACAAACTGGTTTTAAGATTGTTGGTACTGTTGGGAAACACATAGAAACCAATGGCTGCATGGCACCGTTGAAAAAAATACTCCATTTGGAAACAATCAATAAGAATGTAACTGAGAAGGTTTTGTAGTGATGGAGATAAAACACTGGTATGGTCTGTAAAGTTATTCAGTTCTGCTGATGTCTCTTACTTCAATAACACATTCTCTCCAAGTCCTAATGTTGTTTCATGTTCACAGTGAATACAGATAACTTTGATCTGGGCTGGGACGGATGCATGGCAACATTAGAGACTGCTGGATTATACACGGCACTAAAGAGGAAACTAAAAGTTAAAGGAACTGAAATGTGTGTTTTGCATGTGTTGTGTTCATTTAGTGTTGCTGTCTCCTTCTGCATGTGTATATTTTTTTATCTGCATGTACGAATACAAGTGCCTAAATCTGTGTTATTGTCATTTCTATGCAGTGACATGTCATCATATCAAGTGTATGTGCCTGCACGTGTCTTCCATTCAAATTCAAATGTGCACTATGTTGCGTTATCTACTCTGCGATTTCAGCATGCCTGCATGTGTGTTGGTGAGTGTGTCCGTGTGTGTGTTTGCTCTCCGTCTTCAGGTCCTCCTTTGATGTGTGTTCCCCACGTACGTGTTCTCTATACACAGCACTATGTAGTGGTTGGAGCAGGAGTGGGTGTGTTGTCCTAACAGTCGTCCCGTCTGCAGCAGTGCAGCCTGGCCCGTCACCGCCATGTCAGCTGTCCTCCATGCCTCGCAGTAGTTAGTGGTCAGGCGGATGCCTACTGCACTGGAGCCGTGCCAGACCACCTTCTCTGGCCTGGGTGGAGAGGGAGGGACAGAGACAGGGTCCAAAGTAAGGCAGGTTAGCTAACTGGAAACATAGATGTTTAGAGTTCTGCAAAGGCCTAAAACTGAGGGAAGAGCTCAGTCTATGCACATTATTAACAGCTGACTGAAACTCACTGGTGATACCAAATCTAGGATTGAACCCACAAAGTCTGAAGCTATATTGTTTTCCAGCACAGAATGTTGGTATTTTGAAAAGGAAACTCAAGGCCCACCATCTTAATGTGGCTTTAACTTGTTATATATAACAAATATATATAACATATTTATTTATATTTCAATTTATTTGTTCGTTTCTTTTTTTTTTTGGTTTAGTTTTTTGATTGATTGACACATCTTTACTCACCATGCTGAGTCAGTCATCACGTTGCGCCCGTCAAAGGAGTAGATGGGTGTGGACGGGTTAAAAATGCCTCCATTCCCAGAGAAGATGGACATCCAACTATCGAACAACACTTCACCCTGGGAGGAGAGATGGACAAAAGTGGGCTGAAATATCTCAAAAGAAGATGTCAGCGGTAAGCACATCATCCATTACTATGTGTTTAAACCTGTAGGGACACAGAGGGTCCCAAAGGTCAGAAATGCAGATAAGTTTAATGATAACAACCGTGAAACCTTATTAGATCCAAGTAAAAGTGTTAAGGTAAACATCAGTTTGAACCTCACCCTGAGATTAACCACGGGCATGTTGGTGCGGTCCGTCTTCCTCACAATGGTTGCCAGGTCCTGCAGGTGTGAGGACAGGAAGGCCCTGTAGGTGGCCGTTAGCCCCATAGAGCGTGCCTGCTGGTAACACTGGAAGTCTGCCCCCCGGATGCCACGCATGTCCCCCTTCAGCGGAGTGTTCAGTGCTACCAGGTGGAGCTGAGACACAGGAAGACACAGCAAATCCGACACTTGATTTACCAGGCGTAGCGTCAGCCAGGTCTGCTAAAGTGAGGCAGTTGCTGGCTGGTGTGTTGCCAGGTGCCTGTTAAGGTGTGTTTATTACGCTCACCCCAGGAACAGCGTTGAAGGTCTGTGGTAGTACATGAAAGCTGGGCTGATATCCTCTGCTGCCCTCCTGAAGCTCCTGTTCAACAAAAAATATATGATTTAGTACGTTCAGTTCTAAATGTAAAGATATACCGACCAGCCACAACATTAAAACCACTGACAGGTGACGTAAATAACATTGCTCATCTCATCATAATCATCTCATGTGAATGCCACTTGACACGCACCAGCCATCCAAACACTGTTGTAGGCCCCTCATCACAACAACACTAAGCATCTGACCAAGCATCTGTAAGACTTGCTGGGGAAGGTCTGACCCATGGAGGACCCACCCCCCAACATACAGGACCCAGAGGATCCACTATAACATAACACAGGACATCCTCAGAGGTCTTAAGTCCATGTCTTGACAGGTAAGAGCTGTTTTGGCTGCACATGGGGAACCTTCACAGTGTTAGGCAGTTGCTCATGATGTTATGCCTGATAGGTGTATGTTTAATAGTTTCCAAAGAAATATGTATGAAAACAGACAGTTTTATATGGTCTATATGGTCTTGGATATGGTCTCATCAGGTTTGTTATTGTGTGTTCATTACAGTTTCAGGGCCTGTGCGGTACAATGTTGGTGTTCAGATCCTTAACTTAACAAGTAACAGTAGTAATACCACAAGTGCAGCGTAAAAGGTATGCATGTACAATACGCAAGAATGTACTTTATTCTTTTGTTTTTTTCAAATTAAAATGACCCTGCATTAATCAGTGTGTTGCATTTCACTGATGTACATGTGTAAGTCATGGTCTCATGTCAGTGAGCAATGTGGGGTTCAGTATCTTGCTTAAAGACACTTCGACATGCAGCCCAGCCTTGCCTGGAGCCGGGATTTGAACTAGTGACCTTTTGATCACTAGTCGACCTGCTCTACCCGCTGAGCTACAGCCGCCCACATGTGTAAGTATGATCTAATTTTAACTACTTTATAGTCTGTTGGGTTGCAGTCCACCACATTCTGTAAGATCATCCTATGTTTGTAGCTACCGTCCCTGTTAGAACCACGTATCTCTAAGAAGTCAACACGCTCAGAATCACATCCCCGTTTTCATCTTTTATCTTCCAGCTAATCCAATGAAGTAACAATTGAGTTTAAGAAGGAGCAGAGATTTGTTGACTTGATACATGTCTTTTACAGGACACGACAGGTATGAAAATAATTTCAAAGAAATGGTAACTAGAGCTGTCAGACAAATGTAGTCAGTGATGAGTTAGTACTAAGAACATTTACTTAAGTTCTGTATATGGTGCATTAAATTGAAATACACAAGTTAAGTACCTTGAATTTGTGTGTGTGTGTGTGTGTGTGTGTGTGTGTGTGTGTGTGTGTGTGTGTGTGTGTGTGTGTGAGAGAGAGAGAGAGAGAGAGAGAGAGAGAGAGAGAGAGAGAGAGAGAGAGAACCTGGCTGTGGGCCCTGTGTGGTCTGCTCCAGTCTCCAGGTCTGCTGAGGGCCTGAGATGCCGCTGTGGAGGAGGCTCCACTTTGGATCAATTCACCGAGCTGAAAGGAAACACATATCAGATCTGGTTCAGAGTTGTGATCCCATGTTGATTTCACCATCTGCTTTCATCAGGTTAAATGTCATGCTAGATAAAAGCACAAAAGTGGCATGGAGACCATCTGAGTTACTGTTCTGTAGGTCAAACTCAAAACTTCTTCATATTCACAGCTTGTAAAGCTTGTGAATTATGTTTCATGAACAGGTGGCATTATTAACGTATTCTATCTTCTCTAAAAGACACAGAAAATGTGTTCGTACACCGTTGATAAATGACAAATACAGAGAAAAATCACACATCCAACCAAACTTACACATGTCCACAAACACAACACACACCTGGATCTTGCGCAAGCCATTGCGTACTCTGATGTACAGCTCTCCTCCCTTCTCAGACACATAAACCAACGTTCCCTCTGCAGCCCGGTGAGTATCTCTGCTCAGAGCATGTAGTGTCTTATAGGTGGTCACCTGAATGTACACATCACTGCATCAATCAATCAATCTATCAATTAATCAGACTTTATTTATAGAGCACAAAAGTGCTCTATACAAAGTGCTTTACAGAATTAGAACAGCAACAATTTCAACACCCCCCCATACATACACGCAAACACACTCCCACCCACCCACTCACACACACACACGTATTCAGCTACTTAAACACAGTAAGCGAAATAAAAGGGTGAGTAATAATAAAAAAAATAAATGGTCATACGTAAAACAATGCACTAACAACAGGTATTGCGGAACTGAGGAAACACTATCATTGATATATTTTACTGAGGAGACACTAGAGGCAGTAAAATAAGATGAAATAATAAAACACGAAAACTAAGACTGATAAAATAATAAAGGAGGTTAAAAGTCAAAAACTGCTATGAAATCAATAATATAAATAAGTAAATTGTGAATAAAGTAAAACAAGATAAAACAGAATAGTTAAAGTAAATAGATGAGTGGTGAGTGAATAGATGAATAGAATAAAACCAGGTTTAAGCAGAATAAGAAGCAATAAATAAATCAAATTCAGCTAAAAGCCAGCCTAAAAAGGAAGGTCTTAAGGTTGCTCTTAAAAGAATCAACATTCTTCAGTGCCCTCAGGTCCTCTGGGAGGCTGTTCCATAAACGTGGACCGTGGTAGTGAAGGCGGCCTCACCGTGAGTAAAATACAATTAAAAAGGGCATCGATTAGCCCTGGATCATCAGGAGACACAGCGATATACAGTTGTGTGTCATCAGCATAACTGTGGAAATTGATGCCATGCTTACTGATGATGCTCCCAAGTGGCAGCATATATAGATTAAAAAGTGTGGGACCTAAAATTGACCCTTGAGGGACACCACAGGTAATTTTATAGCTCTTTGATGGGTATCCCTCCATACTCACAAACATTTTTTCTGTCAATAAGATAAGATTAAAACCAATTAAAAACAGAAACAGAGATTCCAACCTGATTGTGAAGTCTGTCTAAAAGAATTGGGTGGTCTACTGTGTCAAAGGCTGCGCTTAAATTCAGTAGTACTAAAATAGAGGGTTTTGTCTTGTCCAAATTCATCTTGAGATCATTTACAGTGTTTATCAGTGCAGAATCAGTACTATGGTTTGACCTAAAACCTGACTGGTAAACTTCATAGATTTTGTGGGTGATCATTAAATTATTTAACTGATTAAAAACAAGTTTCTCTAAAATTTTGCTTAAAAATGGTAAATTGGATACTGGTCTGTAATTATTAAGTATGGAGGGATCTAGACTGTTTCTCTTCAGAAGGGTTTGACTGCGGCAGTCTTAAGTGCTGTGGGAAAGACACCCACCTGAAGAGAGTAATTTACAATATTAAGTAAATCATCTTTAAAAGAGCTATAAAATGTTTTAAAAAAGAAAGTGGGAATGGGATCTAAAATGCAGGTTGCTGGTTTTAGTTGGGAAGATACTTTGGCAAGCATCTCAGCATCAACCAGAGCAAACTTCTCTAGTGTGTCCTCAGGTAAAAATAAAGGTTATGTAGTAATGAAATTGAGATTCTGATCTTTGGATAAAAGTGATCTAATATCATCAATTTTACTTCTGAAGTGATCTGCAAAATCTTCACATTTAGAAATGAATGACTCACTGCTAGACTTCATTAAAACAGGGTTAATAAGATGGTCGATTGTTGTGGATTTTGAGGTTGTTCCAATTGTCATCTATCAGTTTTGAAAAATGTCATTGTCTTGAATCTTTAATTGCTTTATTATAGGTGTTAAGATGTTCACGGACAATTTGGTAGTTCACTGTTAATTCATCTTTTCTCCACCCTCTTTCAGCTTTTCTACAGTTTCTCTTTATTTGTCTAGTTTTTTTATTTCGCCAGGGAGGAGTTGGGGTGGTAATGGTCTTTTTCAGAGTGAGTGGAGCAACTATGTCAAGGATTGACCTCACTTAACTGTTAAAACTACTGACTATAAAATCACATGAGGTGGGTAAAATGTCTGCAGGAGTGTCACGTAAGAGATGAATAAAATTTGCAGTCACTTCATTAGTAAGATAGCGTTCCCTGACAGTTCGCTGCGGAATATCCTGTTGTATAGGATCACAGACATTAAAAAAGACACAGAAATGATCTGACAGACCTACATCGATCACTGAGGAGATGTTAACAGACAGGCCATGGATAATTAAATGATCCAAAGTGTGTCCTCTGTTATGGGTAGGCTGGGTAACATGTTGAGTAAAATTTATAAAATTAAGTCTGTTTAAAAATTCCATGGTAAAAGTGTCTGATTGATTGTCCATGTGTGCATTAATATCACCTGATATAATGACCCTAACGTAGTTAGTGTGAATGATTGTGAGTAGTTCTGAGACCACCGTTTGGGTGGTCGGTAAACTGGTAACTGGTAAACACCCCTGTATGGGTGGGTTGCTGAAAACTGAGGAGTGATATTCAAAGGATGTGTAGTGTCGGAATGTAATGTCTTTAAAACCAAGTGATGCTGAGTGGGTGGTTGCTGTGCCTCCACCTCTTCTGTCTATTCTACTGGAGAATGAAAAATTTGATGGTGAAGCTTCAGTGAGGGTTATTGGTCAATCAGCGTTCAGCCATGTTTCTGTTAAAAACATGCAGTCAATATTTGTATCTAAAATTAGGTCATTAATAAGATATGTCTTATTTAAAAGAGATTTTACATTTAAAAGTGCCATATTCAAAATCAGGGGTGGCGTAGCAGACGTCTGTATGTGTGTGTTTATGCATGTAAGAGTTTGTTTACTGTGGTGGTGGTGGTGTTTCACATTAACTCTGTTCGTGATGTGGACAGGAATAGGGAAGGCTACATTTCAATCCTGCCACAAGGGGAAGCTAGTGGCATCAGGTACATGGTTTGGTGTTGCCGACAGAGGAAGGGCAGGTGAAGGAGGGGAGGAAGTGGGAGAGGAAAAAGTCAACAGTCAGTCATGTGCAGCAGATTGTACAGCATCCTATGATAAATGTGGTATGCGGCTACCCAGCGTGTTGGGATGGAGCCCATAACTCCTGAAGAAGGCTGAACGCCCCCAAAGCAGGTTAGTGCCGGGCCTTTAGCACACTTACACTGTCTCCATACTGACACTTATATAGTTGTTATATTAGTGTGTAAATACTGAGGCAAGTTATGATAAAACAGTTCATCAGCTGTAAGATGATTTGCATAATGGCAGGTATCTTACCGGGCTGGCATAACCTGAAGGTCCTGGTGGTCCGGGGGGGCCAGGAGGTCCAGGGATACTGACATCTGATAATGACACATAAGAAATACATTTTACAGATACAGCCAGCCTCAGCTTAAGCCTGTGGTCTATATCTTTTATAAACATAAGCTGAGTTCTCCACCTCTCTCTCTCACCTTTACACACACTTACCTCCATATGCAGGTCCTGGGGGACCAGCAGGGCCAGGAGGCCCTCGAGGTCCAGGACGTCCGTGCCCAGAAGGTCCAGGTCGGCCCGGAGAGCCTACAGGCCCTTCAGGACCCACGATGGATTCACCTTTTGGACCCTGCAGGATCATATATACAGAGAAATTCAGCTGAGAATTCCTCACTGCATTTTAAAAGCAATGCACAATTCAAGCTGAAAATGTTCACTCACAGATATCCAACTGAATAAATACCGACTCATTAGAACCGTATTTTCAGCATGTAGCTTTTTATGATCTGAACCCACCACAAGTCCTGACCTCCCAGGCAGTCCTGGAGGACCGGGCGGCCCGCTGTCACCCTTCTCTCCCTTCTGACCTGTATATCCCTGATCACCTCTAGCACCCTGGGAGATCCACAAAGAAACAGACACATGTACAGCAGATCAGGCACACGCTGTTTAAAAGATAATTTCAGGAGTATCCAGAAGCTTAACTCCTTGCAAGAATGGAGTCCTCTCTCAGATTTATTTTCACTTAACTTACATAGCTCTTTGTTTATAACAATCACAGCCTCCCCATGTTAGAAAGCATACATAAGAATTAAATACATTTTTTGGCAGCAGTTTATTACTGATAGCCTCAAACTTCTGAGTTTCACAAACAGAATCATGAATCATCTGAATCATTGTGTTCAAGAGAGTAGTAATGAAAGGAATGAAGGATGAACCTGTCTTGGATCAGCAAACACAACATTTTGGCAGTAAGCAGATAATTATTGTGTGTAAGCAAGCAGTATTAAAAATTCATACACTAACCAACAGTAGCATTTATTTTGACACATTTCTGACCACCTGATGATAGTCAATGTTCCCGCTTCTCTGAATGCACAGTGTGTAATTTATGCCATTAGAGGTCTCTCAATCTAAACAGAACAAAATATGTCAGTAGCATGGGATAAGTGTTCAACAACCACTGATGAATATCTGTCTTTGTCAGGCAGAAATGTTTATGGATGAGGTTATGTTTTTCATTCATGCCATGTTTATTCATGTTCTCTAACTTCCTTTTGCCAACATTGTCGGATAATGTAAAGTAAACAAAATATATAACAGAATTCAAGTCATTTTCAGACATGAGCCAAAATCTTACGCAGGGTATTGTTAAGGTCTGTTTTGGTCTCCACCGACTCCTGAGTAAATTATCTGGCACTTAGCTGTTAACGTGCTATAAAAGTACCAGCTAGTCGCTTACTTTGTTAATCCCCAAAACAAAGAGCTGAGAGTCACTTAAAAGCTGTGTCGAGCTAAGGAGAACTGTGGAGTCAGGTGATAATAGACTGTGGTTTTGTTATAATAGCACCCGGCGTCACACAACACAAAGTCGTTTGATGCAGTGGATATGAAACTATTGGTCAGTGCACCTTTAACATGACAAGAATCCTTGTGGATGATTTGCTGTCAGTGTATTGTAATGACATTAGACATTTAATAATAATTTAATAATCATTTGGAACTCACCACGATTCCATCTGGAAACACGGGTGCTGAGAAGAAAGTATGATACAATATAAATGATACAAGTTCCTGCGGACATTTCTCATTCTTTTTAAGCAACTCAGTTTAAACCAAATGGACACCCAGATATCAGAGGACGTTAATGTCAGTCAATAAGACATATCTGTTGTGAAGATTTTACCAGGTGTGCCTGGTTCTCCAGGTAGTCCCACATCTCCTTTGTCTCCTTTAAGTCCCCATGTCCCTGACTCCTACACACACACAGAGAGACACACACCCACGACCATTACATTGATATCAGTATGTTCAATGCACAGACTGCTGAACACATAGATTGGATTATATCTTTAAGTCAAACATGTAAAGAACACGTTAAAAACTCTGGTTACAACAAAACAGTCACAAAACGCTGCAGTCAGCTCTGCAAAAACACCTGTTAAATACATGGGATGCATGCTTAAGACAGCAGCACACACAGCCCTCTCTTGACTGTGGTGGTTAAAAGACAACAGGTTAGAGAACAGTGCAGTGTTTGACAGCTTGACAGGGGTTTAAAAACAAAACACTGCAACAGTTAAATGTTTGGTGGCACACTTATTTATAACAGTTGCTTTGAGTTGGAATAATTATCCACCATTATCCATCCAAGAGCATAATGCCATTTAATCTAATGTATAAATCTGTAGGCCATATAATAAAGCTTGTTCAGCTTTTAAACAAATTGAATGAGGCCCTCTGTACATTTAGTCTAGTGAAAATTTAGAGATTCATTTTCACACATTCATGGAGGAGCCCGTCACCATACCTACAACTGAAACAATCACATCTGAAGAAACAGCAGCCCAATTCCAATCAGATGTTTCCATAAAATGTCCAACAAATTATATTAACCATCAAATTTGACATTTAGATGCTCGGATTTTTATAATTAATGATGCACAGTGACTGTTTTTTCTTTATAAGATGTATGGTAACTCTGTTTAATCCCTGCAGAGAGCCTCCCCCAGCATATTTGATTGGAATTAAGCTATGTAGAAACTGCAGCATCATCAGAGGCCACAGGACACGTTTCAAACAGAAAGTTAAAAAAGCAAAGCCCACAAACCAGCACCATGAGAACAGTGCTACAGTGAAAAAGAAAAATTGTCCTGATTCAAAATGTACACAAGTAATAAGCATAATAAATAATAAGCATTAAAATATATATATGTAAGTATCAACATTAAAAGCACTTATTTTCACCCATTTTCAAATATAACATATTACATATGTATTTATTCATAATTTGAATTTGTTAATTAACTTGTAAGTGCCACATTTATCAAGTAAATGTATTCAACTAAAACGTACATTATTATATATGTTTTTTCTTCTGAAATCTAGTACAGTATAAAGAAGCAAATGGAATTACTAAAGTGAAGTACAAGTACCTCAAATTTGTACTTAGGTACTTGACTAGGCATACTTGACTACTTTCTACCACTATTTATTTAATGAATGTCAGAGTTTGATATATCTCACTTTAAATCCAATAAATTAATGAGGGAGCTTTTTATTTCCTTTGGAATGCATAAAATATAATTAATAGTTTAAGAAAATGTTTTTTTTTTTTTTTATAAATTACTTTTTGAACTAACTGAACTGAAATGTGATCTGGCACCAACTCTGATGTATATAGTATACAGTAGATGATAGGTATTGACAGTAGTCAATTCTCGCCTCTCCTCCCTGACACCTAACTTCATCTTAACCGTTGTGATGAGGACAGTACGCACAGATGAGGCAAGCAGGATTCAGACTCAGAGCCTTTTAACATCCGGCATTAACATTCAACCTGGATGATCAAACTCGATTTATAAAAGTCACAGTACATCTTGGTAGAAATGCAACCAAGATGTACCACAGATCGTACCAGCCATTTCACATTTAGAGGTGGATAATGCATAATTTATTGATACCTGGACATATTTTTGCATATAGATACAACCACAAATACATAACAGGTAGCTCAGATAATGCAACACATGTCCAGATACAACCTGCATACAAGAAGAATGTTAATGCCTGATGACATGTAACCTTTCCAAAGATTATTAGGACAGTAGGAGAGACAAGGGGAGGAGAGGAAGAAATGAGGGGCGGTATGAGAGATGGGGTGCTGTTTGTAGCCCAGACCAGAGAGCTGCCATGCTGCTACACCCAAACACCAACAGAACCACCAGATGGTCCAATTTCAAGCTGAAACAGACCACTCAGATGGTCTAAGTAAGACTCACTCGTCCCTTTTTGCAGTGCGGTCTGGGGCGCACCGGAAACACTGTCTTTAAAATTCAAAGAAGAGCAGCGTCATCAGACTAAATGATCAGTCAACTTTAAATTTGTAATGATATTTACAGACATGTAAAAAAAAAAAAGTTTTATTGCATTTTATGGAGGTACACCCAACATACATATATAAAACAAGCATTTAAATATTTCAGCGAAAGTGCTGGCTTTTCATGATCAGCATCATCTAATCATCAACATCCACATTAAAATCCCTGAAAATGCCAAACAAGAGAAATAAATAGCCAGTTGCAGATGGAAACTTACTCCGTTCAGTCCAAGAATTCTTCCTGGAAGTCCAGGTGGGCCTGGAGGGCCTGGAGGCCCCTGAGAGGTGAGACAGACAGACAGACAGACAGACAGACAGACAGACAGACAGACAGACAGACAGACAGACAGACAGACAGACGATTTCAAAGTGATTGAAACTGAAGTAAGGGACAATCTGAAATACCATAAAAACACCCTAACACCAAAATGGATGATGGACACATGCTGTCAGAGATGTATTTACATCAAACATTCATCAAATACAGGCTTGTGTAATCAACTGACTGTAAGAAATAGGTATCTGAATATATATAACATGTAAGTCTTTAATGGTCAACTAGATTACTGTTTAGGCCTTTCACAACAAGAACAGAAATGTCTCTTTCTTCCTTTCCCTCCACTCTTACCGGTTGGCCAGTAGAGTCTCCTCTTTCACCTTTCCTCCCAGGCATACCAGGTCGTCCCTGCAGACAGAAAAAGGATGAAACACATCTGTGTTTGTGCACAGTGTGCACTGTGGAGCATCAGGTACTGAGATCCTCAGGTCCTCACCTTAAATTAGAGATTTAGTTCTGCACTGAACTTTTTAATAAATAAAAAAGCTTTCTCTGGCACAAAGAAATATATTTCATTCCTTAGTTTTTCACAGTGAGTTTTGAAACCAGCACTTCAGCAGATTCTCTTCCAATAAGTTTTTCCTGAAATATATACAGCAAATAGGAACTTACTGGGCGACCGGGGAAGCCATATTCTCCTTTTTGTCCAGATGGTCCTATTGGGCCCTGAATACAACAGAAACATAGTAATAAATATACACATCATTTACATTCCCTCAACAGTTTACCCAAGTAATTTCAAACAATAAGAATAATGAGATTTATGTGTAGCTTCTCCACATGAGCAAATCATTAAAAAAAAAAAAAAAAAAAAAAAAATCTTCCAGACGATTTAAATTTGTAGGTATTTATCTATTTTTAATATGAACTAACCATAAGTCCAGCAGGTCCAGGGAACCCACGGTCACCCTATGACAGGACAGAATGAATCCAGCAAAATGTGAGATGAGAACACAATCAGGATATGGTGTGAGATTTACATAAATTGTTGTTGTGAACAGGTAACAAAAGACAAATTGTTTCTCTCGCTGTAAGTTTAAAGGAATTCTTTCTCTGGAATAACAGGGATTTTTCACAATACCCCAAATGGTGCCCATTGAAGTCTCCAAAAAGGTGAGCGTCGCAGTATTTATTATGGCCGAGGACAGAGACTGAATCAGTGCCTTTGTTACTGTCTAAAGATCAGCAGCAGTATCTTGCAATAACTAGAAATTTGGAAACAATTTAGGCATATTATCATGGATGGTAAAACAGATTGATCTTGATTTCTGCACAGCAGGGGGGGTAACAGGAGTTTCTAATAGTTCAGGTTAACTGCAGAAATGTGTGGAATCACAACAACCATAATAACACTCACTTTACTGCACTGCTGATGCATTAAGAGCAGTGCAATTGGCAAGAAATATTGGCACATATCCTTCAATTTCTCCTCTTCCTTCTGACTGCTATCTTATCCAACTACCCTAATGTGTGACTTTGACTGACATGCATGATGCACACTTGACATGTTGATATACTGCTGTGCAGGTAGACATCAGCTCTTTATTATCGTCCACAACTGAGCAAATGTGGTGCAGATTTCAGGTTATGTTATTTGAATCATATTACTCTCACTGACCAAGCATGAGTTACCTGGTAAGACACTCGAGTCAGACAAAGGTGAAGGGTCACTTGTGTGGTACCTTGATGCCTTTGGGCCCCTGGGGGCCTCTTGGAGCTGATAAAATGGATCCATCAGCAGCTATGGTCACCCCTGGCTCTCCCTTCTCTCCCTGTGCAAAGAGAGAGAAATTAAATTTTTACATTCCTCACCAAATATAGTGGGGCCTCATGGTCTAAACCGTTAAATGTTAAACATCTATTTTGTTTTTAGACACTTGTCATAATCACTATAAATATTCTGATCTCCAGCTCCCAATGTGGTCTAGTTCTTACCTTGAACCCTGCTGGCCCCCGGACTCCTGGAAGGCCTACGTCTCCCTTTGGTCCCCTGGGGCCCTGGGGAGGGATGAGAGGGCAGTGAGGCAGAGTTATGAGCTTTAGGATTTACAAAGGTTTAAAGATTCTACTCAAGTAACCCTTGAGGAATAACCACCATGTATGGCATTACCACTTATGGCAATTCTGATACCTACCCTGTTTATCCCAAAGACAGCAAAAGATAAATTGGAAAAAAAAGTCACATAGCTGTCAAATAATTGTTGCATTTCTGTTTTAAAAATACTCATGCACACTTATATCACTCTGATATTGAATATTCTCTGAATTCAGCCAACAGGTGAAACGAATGATCAGCATGAGGTGATACTGCAAAATGCTCTTACAGGAAATCCAGCTCTGCCAGGCAAGCCCTCAGGGCCCTGCAACACACAGACACAGCACACACATACACACATTCGCATGAACACATGCATGCATGCACAGACATGAAGACAGATACAAGCAAAAGCAGTAGGTTCATGAAGTTTCCTGAAAAGGGCAAGAAACGGCATGCTCATCAAACACACCTGCAGCCAAAGCAATTCAAAAATGTATTAATGATGCTGTAGTAAAGTATACTATTAAATTATACAAGGGTTATATTACTATATTGTAGGTACATTTACAGTAAAAGGCTGTTTGTATAATGGAAGTGTTGAAGACATTGTCACTTGGCATGAACAGCTGAGCACTACGTACCATTGGCCCTGGTGGTCCTCTGATCTCTGTGAAGTTGAAGATACCATCTGTAACATTGAGGAGCACCTGTAGACAGAACATGTGATGAGTAAGACTGGGCTCTGTTAAAATGTTTTCAGTGTGTTACGATGTTCTGTGTGTATGTGTCTGTGTGTGTGTGTGTGTGTGTGCGTACATCCTGCAGATTCATGATAGATCCAGGAGGTCCTGGAGGCCCAGCTGGTCCTGGGACACTGAGTCCATCAACACCTCGATCACCCTTCAGAGCACAAAGCAGAGAATTATCATCATTTTATTACAGGGAAAAATGAAAACTATTTGGCATTGAAGGCGATGACTGAACAAAAACAGGGAAGTCGCATCCAGACAGTGAAACTGACTATAAAGCTTTGTAAAGATGAGCTGCGCTGCAGATTCAGATGATAACTTTCTGGTGGTTCATCATTAAGAGTGACCCCTTTCACATCAGTAAGATGATACTATAAAAATAGCAATTATAGCAGCTAAACATCCCACTATAAGCTAAGTAAATTGCACAAATTGTCCTATATCCCGTCACATACGTTCAGCTCTCCTACCTTGGGTCCTGGACTGCCTTTTTCACCTTTGGCCCCCTGTTTTTAGAGTAAAGACAAATTAAAAGTAACTAATGGATTATTTCAGTCATGGAAAATCATTTTTTTGACATCACAGTCAGACTGGAAAAGAAATATTATTTTTGAGCAGTTCACTGTAGTTTGGTCAGTGCTGTAATATGTACCAACCAAGATGCAACATACAAACATAGACCTTTTCAAAGATAGCTTACGATTTCAACAACATGCTTGTAGAGTTTCACATGAAATTATCTGACTAGTTGCATGAGCTTCTAGCTACCAAACCTATCAGCCAGTTGCCTACTATTAGCACTCTTACTAACGTCCTTGCCAGCAGTGAAGCTGTTTAAGGTGTTGCTGATGCTGCTGATAAATGTGATAAATGGCAATGTACAACTGCTGCCTTCGTCAAGTTGTTGTTGGATATATAAGTTATTAAATCAACAATTACTTATCAGAGGTGGTAAAAAGTTACTAGATTTCAGTAAGTCTATGCCATCCACTGTGTTATGACCAGCAGTCACGCATCGATGCTGCTTACTAACCACCAAGAGCTAAAGTTAAAGTCAGGCCCTGTCACTGTATCACCCAAGTCACTCTCATTACTGCCCAACACTGATTAGTAAAATTGTCATTGCTGCCCATTCTTATTCATACATAGATAAGATAATTAATTATTGTTTGATATGTTTGTTTAAGTGCCAAAACCGTTACTTGTGAACTGCATGGTTAAGAGTTAATTACTCATGCCATGCTACATCCGTCCACATCATAAATTTGTTATAAACAATTGGTCATTCTCTAAAATAGCCATTCATCTCTATCAGTGAATACATACTTTTTTTTTAAAACAAAAATTGCAAATCACCAACACATCTGTTGAAACACATGTTACTTACCCGAGCACCTGGTAGTCCAGCAGGCCCCTGAAGACCCTCTGGTCCTGGGTCTCCTGGCTCGCCCTGCAATCATACACAATATAGACATATATACACAAAGGTAATGCAAAGGTTGAAAAGAGCAGAAATAACATGTCTACCTGGAGTTACATCTACAATATAGCAATTGGCTTCTTAGTCATTTTTTTCAACTGAAATACTTATTTTTTAATAAATAATGACCATCAACTGACCATCAAATATACAGTCAAGGAAATAACTTAAAGGAGATGATTTTTGACAAATACATCCAAAGCAGCGCTATTTCAGGATCAAACTACCTTGACAGAGAGTCCTGGAGCACCGATGACTCCATCCTCACCCTGCAGAGGACATGAGATAGCATCTTCAACTACTGAGCAAGACGGAGCAACTATATTGCGTGCAAAGGCATTAATCCCCAGGGAACCATACACCTTGTATTATTAGCTGTTACAGACAGAACTGAGCAACCATCTGCCAGCATAATGCGTACATTTAATTCAAGATACAAAAGAAATTACCTTAGGTCCCTGAGGGCCAGGTAGGCCAGGAGGACCCTGGAAAGCAAACAGGAGAGACTTACTGTATCTGAAACAATATATGCAGTCTACACAATAACACACATAGTCTCACACTGACCTGTGGGCCTCTGACCCCAGCTCCGATGAGCATATCACTCTTTCCAGATCCCTCCATATCCTAAAAACAAAAAAAAAGTCTAATATAGTGAATTACACTGTTTATATTTTGTACATATTATGTCTATACAATTCTATTTATAGTTCTGCCTAACTTACTTTTTATTATATTGTTTATTTTTCACTATTATTATTTTTTTTATTTTTGTATTGAACTGTCCTTTGGCTGCTGTGACGCACACATTTACCAGTTTGCGGGACTAATAAAGGAATTTCTGATTCTGATTAACGTTACAGAATGAGCTGAAGTCTTGGAGACATATGGTGAGGAATACATCATCCTCTAAATGAACCTGTTGTTTCCTTTTTGTTAGTTAAAGTATGTTGGTCAACAGCAGTCATAGGTGTGTGTAGATCTTTGGCATGAAATGGAGTCACCTCTACAAAGAATTTGGTTCCTGGAGGTCCAGGGGGTCCAGGGGGTCCTGGGGGGCCTGATGGGCCTCTCTTCCCTGGTGGACCAGAAGGCCCTGGTTGCCCTGAGGACCCTGCTGTACCCACAGATCCACATTCACCCTGCAGGGAGACAAAGAGAAACAAGAATCTCCTTTTTAGCAAAAGTTGCCTCTCTAACATGGATTTGTTCTACCTAGCAAACAGAAATGTGTTTAATTTTGTGATAAAACAGAGATGAATGCTTCAAGCACATGGTGTGCAGTACACTTTTACTGTGTTTAGAAGTGTATTACCTTTGGTCCAGATGGCCCAGGTAACCCTTGGTCACCCTAGGATGTAAATGATGAAGAAAGGAAAAAGTATGTGGCAATCCAAAAACTGTTTGGTAAATAGTTTCACATTCTTTCCTGCTGATATCAGCCTCCCACTCTTTGTCGAATGACAAAAAGCAAAACAGAGATGGTCTACATGCCCGGGACACAATCCACATTGATGATTTTACCTTCGCTCCCACAGTTCCTGGTAGACCTGGAACCCCATCTTTTCCTGCTGGACCCTGGACATACAAATACAGGCAGAGATGAGGGGTAGAGAAATTAAACAGTGATAAGTCACAGAGAATGTGCCAGTATAGAAAAACAGAGTGATACCAAGCTGGTGGTTGACCCTTTAGCCATCCCAACAGGGACACACAGGTGGCAGTCAGTCACTTTAAAGGAATACATTTTTTTGGGGGGGGGACTGGATATTAAGTCAGTCTCCTTAAGTGATAAGATTATCCTTTTTAGTTGTCTGGTTTACCACAATGTTGTTAACCTCAATGCATCATGCTCACGCTTGCTTGTTGACTAGCATAACAGTACAGTAAGACTAATTTTGTTATTGCGTCATATACATATGATTAAATCAAATTGAAATGTGTGTCCCATTCATCTCCTTGTGCTCACGATGGAGATCATTCTGATTGTGTCCCGTAATTCAGCTGAAATGTGGCATGACGCAGTGCAACCTCAGAGGTGAGGATGACTTGTAGTCTTTCTCATCACTTAACAGGAAAGCTGAAGTAAAAAAAATCATCATATTCCTAGTAAGCTGCGTCAGACCAAAGTATTTCTGTACATGTTTTTTGGACTGACCAGGGGCCTCAGACCTTTTAGGTAAAACAGTAAATTCCAAAGCAAACTGAATTATTGACTGCTGGCTCATTAGATTACTGGTTACTTAAAGTTTATACATATAAACAACTACTGATGGGACCTGAGGATGGAAGATCTAATCAGTTTACTGAGTGGACATTTTGAAATTTGAAGATATTTCCTCAATGCGCTCTTGAGATATTGTGTTCAAGAGCATGGGATGGACAACCCGAAAACATGATCCGGCATATAAATGAACAAAACACATTTTATGGGCTTTCTGATAAGCACAATTTATAACAATAAACTGTTTTTATGGATTTTCCTCTTGTGTCACTCTTAAAAATGTGTTGTTTTACTACTGGTAACAAAATTGTTATTTTGTTGTTTGCTTAATCCAACATTTTCATACAGTGATGCAGCCTTTAGGAGCCACGTGGTCTGGTGTATTTTAACCAACGCTCCTCTCTGACTATTTTGTGAAATAAAGCTAGGTGTGAGTTATAAATAAAGTTCGTGTGATAAATGTACTAACTCAGCCTGCTGTAAAATCAAAGTAACTGATCGGTGAGCCTTGGTTCTTTACATTGACTGAGAGCAGAACAAAATACAAGCATGTACAAAAAGGAGAAAATAAAACATCAGTAAAAAGGCAGATTCTTTTCCTTTACCATGTTGTATGAGGGAAAGCAAAATGGCAGCTTAAACAGAGGTTATACAGTAAGTTTGAGGCCAGTTCATTCACTCCACCATGACAAGTGAAAATTCATGCTCGAATGTTTCAGTTGGTATTGAAACCATTTGAACACAAAGTAAAGGAACCTGGAGTAATTGACAAAATTTCAAGCATATCATAATGGTTTGTAAGCGGTAACATCGGCTGTCAGCTTATCAAAGGAAAGCATGGAAAGCAGTGACACCTGCCACACACACAGATTCACATTCACATCACAATCACATACACAAGCAGCACTTCACCCAGCTCAGCTAAAACAGCTGCAGCTTAGCTTTCTGTCAGCCAACAATTAGTCAACATGGTTGGAGATAATGTATAGTCATGAGCCTGACCATTGGGCCAGTGAGCTTAAACCGGTCTACATCATGAGTTTCACCGCTGTAATGAAATAAAAGCAAAATTGATATAAAATAATGCTCTGTTGTTGTCTCAGATTAACATTTAATGTTGTCCAATGCTCAGGCTTTTGACTGTACTTCTGCCTTTTATTGTTTGCTGGTTTATCCAGCAAACAAATACAATATACCTTGCCTGAACCCCAGGCAGACCCAAAGTCAAGCCCAGAACCAGGGGCAAAACTGGTGTCAGAAGTGAACCCAGAACTGAAACCAGAGCCAAGGTCAGAGAACAACTCTGAGCTCAGACCTGAAGCTTCAGACCCAGAACCACTAAACCATTCTTCAAACATCTGGAACAGAGTGGAGAGGAGGAAGAGGTGGAGGGTGTGGAGCAGAAGGTGAAAAAGAAGAATGAAGAGGTTGGGCAAGTAAAGACGGGTGTGGGGTTGATGAGAACAGAGGCAGAGGGAGGATAAAGACAGACCGGTCATTGGCCATTATACTTAGATGTTGATCACTACAATATGATTTAAGAAGAAAAACAAAGCACAGGTACATCTAAAAAAGATGTGAATACAACATAATTATCTAATACAGAAACTAAAAGGTGGAGATGAAGAAAGACAGAAGCTACACATTAATAATATTGTAATAATATTCCCACATAAATAATGTAATGGGGAACATGCTACAACATTCAGTATTGAAAATTTCAATGCAAAATGAAACTCACACAGCTTTTATCTAGGCTTCAGTGGCATGTCCATGTCTTCAGCCTGTATTGTACTCATTAACACCACTCAGATTCCCACAAGTCTTACATTCCTCTGGAGTCCATTCTGCTCAGTAAGACATGAATGATTTGCTGCTATCACATCCGGGAAAATGTGAAATGCATGCGTATTTGTGGCTGGAATTTCAAAGCGAACATAAACTTGACAGCTGACAGATGCTTAGACAGTTTAAACTTTGGCCTAAATGTTGTCTTGCAGAATCTAACAGTTTACTGCACTTTTGACAGCATATACAGATCTGCAGACTGAAGACATGTTCAGCCAATGCTGTGCTGACGTTATATCGATATATATGAATTTGACCATTGAGCCCTGCAATTCTTACTTTTATATTCCCTCTATTAACTAATTCTATTCACATATCACACCAACCCATTTTTGATGGGTTTGTTTACATTTTGTTTATATTTGTTCTGTATTTGTATGTTTTACAAACAAATTAAGTAAATAAAAAGGATCAATAAGTTTACTCTGACTAATAGAATTAAGATGTGTGTCTGTATGTCCTGTGCAGCCTCTGTATGCCTCCATATTAAGAATTACATCATAAAACAATACTGGGTGACTGTTAAAGATTTGAACTTGCATTGAAATGGATATTTCTTTTGTCTATGTATCTTACTGGTATTCCAGGTTTGCCTGGCAGCCCGTCTCTCCCAGGGGCACCAGGTGGTCCAGCATGCCCTGGAGAGAGGCCTGAAGCTGTGTCAGATGATGACAGGTTGGGTCCTGCGGGACCAGGAGGTCCTGGAGGCCCTGGTGGACCGGGAGGACCCTGGTGGACGGATATTTTTTTATCTTTGCACTGTGTAAATTGAATAATCATGCTATTCCATCTCTCACTATGGCTTTTCTCTTACCCTGATGAGTTCAGTGTCGCTGTCCAGGTCCTCAAACCCAGAACCCAGGGCATCTGCTCCATACTGTTACACAGATGAACACACACACATGCACGCATGCACACACACACACGCACACACACACACACACACACACACACACACACACACACACACACACACACACACACACACACACACACACACACACACACACGTTTGTGATGCTTCAAAGTTCACTTTGGTTGCCAGCTAGGCTCGACCCTCATCTGCATTTACTACAAATTGATTTCATTACTAAACAAATGCAAGATATACCATAAGTACATGCTTTGTGTACACACAAAAATACACAACGTAAAACCATAAACTGAGATACTGACTGGTACACTGCGTGATCTCGGGGGGCCAGGAGGTCCAGGGAGGCCAGGAGGGCCCGGTAAACCAACTCCTGGGTCCCCCTGTAGAGAGGAGAAGACCGGAGGAACAGGACAAAATGAAAAGATCTGCCTGTGCTGTACATTGGTGACATACAATTAAACTGCACTGCATTTTGAATGAAGAGTTAACCACTTATAGTTCAACCATATGGGTTTTAGCTGTACCTTCTCTCCTTTTGCTCCAGCTTCTCCAGCCAAACCTGGAAATCCCTGAGTTCCTCTCTGACCCTGGACATAAACACAGAGTTTAGTGTTTTCATAAATTAATACTTATATTGTATATTGTAATTCATATATAAAACAGAGCAAAAGAGACAGAAGAAGAACTGAAAAGAAAAATAAAACCTTACTGGATCTCCTTTATCACCCTTGCTTCCCTGTGAAAGAGAAAGATTTAGGATTAGTTAACTCAGAGGTTTTTTAAACATTCTCTGGCACATCTCTTTGGCACAGACACCTTTTGTCCATCTCTGCCAGGCAGTCCTGTTGATCCAGGGAGACCTGGTGGTCCTTGAGTCCCCCTTGGTCCAGGCAGAGGGTGCCCAGGTAGAAGGGTGGGACCCGGGGGACCAGGTGGGCCTCTGGGTCCAGGATCTCCACGCTCTCCACGCTCTCCTTTGATGCGATGCCTGACGTGCCCCTTAGAATATACATTAAACTCTTACATTATTTGTGTTTGTATAGAGGAAACAGACTGTAAAGAAATTATATTGTGCAAAAATATTTTAAAGATGTCATCATGTCTGAAACAACACTGACAACAAAATACATCTGGACTGAACTTACCTCTCCCGGTCTCTCCCCTGGCTCCTCTGTCTGGTGGGGCCCTGAACACAACATGTAACATCATCAGCAGGTTTCACCATTCAGATGATTCTGAGGTAAAACCAGTTTAGCATCAAATAGACAGATGTACAATAATATAGATTTTTTTTAAACAATCAAAGAACAATTTAATTGAGTGCTTCAAAAACTATGGATGAATACCATACCAGAAAAAGGAAAACGGATCAGTGTCACATCATAACTGGAACATTTTGATGTTATGACCAGCTGTCGACAATATATTTTAATGTTACAGCAAAAGACTTTCACTTTATGTTATAATGTCCATGTGAAATGTGCCATAGTTATGTTAAAGCAATGTTAGTTAACATTTTATAAAACGAAACATTACATCATGTTGTCACTTGATGTATAGTATATTGTAATGACAATAACAAACAAAAAGTTTTTTGTTATAATGTAATGAAGTCTTTATTATGTAATAATGTGGAAACATCTTGTTGTAACATGAAACAGACTTTTTTTCTGTCTGGGTTAGGGTTAGGGTTTCTTCCTCTGTGGCAACACATCTTTGTTTGCTGCATTTTATCATATACTGCTACTAACCATTTCATCACCTGCACCTATCAGGATGAACTAAGTGTATCATTACAGCTGTAGGAAACTGCTTTTTAACAGTTCTTTATTTAAAGGTCACATTGATTTTTTTAAGAAGACAAATATTTTAAAAAAAAAGTATAAATAATGCATCTACTGAACTTGTAAAAAACGTGCGGAATAAATCTGCTTCCCTTAAAAACATTGTCACAACTGTGAATCAAAGATTTTGGGTCCAAATTGTTTGGTCAATAATGGTTGTTTTGTTTATCCCTGTGTACGAATTCTGATGTTTTATGAAAGTTTATGAGCCAATTATACCACTCAATCTTTAGTAGAACTTCTTTGCACTGATGTTGATCATGAAGTACAAATTTTTTACGAAAAAATCAAACATTCCAGAAATGGATGCTCAGTGTGTTTTCTATACCTATGCAACCATAAAACTAGATCAGACGGATCAAATCATGGAAGCTCAAGACAGAAACACAATATGAATATGTACTGTATGTTCCGACCTCTTATCAGCATTTCTCCACCGGAAACTGTTGGGGTCTGATGACCAGAGTACTCATCGAGGTCGACCTCCGGAGCCTCAGTAGGTGGAGCTCTGACCGGAACACTGTCCTCCTCCTCATCAACGAAATCAACAATATGAGAAGGACAGTGGGTCAGACAAATTAAATCAAAATTAATCCCATGACAAGGATTTTGCTAAACAAATATTGTATCATTCCTCATAAAACGCTAAATTTGAGCCTAACCTGGACAGAAGTCATCACATCCATTGCAAGGTTATAGAAACTTGCTTATGATTAGTCTTGTAACGTGTCCTGTCATGACTTGCTGGTGTATCTTGATGTAGGATATCTTATCAAACCATGAGGTTTCATATTGTACATGTAAAATTGAAAAGGGTGAATGAGTAGATTATTACTAGTAGACATTTGTCGACACTGTTATCACTGACTGTCTCAACATAAGAAGTTAACATAGCAGTTAATCTTCAGTTTGTCAGCTTCTAAAGGACATTTTCTTCTGACCCTTTTAAAGTAAATGTTGTTTATGGGATGTTTGGGGTCAGACTGACTTCCTGGTTGTGGGGAAGCCAACCATGGCACTCTCATATATGTGTACACACACTGCTGTTTTACAGTCCTGATGATAAGAATGTAGCAGCAGACACACCAAGCTGATATGTCCTCAAAGTTGTGAAAATCTTTAGACGGAATATCACAGAAATGGGTTAGGTTTTCATCTGGTGTAATAATGTAGCCAGATGAAACCTGACGCCACCTGCGAGCACCTTTGACAGATTTTCTTCAGGAACTTCCAACAGCCAACCTACCTGTGCTATGTCATGTTTTCTTTCCTTTGTCATTTCCTCCTCCGATTCTCTGTCATCCAGAGTGTCATCTCCACTGGTGTAACCCGAGGCCTTTATCAAACATCACATATGTTGGTTTGAGAAAGCTTACAGCAAAACCTGATATCAACCAATAGTGATGAAGTGTCCCACATTTTTTCCATATATTTTGTTGCAAATGAAAGAACTAGACAAATTAAGTAATAGAGAAAGAAAGAATGAGAAGGAAAGGAAATTCAACTGCAGACATTCAATGTAAGATTAAAATCCTCCCAGAATTATTGATATAATATATAAAGCATTTCCTATAGCACTTTCTGAGGGCAGTCAGGTGCTGCTAAATTTTCCTCATGTGACCAGTCAGGTGTATGACCAGTTATGTTCAGTGAAGTCCTTTGACCACTAGGTGGTAGTGTAGATTCAGGTGTACGATTTTTGTACAGAATTGTTATCCACTACTTGCAGATACTCCAGTTTCGTGGGTAGATTCTGGGTGACAACCACCTCTACTTTGTGTATGTGTGCACGCTTCTCACATAAGGGTCATCGTCTTCACACTGCTCCTCGGCTGCTCTGGGATCATCTTTTATCACCAGCTGCTGGATGGATCCCTGCAGAGAGAGACAGATATAAAGCATGTACTCATCTATCATCTTGTTTATGCTATTCATAGTAATCACATTACTGCTGTACCTATATGTGCAGAATGTTTGTCATATTTGATCACATTGGAATGAGACTAAATTATTGGTTTTTGGTGTTTGGTCTGAACACCAGCAACCAATCATGCACAGACCCAAAGCATCACCTGCGACACCTGACACGCACTGGACTTCTTACTCCAGTAAACACCTACGGCACCTTGGAGTAAAAATTCCCCTTTCATGCCACTCTCTACTTCTACTTCACTACATCTCAGAGTGAAATGTATTCATTTTTACTTCATTACATTAACAGCTTTAGTTACTAGTTACTTTTCTAAATTACTATTTTAGTACATAAAACATACAAATAAGAAGTGTTTCTATAATTCCCACTACTAAACAGTTTATACAAGTCAGCTGAAATAATTTGCCAACTAATCCGTTTGTGGACTGACAAAAAAATATAGTGACAGTCAAAACCTTTCACGGTTCCAGTTTAACAAATACGAGGATATGCTGCTTTTCCCTGTACTTATTTGAATAGCATTCGATGTATATAAAATATGTATCCCCACCTCAGTGTCTTATAACAATAAACTCTTCGCTTTCATGTCAACGTTTAGATTACGTGTACGCTGTTGTAACTTGCATTGCCACATACTTCTTTCACCAATGGAAACCTGAGGTTTCTCAAACTGGGTGAGGTTATAAGCAGGTTTTTCTGAAAGTGGATTGTGTTGTTATTTACATGTGCTCAAACCAGGTTGTTCTAAAACCCTTATCATAAACAGCACACATACAGTCAACATGACACATGAGCCAAAGTCAACCAGTGTCATCAAAAATGCTCAATTCCGTTCTTTTCCCTCTCTGCTCTCGATAATGATAAACTGGCAGGACACATATGAACTTTGATTGCATTTCCATGGAGTAATAATCATACATTTTCATCCTTGAGCTGCAGAACTCTACTGCACTGTGTAATCAACTCGTCAGGGCTTCCCCACAACGAGCATGGTGCTGCAGGAGAGTGGTGAGTTGTGTTGTCTTTCAGCAGAAATCTGGCCATGCTAGATGCTGTTTGATGCCTCAAACTACGTGCTGGGACCCTATTTGTTCTGTTGCTGAAGTTTGGTGCTGTTCTGAGCATTATTTGTGGCTATGAGTGGCTTTTTGATGGCGGTTTCTTGGGTGGCGGCATAGACTGCAGTGTATTGTTATCGTGCAGTTTTTCCTGAGGTTGCTAAAACTACATAAGTTAGCGGTTGGAGAAACTGATCTCTTGAGAGGGGGTCTAACTTTGTGTCACAGTGTGTTAGACCATGGATTAAATTTACACCAGAATATCCCTTTAAGTAGTCATTTCCCCATTCTCTAGAATGTAAACAAAAAGGTTTCTCGGTCACAAGATCCATGTATCTTAATGTCAGCTGCCAGCAGAGAAACAATTCTTTATCGTATTACAAAATAGTTTCACTAGCTACATATCTTCAGAAACTTCTAACGTTCTTTGTAAATACATTTGCATCTTGTAATAACTGCCTTGTCTGTCATCGTCATCAAGAAGCAGTGGTTCTATAAATGGATGACAAAGAAAGTAAAACCACGCCATTTCCTATGAAAACTGCAAAACCTGTCAGGTACAGCACAGGAAAATAGCAATATGGGAGCTGAATTTGATGAATAAACTGTTTGTCAGACGGCAAATGAGACAAGAATTAGCTGGCTGGGATTAAAGCAAATGAAGTGGACGTTACTGGATTGCAGTCGAGGCTTGTGTCACATGAGAGCGTGCATGGTTTCATCTTGAGTGGGTTGGACAAACAATCGATTGAGAAGAATGTTGAGCTGAAGCTGATTTTCATGAAAGTCATTTATGCAGTGACATAAACAAATCCTATGCTTATTTTATTAGTAATTTCCCCGCCGATTGTGAATAATTGACCAAATGAAATACATTTTCGCTTGGAATCACAGCTCTAAAGTGTGACTGTGTAATGGTTTCTTTCTCTCTCTAAACAATGAGGAGGTCACCGTAGAGGCTGCATTTACAAAGACACCCGTGCACGACACTCAAACAGCATGGTAGAAATAGAGCTGATATATAGCACTATGGACACATGGAGCGAAATGTCAATACTTTTGGTCAACATTCAAAATCTTTACAGCACTGACATACAAAGACACGCTAAAAAGGGCCCCACATCATTACTGCTCTCCTTTGAAGCCCAGGACAACAAAACCAAGGACAAACAGAAACACACAAACAACTCACAAACACCGAGTGCCCCAGATATTTCAGACTGGACATGATGGATGCTGAGTGTGCTCATATTCTGTCGTCATGCTTCAGATAACCTGTTCAGAAAGTCAGGCTACACTGAACACTCACCATGGCAACAACAAGTGACGAGCAGCTTGTTTTTTTGACCATTGTTGAGCTGAAAATGGACAGACGGCGATTCAAGTAATAATCAGAGTCATAGTGTAAGTATCTGAGTCTTTCCTCCAGACCAACACACTATACACTCAGAGATTTCACACACTGAATGATTGCTTAACCCCACTGCATGATCACAGCTGACATAGCAGCAAACTCAAAGGCCTGAGTCGATCCATGTTTCCGACTGCATTTAGGCCTCACTCCTCCATCCTCTCCTCTCCTCTACATCTCACCCCTCTCCCTACCCCTTCATCATCTCTGTTCTTCCCTCCCTTCTTACTTCAGTCATCAAATGTCAGTTTGGTCTGGCAATGTTTAGTAAGCGTGGGTGCCTGGGTTAGAAGCATCTGCAGTGGTAAAGAAAACCATACGCAAGAAACAGCTGATGAAAACATCCTTTACTGGCGGTTTTTAATTTGCAATTTTTCTTGTTGAAAGGCCTGAATGACATCTTCTTGGAAACAGGAAAAACACATTTTTTTTTTTAGATACTCTGCTTGTTGTGCCAGTAATTTGTGCAAGATTTGGTCATAACGTTAATTGTTTTCGTCGACTGAATGCAGACGACGTGTCAGCCCTTTTTACATGATAATGAGAGGCCAGAACACACAAGCACACACCTACACACACACCACGCACAAATGTAATACTGGGACCAACTGCACACCCAGTCTGCACAGTGATATTGACACAGGCAGCCAGTCTCATTCTTTCTCCTTCTCCTCATCCTCCAAAACATACAGGGACACCCACAGACACACCTTCATTCAGAGGATTTCTTTACTTACCACAAAGTTGTCGAGCCCTGTGTTTCCTGCATTGGATACGAAAATGCCTGAATTGTGTGAGAAGGTGAGTCTGTCTGGTCTCCGATGGAAAGTAGCCCTCTCAGCTTCTCCACAGTCCATGTAGAGACGGACCTCATCATGCTCCACAACCAACTGAAAGTTGTGTGTATGTACAGTATGTATATTTACATATATATCGACACCACAGGTTAACATGTTTAAACTTTTTTTCAATACAAAAAAATATGTCAAGCTATAAAAGCTGACAATGGCTGTGCTTGTGATCATTTTTTCTGATGCTGTTATCTAAAGTTTGAGAAAGCTAGCTCCTAAAAAATTAATATGTTTTATATGTTTTACTGTGAAACAGTCCAAAACGCACCCCACAGAGCTCTGTGTATGTCATGGTCCAACCAATTTTATGATGTTGTTTTACTATAAATTATCTTGAGAACAATGTCCTTTTGTGTTCTCAAGATAAAAAGATAAATTAGATCATTATCGAGAAAATGAGATTTGTTATCTTGAAATAATGAGATGATTAACGTATGATCTAAAAATGGTAACACGGCTTCTGTACAAAACTGCTCAGTTCAAAATAAATAGCAATAAATCATATCTACAGAAAACAGGGGGAAAAATTACCTGATTCATTATGAATTTGCTATATGAAATGTCTGATCCAAGTGAGCCGAGATGTGACAAAGCCTTTTATGTCAACGTACTCAAAGGTTTAATTCTAGTCCCTTTTTCAACTGGAAATAATAACTGGAAATAATAGAACTAAAATAATCTAAACTGTTGTGTAGATGACCATAAACACATATAATAAAAACTCTGTATCCACTGAAAGTAAACCTTCACTACATAAATTTGTCATATACAGTATGTGCTGTATGTAGTAACACTCACCGTGAATCGTGTCCACTGGTCTGTCATGTCTGGGACACTGAATGCAGCAGCTTTGTGGCTGTGTGAAGCTTGCTCTCTGTCAGTGTAGTACAGTAAGATGCTCTGGAGGCCGTCACGCACTGGAGTGAGGGCCAAACCCAGCTCCACCACCTTCTGACGGGCATCTGTGATGGCAAAGAGCACGCCTCCTCTCTGAGTGGCTGGACGCACCTGGAATGGTAACATGGCAGATGCTCACTGAACGTTATTGCATTGGCATCCTCCTTCAATTGTTTAAAAACTACAGTCATACCAAAAGACATAAACACAATAATATGTGCCACAGAGGGTCCAGTAGAAATGAAACCACCATGTGAAAAAAGACAAAAGAGAAAAAATGTATACAAAAGAGAAGATTAAAGAGAAAACCTGAGAACAGAGAACATTTTGGAGCTGAACATAAAACCATGTTTTATGATTAAAATTCCACAAGATGGCGACATAATGTGACCTAACTGTCTTGAATTTTGGTATCTTATCCACTGCAATTAAAGACATTTAAAGAAAAAAAAATAGAGAGAAGGATTAACAGGCAGAGGGGTTCATTTTTCTAACATTACCGTGACAATGATGGCAAAGTCCCTGTAGAACGACCCTGGCACGAAGGTCTTGGTGAGGCGGCCAATATTGGCTTCGGGGCCAAAGTTGTAGGCAGGAAAACCCTCATAGCCAGGAGTGAAGGAGACGGAGGGAGGGAGAGGGACACCGATTAATTCCATAAGGTCCAGGTGACCTCCTGAGCCTCGCTCTGATGGAGACAGAGACAATGTTAAAATGTGTGAATGGAAAAAGCAGTTTATTGTACTCATTTTTTTTCAGATTATAATCATCAAAATCACCTACAAAACTGGTCAGAGAAACATTCAGTGATCTGAAGCTGATAGATGACAAACTTGGGTTGATATCGATTATCATTAATTCGATAATTATGATCAATGTTGTTATTATTTTAATAAGCAAATTCTTCCAATTTTTAATTGCTAGTTCTCCCAACTGCAAACGTGTTTTTTCCTGCTAGTGACAGTACTTGACTGAGACATCCACTTGTGCAGTATATGAACCGTATGTCTGAGGTGCACAGAAGCCGTTATGGCAGCTTCCTTGGTTTGCTACCTGTGTGTTGCTGGTTCATACCACTTATTAGAGTAAGGGAGAGAGAATAAGAATCATCTTGACGTGTCTTTAATTTGACTCGACCTGATCCAGACTCTGCCCACGCCTCGCTGCCCTCTCTGCCTTGCATCGACATAATCCTCCGAAACAGAAATGCGCACACAATGGCTGGTAATTAGAGTATTTAGTGAGTATCTGAAGAGATGGCTTCACATTCCCCTGATCCCCCCACAATGGAGCCTGTCTCCCGTAGAGACAAACTCTCACCTCAGCATTCCAGCCAGACTCACCCCTGCTACCTATATCTCTGTAATACACACACACACACACACACACACACACACACACACACACACACACACACACACACACACACACACACAGAAATGCATATGGATACACTGTGCACACATCAAACACACATCTCACCCACTTAAAAACACATAAACCCCAGACCAGACAGGCCAACATTTGGGGGTCTCTAATTCATCGACCTGACCAACTGGAAACACATCTGATTAGAGGGTTTAAAGAGTGTGTGTGTGTGTGTGTGTGTGTGTGTGTGTGTGTGTGAGGGCGTGCTTCTGTGCACCCTTGGCAATATGACAAGTGGAGCTCTGCACTTTTACAACATTTATTGTAGCAAACACAGATGGGCATTGAACAGAATACAAAAACACACACGTGCATGCGCACACACACATACATGCACACCAAAACGTTCACACCTCCAGTCCAGATGTGAAGTCATCAGTGCTCTGTAATGACTGAGAGGAACAGACACACACTGCTCTGGGGGAGCTACAACCAGCGTGCTGTCCCATGCATAGCCACAGACTGACACTGCACATTTAATAAAATGCAACAAAAAAAAATACATTGAAATGATTAATAAATAGTGATCAATGTTACTGTTTGAATCTAGTCAGAGGCAGACTTGGCAGCAGCGGTTTGGCGCTGATTATTAAGTCATAAGCCGGAGGGCAGCCATTTCAAGATACAGAAGGGACATGTTCACACTATTACTGCTGCGAAGAGTTCTCAACGTCCATGTTGGGGAAAAAAGAAGGGGGAGAAGGGAAATGTATGGGTTTGTGAGAAAGGCCAACGAGCTAGAATGACTGACAATGGGCCAGTCTTATACTCATTATCAAACTTAATTTTAACCTCCCGTCAAAAATTAGAAAAAAAAATTAAAAATGAGATCTACAAACCGTTTTAAAACACGCTAACATGTTAAGCCTCTTTTAGTTCAATGCTTTGACTTTCTGGCCCACAAAAGCTCCACTCTAATCAATGTGTAACACGGCAGATAGCAGCAGGCAAGCTCAAGAGAAGTTTAAGTTGAGGAAAAAGGTGCTTAAAGTTTTCAGGCTTTATGAGTAAACTGGGTGAGGGATGGTTTACTATTTCTGTACATGATTGTGTTGTGGAATGATAAATAAATGAACCTTATATTTTACAGCCAAGATTTAATTGAATTTAACTAAATATACAGCCATACAATTTTTTTTTCAGCTTCCAATCTACCATTTGGTGATATTTACCTTAGAACGCAATAAAAGAAATTCATGCACAGTGTTATATCTTGGGCTGCACAGTGGCCCAGTGGCTAGCACTGCTGCCTCACAGCTAGAAGATCGCCGGTTCGCGTCCCGATTGGGACGCCTGTGTGGAGTTTGTATGTTCTCCCTGTGCAAGCGTGGGTTTTCACCGGGTACTCCGGCTTCCTCCCACAGTCCAAAAACATACTGAGGTTAATTGATTATTCTTTGTCCGTAGGTGTGAATGAGAGTGTGGTTGTTTGTCTCTATGTGTAGCCCTGCGATAGACTGGCGACCTGTCCAGGGTGTCCCCTGCCTTCGCCCTAAGTCAGCTGGGATAGGCTCCAGCCCCCCCGCGACCCTGCAGAGGATTAAGCGGCGTACATATAATGTGTACAGATGATGGATGGATGGATGGATGGTGTTATATCTTACATGTATGATGTGACTTTATCAAAAGGGAAAAAAGGAAGAAAAGTCACCCGAGGTTAGCTGTGGCTAACGTTATCCTGCACAGTTTCACCAGCAAGTGCTGGCTGGATTCAGCTACCTTAGCCACGTATGGTTACCTGCTTACTTTGGTTTTAAGCTGTGTTTTGAAGAATACGAGTTTAAAATCCCGTTTTATCTCTTTTTGTGGCATAAACAGTATTATGTCATAAAACACATTTTCAGTCAGCATAAGACTTTGCCATTGTGGATAAACCCAGCGTAAACCACTCAGGACAAACAGGAGAAAGGTCAAATTCGCAACTAGCGGATACCGTTAGCTGGTGAAGCTAGCAGATAAATGCACAAACTAGCCACATATTTTCCAGTGGACTCACTTAGGAACAGACCAGAGCTGAGATGACAGTCAGTGTTGGACTTACATTTATCAGGTGTCCAGAAACACAACTCCCAGTGAATACTAGCTTTGCTCCTTGTCTAATGTATGTGTAAACAGGAAGCAGTTCACTAACATACAAGCTTGCTGGTTCGCCACTTATATCAGTCTTGCATTTTCAGTTGGTTCCACTGTTCACAAGTTGTTCTTGTTGCACAATGAATGCAGCTTAAAATAAAACTGTATCAAAAGGTGACCAAAACATTAAAGTACTCTCTTCTAAGCTAAAGTAAAGTACAGTAGTATTTCTAGTGAGTGTTAAAAGTAAAAGTACAAAGGTATTTTTGAGGTCTCAAAGGCCAACCTCAAAACTGATTTAATTTTCTTTTCACTGCTCATTTGGACACACACACACACACACACACACACACACACACACACACACACACACACACACACACACACACACACACACACACACACACAGGCCTACACACAATCCACAGAAGGTCTGTGGTAAAATCCCACTCTAATGACATCATATGATATGGATTTAGGACACTTCAACATGATTTACTTTGTTATATATTTTACACTGCTACGAACATGTACATTTCTGATCATATACTTGCATGACTTATTAATCACTTGATTGATTCAACACTCCTGTAAACAGGTGCAAACACACAACCTATTCACTCTTACTTACTGACTTCTATAGCAGAGTACAAACTGACTTTGAATCAGAGGGAACACCAGTTCATCTTATATCATCTTCAGTCAGTCGCCATATTGAGCAGTTGGCGAGTCATCTAATCGCTTACTCACTCCACATCACATTTTTCCACTTCAGCTCCCTTCTCCTGAACCTAATCCTCATCATGTTGGCCACATGGATTCTTGATCAGCTTGTGGAGACTTATGAAACCAATATTAACAACCCCCGCTAGCATTGCCACGCATAACCTTTTAAACCTACCATGACCCTGCTGTGCCACACAAAAGCTCCCTACTGCTTGGCGTGCTCTCTCTAGATTTTTCAGACTCCAAATGATTTAAGGCAGACCACATCATGGTATGACTGTGTCACATACCAGCCCAGCACACTACATAACCAGGGCTACTATTCTGATTCATTAGATACACTGGAATATGATTAGAGAGTGTTTGGGAAGATGAGCGATATCTGGGAAATCTTTCGTCGCAGTTTCCCTTAAATCACACATCAATATTGGTATAATCCATTCACATTAATGCTGCATTGCATCCTTAACATTTTTTTATACACATATTCAACAGTGACAGTTACTATTTTGTGTGTTTTCTGCATTTAAAATAGCATTTCACTTCCATTTGGGGACACTTAAAGTTTGTGAGGACACAAATTTCATGTCTTGTTTAAAGGTGCACTAATCAGTATATCACAACTCAGACTCAGTGGTAATGTTAGTCTGTGTCTTTTGCATGCATAAATAGGCAACTGGATGCTAAGAAGTTTTCTATATCAACCTCATAAGCTGGTAATTGTCAGAGTTGTGATTATGTGTTTTTCACACTGACTTGTTTTGTAAAATTAATGTAAAAATTAGTAGCAACTTAGATGTTTAATCACTTTTTTATCGGCCATATGTGAGCAGATTGTAACTTGGCATGAAAAATGAGATCTTCCCCATCTCTCTCAATTTTCTATACAGGCCTGGGGGTGATTTCTTTCAGTTGTTGTTGTTGTTGTTGTTGTTCACTCTTGCTGGATTTTCCATGACAATGCAAAAAATGTGACTTTATGCGTGTTTTTCAGGGGCCTCGTCTCAGTCAGTGCGTTTACATGCAAAGATTAGTTGGATTTCAGCCATAGTTCGACTATGCTGCTCAATCAGACAACTGCAACTGTCCAAGTAAACATGCCGGTGCGAAAATCGAATTACTGGCCGAAGCATGTCATACCCCGGTACGATAGGTGGTGCTGTACCCATTTCAACTAGTGGTAATAGAGTCACCTCCGGCAGACCTCTTTACGTCACCGGCTGCCTCAGCATTCAAGACAGATGTCATACGAAGAGCGAGGAGAAGCTACATCTTTGTACATTTTGTATATGGTGTACATGATAATTACACAAACTAGATGAACAATGGCGCTCTTGCTTACGGTGATTTCAGAGGAAAGCCGCCGCCACCGCCCTTCAACTTCCAGCTCACGGCCTGGAAAAAAGTCCAGAGCCTGCGCAGAACACAAAACCCAATATTTTTTTTCGAATTATCTAAGTGTGTTAATCCGACAATGAGAAATCCAATCCGGTCAGATTTTAGTCAGACCAAGCCGTATACATGCATTTTAAAAATCCGATCATAGTCGGAATAACCCAGTAATTCGGTTTTCTTGAGTGTCATGTAAACGCGAATGCTATGCTAACGGTGAGCAACAGTCGCCAATGTTAGTTTAGAAATGGAGTTTGCAAACATAAAACTACCGGCTTCTAGCACAAAATGGCAATTTAGCCCTTTAAGGGACTTATTTGATTGACATCATTTATATAATGTCATCACTAACTTACATTAGGGACGTAACTTATTTGACTTATGCCATGTACACGCCTAACCAGCAAGTTCTGTTGTCTAAACCTAAACAAACTGTGAATGTTATGTGTTTAATTTTAATACCTTGTGGACAAAAGTCACCTGACAACAGAGGCTAAAGAGAAGAATTTGTGGACTACCTAGTATATGTATAATTGGACTTTAGTGTATGCACTGCACACAATTAAGTTGTTGACATTTGTACAACTTTGCAGACTGGTGAGACCAGGCTTGCTTTCTATAGGGTCACAAGCCAAAATGGTTTGGAACTACTGGTCTAACTTTCGCTTGCTCTATGAGAGCTGGGAAAGCAGCAGAGAATGCAACTATTATGGAACCCTCTTTAACAATCCCAAAAAACTCACCACCCTTCCAGTGTTTCAATGGTTTGTATTGGGCCCTGGCTTTGCTGTGTCCACCCGTGTTTGCCTCTGGACGTAATGTCCCAGGTTCTGCAGTGCTGTGCCTAAAGACTGATACTCCTGGGCTCGGTGTAGGGGTCAGCACAGACCCCTCTGTCTGAGTGTTAGCCTGCAGGGCTTTCTCTGCCACTCCGTTCTCCGTTACCAGCCAATCTGTTGCCCCTGGGGTGTCACTCATGGAGGTGATAGATTGAGATGTGACGGCGGGAGGAATGGAGGAAGGAGAAGAGCTGGTGCTGGCTTTAGGGTTCGCCCAGATGAAACTCCACCATTGGGCTCGTGCAGGAGAGGAGAGGAGGAAGGAGACAGCAAGAGCAAGGTGAAAGGCTCCCATCCTCTTGCTATGTCTTGCATGAACTGTGCAAATGATCCAGTTAACTGTGGCAATGAAACACTACACATGTGCACACAGGCAAGACACGGTGCTCCAGCTTTGACAGGATGCACATGGACAGTCCTGCAAAGTGTGTAAAAGTAAATCCAGGAGATCCAGGGGAGTAAAAATATTCAAGGAACAACTGTCAGCTTGTCCCTGTCCTTCTGTCTGTTGTTTCTTCTTCCTTTCTTTACTTTTCTTTTCCTCACTCGTTACGTCCTCACTCTCTCTATCCGTTCTCTGTCCCTTGGCTCTGTTTGTGACTCCTTGACATCTCTCTCTTTTTCTCCCTCTCCCTCCCCTCCTCTCTCTCTGTGTAATTACAGACTCCCCCTCCTCTGGCACTCTACAGCAAAGCACACTTGATTTTCTCTCATTCGGGCAGATTAGAGAGTTAGTTAGTCCGCTACACCGTCCTTCTCCCCCCCCCTTCTCCTCCTTTTTCCTCCTTCACCTCCTCCTTTCCTCTCTATCCTCTCTTCCCATCTGTGTTGCGTGTATTCTCTGGGTCATTCTTGTGATCTGTTGGTCTGTCCCTCATGCCACATCAGCCTTTACACAGAATTAGGATAAGGTGCATTACTAATAATGCTGCAGGTGCAAAAATGTCAACAATAAAGCACCTTAAGGGGCACACATGATTGATTTTAAAAAGAGACATCATCTTCTCATCTAATACTCAAGTCATGAGACATGACGAACCAAACATAACAAACCTGAGGGTCAGTCATATGTCTTGAGCTGTACAGTGACTGGAGTTTGGTGATATTTCTTGACTTGTCCCATAAACAATTCAAACAATTTGCTGTCTTATGTCAAAGGGAGAGAATATACTGTTGTTTTATCCAGCTCCATACATCTTTAACGCAGTTATCCCTGATTTACATGTAAATAACAAGATAAAAGAAGATGGGTTCAGTTTTTAGACTTTTGTTTCCATGTATGCACTACCCCTGACATATGATGATGATTTCAATCAGTATAACTTTTATTTCTCCTCATTCGTCTGATACTCTCACTAAGCCTTGATCCATTCTTTCATTCAATTGGAAATGGCCGCTGCTGTCACAAAGAACAGCTGGATCATTCCTGGTTTAAACTTTCAACGACATAGGTACTGAATAAGTCTGCTTTTTTTATCCTGGGAGATTTTGTGACCGGTGGCAGACGAAATAGCAAAGTGAAAACAAGGTTTATCAGGAACCTCTCAGAAAACATTTACTTACTCAAGATCACTCATCATTACTGTTTTAAAGTGTAAACAGTGATGTCAACCACTCTGACTGCTTCTTAAATCAGTGTGATTATGGCTAAACTGAGGTTAATGATGATGACTCGATCAAGTCTTTATCAACAACGCTTTATCAGCAACATTTTTTCTGCTGCAGCTCACTGATCATGGAGAGAGGGAGAGAGGCCCCATGTTGCTGATGACAAAGGGATGCCTGTTCTGTCGCATTATGCTTCTCTAAATGTTTGCTGAGGTCCAGGATGACGGTTGGACTGCTGCCGTGGATCATTGAGTGGAGGTGTTTGTTCAGGATCATGCTTTAATTCAATATAATACTATACTTCTCGGGGGGAAAAAACCTCTGAAACCACGAGTCTGCATCCTTTCTCACTTCAAGTTAAGTTTGTTTTGGGTTAAGATAAATCCTAACCCAATTACAGGAAACAATCCCAAACCGCAAGGCTTTATGGGTGTATGGCACAGCACTATCTGCTCAGGCGATGCGTAATATAAACATATCGTGTAAAAGACAAATCATTTTTCTTCACGTTTTCTGTCATTTACACTTGGTCCACCTGCTTTTATGCATGTTTCAAGATATGCCATACATTTATAAAAAATTACAACTCAGAATTCCACAAAAAGCTGATTGAAATCATGTGATTCAATCATGAAGCATGTGGCTACAACATCCACTGAAGCCTCCGCTCTAACTGGAGCACTTGGAGACGGAAACATCAGATCTGGGTGAAGGAAACTGTAATAACCCTGAAATACATGAAACAAAACAATTTACATGATCATTTTTACATTACTACCAACAACTGTTTATCTAAATGAACCACCTCCAAATTGATGGTAGATGCCCACTTCCCTCTGCGCCGTAATACAAAATGGAAATAATACCTACAGTGTGTGAATTTCATGTGTAGCAGGGGCATAATTTCTAGAGAGAGACACTGTTGAAATTTAAAATCAGCTTCTTTAGTGCAGGGGTCTCAAACTTCCAGCCTTACTTTAACCCTAACCCCCCTGACCATCTTCCGGCCCATGACCTAATGTCATAAATATAATATAATCTGACCGGCAGAATTATTATTTAATCTATATTTAAGTGTTCACACTAATTGAAACTACAACTTTGTATGCAATATGAACTGAATTCTATTTACAAACAAGCAAGCTGACTTTTATTTTGAAGTAGATTAGTCCAAGGAAATGCAATGTGTTTAGCTAGCACATGTCATTCTTCAAAAATGTGTCTACACAGGAAGGACTGCAGAGCAAAATGGCGGTCATTTTGAAGCATTTGATGAAAGTGGATCCATTTTAAATACGTTTAGGGGAAGTATTTTTATAGTTTGTGGGAGTTTGTAATAGTTACTTCTGTTGTCAGACTGTTGGTTTTTTAAAAAGGAAAATGACGGTGGAGGCGGTGGGCAAGTAATGTAATCAGTGTAAGCCCGACCTGGAACACCTACTAGGGGGCATTAGGGGCATTGGGGGAAAAGCATATTTTCTGTGGCATTTTTGAAAATTGATTTCAATCCATATTTTCAATTATTGTTAAAAACTTGCGTCACTCATTAAAACTGAAAACGACGGCCAATCCTCACAGGGCATCAACAATTCTTGACTTGCTATTTTGAATCCCTTGTAGCAAAACAAAACAGCCACAGAGATACAATCAGAGCGTCCCACACAGTTATTACGTGTATTGCGCTATTCATGCTGCTACTGACTCAGACATTGTGGCTGTTGCAAGAGGAAATCTGATTGGCTGTTGACAGCAACATGATAAGCCGTGGCCCACTTTTCTCAGCTGAAAGCTTGTTGACTGCGCACACATTGTTATTTTTTGCTGGTTGTTCAACTTAGAGATTAATCAAGACTTGCTGATTGTTGCTTTTAATCTGAATACTAGACTACTGTTGGTTAAGCTTAAAGATCAACTCTACATCCAAGGATATCAGTGACCCCTATAACCCTATAATATATACAGCATATTTAGGCCACTTAGGGGAAAGAAAACAATGACTGATATATTTTTGTACCGTTACACAAACACTGCTGTAGGTGCAATCTTGAGTTTGATCAGAACCTGGGAGCCATGCTGGTCAGAACACAACAGTTGGAGGGAAGAAAAAAGGGTGGGGTGGTCTCTAATGGAGCAGATGATAGGTTTAAGATTTAAAGAGAGGGTAAGGGAGGAAACCCCCAAGGGGGAGAAGCTTGATTAGTCATGGATTAGCCGCAGAAAGGGGGTGTGGAATGGGATGGGGTGAAGATGGGTTCGAGGGGGTCAGGAAGAGAAACAGGGATGGGAGGGGACAGATTGTGGGGGATGCTGACAATCCTTCACAACATCCTGCATATGTACTGTATAATCATAGCCTCTCAACTTCCTACCAACCACTGAGCCTTCTCAGGGCCTAATTAACCTGAGCTGATCCGAGGGCGTCTTTTCTGAACATAATGCCTTGCAATTATACTGTTTTATTTATACATGGACAAAAAATAGCAGAAAAAAAGTTGTAAACATGACAGTACTATATTATCACCTTACAAAGTTGTTGTGGCAAGTTTGCTGGCACACAGAGTCCTATTAACACAACCAGCAAACATGGAGTCCAACATTCACCATCCTTTGGCTCCTTTTATGTCTCCAACAACCTCTGAGAAGAATATATGGTGCTGTAGCAGTTCAGTGCTCCGCTTTAGTTAGCTGGGTGCTAATTTTGTATGTCTGCTGGATAGGTATCATTCAGTAGATTTGTCATTGCTAAAAACTGTTTCTGCTACAGCTGGGGTTTGTGAGAGCAGTGAGAATGCTCTCTACAGTATCTTCAGGATCCAGTTTTCCCTCACAAAGAATGCAAAGCAACTCCTGGTCCAAGCACTGGTCATCTCCCACCTGGACTACTGCAACCCACTCTTGGCTGGACTCCCAGCCTCTGCCACTAAACCATTGCAGCGTATCCTTATTTTAAATCTACTCAAGTTCTCCCATGTCACACCCCTCCTCTGTGACCTCCACTGGCTTCCTGGTGCGGCCTGAGACCGATTTAAGATGATGGTACTGGCCTTCAAGGCCGTAAACGGAACTGCACCCATCTACCTCCAAACAGTGGTCAGACCATGTAAATGTAAACTACCGGAAGGTTTGAAGGTTTACTCTGGCAGCCACCAAACTATAGAGCAGCTTCTTTCCTGTGGCTATCTGACCCGCATCAGTCAAAATCTGAATGGGGACAGGCTGTAAACACAATACACAGACACAATATGTATGATTTTTTGTTTGAAAATGAACAGCAGAATGTGAAAGAAATTACATTTTAACAACAGCAAGACTTCCCTGGTGCACCTAGCTCCCAGTATGGACTGCTAGCTTCACCACCTAATAAGCTAACGAGCTAACGGTAGCTACAGTTAGCAGTTCTTCATGCCCAGAGGAAAATTTTACTGCTCAAAGCTTGTTCCTTTACAGCTATGGAGCCGTAAAGGAGCTCAATGAGAGTTCTCATTTCAGTTTTAACATAGTCTTTTTTGGTCTCAAACATTTCTCATTAGTTTCTCCTAAAATTCCTTAGGAGCAATAGGTGAGACTTGAGACTTTATCACTTAAACCTTGCTCCTTTCCAGCACTGGGGAGACATTCTGAAACCACTAAGAGCTTGATGAGATCTTCTTTGAAACTTACAGGGAGCCCAAGCTGAGATTTTCTGCACCTGTTTCTCAGGAGAAACAACTGAGAAATTTGTATAAATTGAGTATAAATTGGAGTATAAATTCAACAGGTGGCCAATTCTACCATGTTGCTCCTTTAAGAATTAATAAATAAATAGCCAGTGTGCTCGCTGATGGTCTTGTTTGCTCATGTATGTCATACAGAGGCATCAATTTTAAATTTAAATTATTTTTATAACTAGTTTAAAATTCCTAACCCTTACTTGCAGAAAAAGTATTTCTGCGGCTCCACAAGCTAAAGTTGTTGTTTAGGAGTTACTGAGCCATCACCTACAAAACCGGTACAAGTGTCCTTTTTCAAGGATATGAATAAACCAAAAGGATGTAAGGGATCATTAACATGGCCTCTATCAGGCATTATAGTGTCAACAAATAGCAAAGTGGACACTGTCATGTGCAGTATCTGGTGAAAAGCTGCCACATTCTTATGAGTATTTCCCGACCCTTTTTTTCCTTTGCATTGTGACCCCATTTAGGGGCCTCTGGATTCCAGGGCGAGTAACCCCTTCACCCTTCACCTCTGTCTCACTTCCCGCTCTACCTAGCAACCATCCCAACAATAAAGTCTAATTGGTTTACTGTCACAGCTTATCGCATGGTGATCCTATGAATTTATTCACAAAAATGATGATTTAGATGGCCTCAGAACACAGATGGGAAATCACATGATCCCCATGTGACATTATGACTGTATGTGACTGTGACTGTGTATATGAAATTCTTAAATCAGTTAAAATACTACTAACTGCTTTGGATAATGTCATAGATCACATAACCCTAACCTATTGATGGGAAGCCGTAACAGTGATTTTAGCCCTAAAAAGGAAAATTATGCATCTGTGTCTCATGCATCTTTACCAAAACATTTATTTGCATATCAGCTTATCACTTATTGTAACTTCTGAGCAGGACATTAACACAGGCCAATTGAAAAAGAACCTGTAGCACAGCCTTGCTCACACATGCATACACTCTGCCACCACCTAGTGGCCATAAACAGGACTGCAGGCAGATCACAGGGAAGAATAGATCAAACATCGTATGTCCTGTCATGTTCTCTCAGTAGAAACAACCAAAACAGGATCTGCATACAATGTACATTTCTAAGTAAATCTAGTGAAAGCATTAATTATTATTCATAATGTATAATTTCATCAAGTAATGAGCTCTGAGTCAGTAGTTTCCAACTAGGTGAACCCCAGGTGGAAACTTAGGTGTGAACATTTTTGTGTTTAGAAGGAAAATAATTAAGATTACAAATTTTTAGTTTATTCAATGTCAAAATTACCAACTAGAATGACAAGCAGTAGAGAACATACCTCCACCAAGGCCCAACAGTGTCCTTAAAATCAGTCAGGTCTTATCATATATCAAACTCTATTTCACCATATGTTCACTCTAAATGTTATCCCACCCATAACTGCTCTAATAAACTACCAGGCCGATAGTGTCTAGAACCAGTTACAACACCTAAACACCATCTTCTGGGACTGACAACTAGTTTACAAAAGACCAAAGATGTCAATAGATAGATAGAAAGATAGATAAAAGTGATATAGTGACAATGGGTGGATGGTGATATTTATATGAATGCAAGCTTGACCAAATCCAAACCTAAGATTGTACAGGAACACTGACTTTTATGTAAACTTTGTTGATAAAGAAATCTTTGCAAGTATAAATGCTGATGAAAAACACTTGCGCTCATAATAGGGCTGTGTGCATGTCAGACTAGTAAGTAAGATAAAAGAAACAATGGCCAACAAATTGTGCAGCAGTCTAACTAATGTCCAAGATGGTCATTTAGAGTGTTTATTCATGTTTCCGTGTGCTCCTACGTGTGCTTCTCAGTGTACAAGTTGGTCTGCTTAGATAACAATTAGAGCGAAAGGGGTTTTGGCCCACTGGAGGGTACGTTTGTGCCAGAGCAACACAAGAACTCTTTTCTAACACACCACAGATGCTAACAGTGTTTTGACAAACCCTCTCATTTGCATACAAATGCCACCAATGACCAAATGATTCATTCAACTAAATAAGATGAACTGCAGCGTTTAACTCTGGACATTCATTCTTCAGACGTATCAAACATAATCCGTGCCACTCAAAGGGGCTTTTAACATTTGCTTTCCTTTGTGCATGTGTGTGATTCTTCAGTATATTTACTATGACCCAGTAAGTTTGATTGACACATCCTCCTAACCAACCCTGAGGCAGAAATTGGGGGAGGCGGGCTGCAAGCTTCAACAGAGAGGACCTGTTCTCAGGTAATGATATACCACACATGCACATTTTGAAACACCCTCTCTCTCTCTCACACACACACACACACACACACTGTAGCCACCGCACAAGTAATCAATGAAGTCTGTGTTGCAAAGCTGTTTTTCTCATGCGACTCCCCCTCCATTTCTGCCCCCCTTCCGCTCCTCCTACGATGTGTTTTCATTTCATTTTTCTAGGCCATGATCTGTGTCAGGAAATGTTGGAGTACTTTTATAAGCTCTTATTGGAAAGGACAGCCAAGAAAAGGCCGTTCAGCCATTAAAAAACAAACGTCCGGTGAGTCATAATTCACATTTAGTCTAGTTCAGCCAATAAAGCCACTTATATGCATCAAAAACATGACCAATAAAGACAGCACACGAGTAAGGAAAGGCTAGCAAGAAGGGTGTGTCTGTGTGAGGGGTAGGCTTGAGAGTAATAGGAGGAGATTATAATTATATGGGGCATTATGGGGAGGGGGCCTCTGGTCAACTCAGTACTTGTAAAAAAAACACTATGATTTATTTATTTTCTGTCCTTAGATATCTCTTTATCCTAATCTGTTTACTATACACAATATATACGTGCCTAAATTAACTTTATCTGTAAATGAGTCCAATGCTACATATGTAATTGTAAGAACCATGCAAATTAATCTTAAATCTTATTAAAAGCAGTATACCATTAATTGCACTAAGCATATTATTGAAATCCAGTGTAATTGTTATCTCTGCATTAAATTGCCTCTGAATATATCGACCGTTTTAGTAATTAAACTTATTTTTTGAAACATTATTTGCTTTCCAATCATTATTTAAAGATCAGAATTCATGTCATGGTCCGTAACCGCTTATCCCTTTCCATGGGGTCGCGGGTGTTGCTGCTGGAGCCAATCCCAGCCTTGTCTCAGGGCGAGGGCAGGGTACTCCCTGGACAAGTCGCCAGCTCATCGCAGGGCCCTGACTGATGAGCAATATGGGATTCAGTATCTTGCTCAAGGACACTTCGACACACAGCTCAGCCCTGCCTGGAGCCGGGATTTGAACCAGCGACCTTCCGATCACTAGTCGACCTGCTCTACCTGCTGAGCTACAGCCGCCCCCTTGTAATTCATTATTTGTTTTATATTTTGGAAGTTTCAGTCCTCCTCACAAATTGGCCCCAAACAGAATTAACTCATTTTAGAAGTGTTTGTTTAACCAAACTGCTTCAGTAATATTTTGTAAATACGAGTCTGAGACTCTGATGTGGTCTGTGACTGACTGATGGGACTAAATTTAAGAATAAAGGGAGAAAAAGAAATTATAGAAAAACATCCTTTCGGATCTGTCTGGCGTTCGGCGACCCTTGCATGAGAGGGACGGGATCTGTCTGTCCCATTGAATCATCTTTTGTGTCCAAGACAGCAGGTGGGAGACAAAAAAATGCTTGGAATGTCAGAGATGATGTGCACATGCGTAGACGTCCATAATGACACACACACACACACACACACACACACACACACAGTTGCACACTCCCACATCCTTTGAACCTCTGGCTCAACCTCCGAGCTTGGTGAAGACAAAGGAACTACCTGCGGGCAAAGGAAAAGATTGCTATGGCCAAAAACACAACAGTTTGTGGAAATATAATGATCATGGTCAATGGTAGGAGGACCAGTGGTTTCACTGAAAGCAGAAATATCAGGAACAGTGTTAACCACTATCAGTACTTCTGTCATAGTAGTAGAGCTAGTTGTGTAGTTTATCTTTTCTTTATGATGAGCCAATTTCTGTCAGCCTCAATGTTGTCTTTATTATACTTTTGTGTCTTGGAGCACATGTGCAGGCACTACCTTTTTTCATACAACAAACTAATCTTAAAGATGGGAAAAGAGGGGGAGGATGGGCAAAGCAAGAGAAAAGAGGCAGATCCTTCTTTCGAACAGAGGACAAGAAAAGAGGAAAAGATAATAAGAGGAGAAAAGAAATCTTTGGAGTCAGAGTGGTTATCAGAAGCAGAGTAAGACCCCAGGGCAGGATTAACCCAAACAACTGACCTGCCCACACACACACACACACACACACACACACACACACACACACACACACACACACAAAGTAACCAAAACTGTGGATGCTAATAGCCAGATATGTGTTCATAAACAGTTTTATCTACTTCGTTGTACATGTCGTACTGGCAGTAGTGCACCATTTTGAACTGGCTGTGTCATTAAAAAGCATATCAGGAAAGTGGTACTGACAACTCATCTTAAATGAATGTCAGACCTGAGTGCATTTCACGAAAGCCTGCAGCACTTATTATTAAGATAGTTTTGTATAATGTCTGGGGCAGGCATCCAGACAGTGACTTTAGTCATGGGAAGTCATGGGGCCAACATAACACAGCTTCTGACAAACACAATTGACTAGACAGGCATGTAGGTTTCTGTCTGGATGGTGGAAAGACAGTGCTTGTGTGGTCAGCTATCCACCGACTGAGGTTTTATTTAGAGATAAAGGATATTCTCAACAGGCATTATTTTGCATGTATAATACAATGTTATTTCACTATAAATTCACATATTATTGAATAAGATTCACTGATCGATATATCCATGGTAATATAGAGCGCTATTTGAAAAAATTATTCAAAAAAAAAAAAAAATAAAAAATACACACACACACACACACACACACACATATATATGTATCTTTAAATCAAAATCGGTCAAAATCAAGTCATGTCTTCCTCCTGTAAAGCAAAAACTCGCGATTGCTCACATTAGCTTCTACTAACTGATCACAGTCATTAATACCATGCCATCCACCATTCGAGCATCTTCATCTTTAAGTGGTGAGTGAGTGGCACAGGGCTAAGCTTTCATATTAAACAGACGGTGTTTTGCCACCGAGGAGCTTCCCGACTACCTCAGTGACTTCAGCTTGGGTGATGAATGAGTCAACCTCTGAGTCCTCAGCCTCTGCTTCCTCTATGGAAGACATGTCAGTGGGATTGAGGAGATCCTCGAAGTATTCCTTCCACTGCCCGACAATGTCCCCAGTTGAGGTCAACAGCTCCCCACCTCCACTGTAAACAGTGTTGGTGGAGGACTGGCCTGCCGGTACCCGTCAGCTGCTTCAGGAGTCCCCCGGGCCAACCAGGCTCGATAGGACTCCTTCTTCAGCTTGACAGCATCCCTTACTTCCGTAGTCCACCAACGGGTCCGGAGACCTTACAGCCACAGCTCCGGACAGCCGCGTCAACAATAGAAGCGGAGAACATGGTCCATTCGGACTCAATGTTCCCAGCCTCTCTCGGGATCAGGTCCAAGCTCTCCTGGAGGTGGGAGTTGAAGACCTCTTTGACAGAGGGTTCTGCCAGACGTTCCCAGAAGACCCTCACAATACGTTTGGGTCTGCCAGGTCTGTCCAGATTCCTCCGCCGCCAGTGGATCCGAATCACCACCAGGTGGTGATCAGTTGATAGCTCAGCCCCACTCTTCACCTGAGTGTCCAAGACATACGGCCGGAGGTCAGATGACACGACCACAAAGTCGATCACTGACCTCCGACTTAGGGTGTCCTGGTGCCACGTGCCCATATGGACACCCTTATGCTTGAACATGGTGTTCGTTATGGACAAACTGTGACTAGCACAGAAGTCCAGTAACAAAACACCACTCTGGTTCAGATCGGGGAGGCCGTTCCTCCCAATCACACCCCTCCAGGTAACACTGTCGCTGCCCACGTGAGCGTTGAAGTCCCCCAGAAGAACGACGGAGTCCCCGGTTGGAGCACTCTCCAGTACCCCTCCCAGGGACTCCAAGAAGGCCGGGTACTCTACACTGCTGTTCGGCCCATAAGCCGAAACAACAGTGAGAGACCTATCCCCAACCTGAAGGCGCAGGGAAACAACCCGCTTGTTCACTGGGGTAAATTCCAACACATGGCGGCTGAGCCGAGGAGCTATAAGAAAGCCCGCACCAGCTCACTGCGGGCAACTCCAGAATAGAAGAGAGTCCAGCCTCTCTCAAGGAGTTCGGTTCCAGAGCCCAGACTATGCGTAGGGGAGAGCCCAACTATCTCTAGCCGGTCAACCTCTCGCACCAGCTCAGGCTCTTTCCCCCCCAGTGAGGTGACATTCCATGCCCCCATGGCTAGAGTCACCATCCGGGATTGGGTCGCCGGGGTCCCCGGCCATGACCGCCACCCAAATCACACCGCACCTGCCCCTTCTGGACCCTCCAGCAAGTGGTGAGCTCACTGGAGGGCGGCCCTAATATTTACAATACATATTTATTTTTTCCATAACTGAATAAACAAGCTGTTCTCAGAGGAAAATAAGTTCACAGAACACTGTTTGAAGCTAGAAAGGTTGCATCGTCCGCAAAATACAAACAAAGTAAAACAGTTTAGAACTGTGTGGTCATTTAAAAACTGTTTATTCAGCCATGAAAACAAAGAGAGTTTGTGAATTTAATTTCTTTAGGCAGAAAAAAAGCTTTCTCTTCTTACAAGAATTTCTTCCCCAAAACTACATAGCGCTCCTTTAACATTTAAGCCCCAAGCCAGTTTTCTAGGGTTAAGGTTAGGGTTAGGGTGATTCACAAAGTTTGATGTTTAGTTGTTCATTTGAGTAGTGTTTGGGCTGTGTTATAAACATGTTTTTTACACACTGTATCCCAGCTTCTACTGTTTAATTTGATATAAAATATGACTCTATTCTTTCATAATTGGTACAGTAGTGGCTCTGTGATTGTTCTGCATGTCTTAAGGGTTAGGGTTAGGTTAGGGTTAAAAACCCCAAGGTCCCCCAGTTGGGGGGACTTAAATCAGTCCTGAGGTAAGTGACATGTGATTACAGCACGCGCTTTGCAATACGAGAGCTGATTGGGTTATTGGTGTACAAGTTTCCTGCCACTCCACAGGTTATTAAGACAATAACCAACTGACTCAGACAGGGCCACAGATGAACTTTTGACTTGGAACACACACGTGCAAACATCGCACACACACCGACAAGTTCAGTCAGTGCCACACTGTAAGGCCTACAACATATTTGTGGTAAAAGAATGCATTGTTTGGAGTTGTTAGGAGGTCAGAGGTGGACATCTGCAGAGGGACAGTTTCCATTACATCAAGTGTCCATGGCTTTCACCCCATTCCGCTCCCCCCACCACCAACACTGCCACTATCCTCTCACTTCTTCCCCTGAAATAAACAATCAGAGACAGAGAGAGAAAGAGTTCATCTAGGGTGCAGCTCAGCCATGGGTTTTTGTTCAGAGAGCTAGTGCCTGCTGAGATAAACGGGACAGACAGACAGAGAGACAGACAGACAGGCTGAACTGACCTCGGTGGTGAGAATCTGGTCTGACATGGTGCCAAGTCTCCGCTATGACCCCATTTCCTATTTGTCAGTTGTCATCGTTTATCAAAATATCTGCAAACCTTATACTTTTATTCAAACTAATTCATTCTGTGATAAATAGATATTATATTTTGTTTGAGAATGAACCATTACATGCATGAATTATTAAATCACAAAATCAGAATATTTCGAAGGAGTTGTTCAAATGTCCTCTACATCATGCATCAACTGATAAACAATTGATTCAGGAATAGCTGTTAAATTGAATACAAATTTTTGTCAACTTAATCAAAGATGTTAGAGATACTTTTATAACAATATTTTTCATGTACATTTTTTTTGTCACAAAGCAAAACACATCTGTCCACTCCACTTGATCTCATGCACCAAATGCTATATACCTTAGGCTGTATTCTGCCTATTGGGCCTAATAAAAAAATCTTAATACTATTACTATTCATATTGCTGTTCAATTGAACTATTCCAGGGTAAATTAGAGCATAATTAAATGTTAAATAAAACACACAATACAAGGCAAAGAATCCACTGTAGTGCATAGATGTATTTTGAGTCACACAAATGAATATTCAAGAAAAATGTTATTAAAATCTGGGCAAAGGCATTTTTTTCAATCTTATTTTGCTTTAGTTGTTTTTTTGAACATAATATAATTTAACAGGGATTCCACAAGTACTTGGTGCATCACGCTTCCCTCTGCCATTATGAACTTATGATGTCATATCTCAAAATAACAAAGAGACACATAAATAACATTAAATCCATGTGTGTACAAAGACTTGGGGGTCCATCACCTGGTGATTGAGATGTGGTACTGTGGTAATTTAAGACAGGAACCATGAACATACTGCACACTGGCAGTTTGTCCAGCTCCAACAAGTGCATTGTACACAACAGTAAAATAAATGTACTCTACTATGACATTACACAAACATAATAAACCTATTCTAAAAGTCACAACTTATCAAGAACATTGTAGTATTGTAACATATTTTGCAGCGCTGGGAGACTGGTATGCTTGGTGTGTTGGTAGAGCTTTGGCTGATTCCATTAAAGCACGCGAAAACTAGTAAACGTGTCAGAAACAACGGCATACTTACAATTCAAAGCACATTTTCAAGAGCTAAAGTAAAGCTTCTACAAAAATGGTGACCATCATTACACATGATGTCTTCAAAGGAACTCACTTGCAGGTGGAAGTCATTTGGTTCTACAAAAATCTTTGTGATTACAGAAATGTAACGTTACACTATTTTACAGTGAGGGCAGACAGAGTTTGTGTCAACCAAGCCATTCTAGTCCATTAACCAATTTCAGCAAGTATGTAGTATCATAGATACCCGCTGCTGGACGGTTTACATCCTCTTGTGTCCTAATTATGCATGTATAAGACACAGGGCATTGACTGTAAGACTTTGAGTGTGTCTGTATGTGTGTGTGTGTGTGTGTGTGTGTGTGTGTGTGTGTGTGTGTGTGAGAGAGAGAGAGAGAGTATGCAGGGTGTTGGCGGTGTTTGCTCAGCTGCGAGTGTTGTTCTCACAGCAAACAAGCTCTCGGAGCTTCCCGCATGGGCTCATCTCCTCCTCCAATACGAATGTAAATGAAGTCTAACAGGGCACAGAAATGGGGAATTCTTTTACACATGTGATCCACTCCACTGTAGAAGGTGTCTAACATTGTCATTGTGTGAGGTGTGATTCCCACAACGAAAAGCCTTGATGTGACAAATGACAGCATTCACGGCACTGTTAAGCATTTTGGACCATGTCTGTGAGTGCAGTGAAGTCCTGCAGGTCCATGATATCATTCTTGTATTTCTGGAAGTGCTCCACATTGTGTATTGTGGCCGACATTTGATGCAGTCTGCTCGGAATGAAAGACAACCTTCACATAAATGTGACAGGAAAATATTATCTCATGTGTGCACCACAGTCCCCCTGGCAGAGTACCATCTATTGAATGACTTCTACCCACTGAAGCCACACCACAAAATTCACTATTGTTGACAACTTCACTGCAAGTTAAATGCTGTGCAGTGCAATATTTTTTCCTTTTTATGTTATTTGTTGAGACTTTGTTATAGGGCAGAGTAGCTGGGGATATACAAGTGCAATGTGCACTAGACTGAGCTGTAATACTGCTACTTCAGACTATTCCCACTTCTTGAAATACATGGTAACTTTAAAAAAACAAGTATTTCAGTGAAGACAGGGGATCAGGTCATTCATCCACATGTGTTACAGGTGGATTAATCCAAATGCTTTACATCTCTAAACTACATTTATGTTTTCCCTCTAACCTGAAATGATCTGGGACATTCAACAGCTCATTATGGTCAGTTAATAACAGTAAAACAAGAAGTCGTTCAATCTGCAAACAGACTTCTGAAAGCTGCAGGGCTGAAGTGGTGTTAACTCAACAGAAATCAAGTCTTGCCAATAAATGCTTAGTTTAGTTTTAGGATTCTGAGTGTTGTTAATGGCAATATCATTTATTTACATTGTAGCAAGCTTTAGCTCACTTACACATTTCAGTGTGAGGTGTAAAATGGACTGAATGGGTGTGCATAAAGGAGTCTTTATGGATTCTTATGGCTGCTTTCATTGAGTATCATTTAATAAGATATGCCACTGTTAATTGTTTGAGTTGTCTCCACATTAACCAAGACAACACAACCTGTCCTAAACATGTCATAGCAGGTCCAACTGTCATGTGAAGTTGGTCCATTATAATGTGTCATTAACTTTTTTCTTCACCTGATTTACAGTGCTACAATTTATACTGACAATTAATGTCTGTGTTTTGATAGATGCTTTTGTAACTGTGTCAGGAATCATTTTCTTGACTTTCTCTAAGGTAGTACAATTCTGACTTTGCATAAACATGCCATTGTTAGAAAGCCAGCTTGATGACAGGCAATAATTACCATCAGTATGAGTTTTAATGTTGCTATTTAGTAAACTAACCACTAACTGCTGCTAGCTGCTGTTAGCTAGTTAGCAAGGTTAGCCAAGGAGCGACTTCTCTTACTATCTGACGCAGCCCTGGGCTACCACGAGCCGACTCGGCAAGAAAACCACCCTTATACTGTTATTCATGTCATGTCAGTCTTGCACGCCCCTAAAATAGTGTTACCAGAAATGTGATGAATCCTTTACAGTACTATATATACTATACAGTTTTGATCATTGCTGTCAATGTTTGACCAACATCTTTCTGACTACGCATTTTTTCACAGGTATGGTCACCTGACTCAGCGATGATATAAATGCAATTGCTAGGAGCTCGGGCAATGTAAACAGAGACCAAAGAGCTGGCACTCAGCAGCTCATCCACACATTCTCAGAAGAAGACAGAGGCTAAGTGAAGGAGAAGGATTTGAGCTGCAGTGTCTAATCCAAAGGTAAATAATAAAAGGGCAGCTGTGGCACAGAATGTCAAAACACAGAAACCTGATGGGTGAAGGGCTTGAGTCATAATATCAGTTTTGGAGAAACACACTCACTTGGTAGTAGTTTGCTTTGCTTTGACAGAGAGATTTGTCGTCAAAGGGAGAGAACGTTGTTGTACGTGTGTTTGTGTGGCACTCTCCATCTGCAAACAGCCAAACGGCCATAATTTCAGTCATCACAGACCCAAATATGCAAACGCATACCTGGGCATAAACACACAGTCAGAAGAACTGTGTGCTTTCAAACCTTCCCTTGAAACGTAAAAGGTAAAACCAGTCCCTGCTCCAGATTTACCTGATTTCATCCCTCTGCATTGCTGTCCACGTCTCACTTTTTATGTGACAGACAATGTCCTAGAATACAGGACTGACATCACAAGGCAATCATCATCAGGCTACATCCAGATCTGATGGGGTTTTGGTTTAGTTAGATAAGCACATATTTCACGGATTCTGATAAGCTCTCTTGTCACTTTCTGAGTAAAGTAAGCAACATGATAAACTTCTAAACGATAAGGGTGGAGCACTTAACAACACACAACTGGTCTCAGTTCAAAGATCAATTTAATCCCTGAGCAGGCTCAGCTTTTTGTCTGTGTGAATGTGCTCCTGATGCTAAGTCAGACGGATAGGGAAAAATTAAAGTGACGAAGCAAAAACTCTAAACAACTATAACAACCTTACATAATATGAAACAATGTCAGGTTATTATTGACAGTCTGCCAGCTAATGACTGCCCACCTCATTAGCGCTCCAAACTCACTTTCATTAGTAGAGAGAGGCAAGACACAAATGATTGTGGGCTGCGGAAAAACAAGTCTACCGCAGGTTGCCACCGATCATTTGAAGAAACGCGTTAGAGTGTGTCAGGAGAAGACAGATAGTGTCTCTCCCTCTGTGTCGGTAGACAAAACACTCCATGGGCAGAGCTGCAGTGCAAGACGCTCGCTATCATTGGATGCGGGGGCAAGACGCTCACTATCGTCGGCCGGGGGGGTCGCTATTGTCAGATGGGGAACGGACGGAAGGACGCTCGCTCGTCACCCTCACCCGCTAACAGCTTACATTGAAAATGAGTATAGTGGCGCTGAGCTAGCAGTATAGCAGCGCGGGGCCGTTGTTGCACCGTCTGGGGAGAACCCTGGGGTTATATGCTCAGAACCCTCCTGATCAACCTTTGCACCAATGACTGCACTCCTAGACGTAGAGAGAACTCTATTGTTAAGTTTGCGGACGACACCACAAGAGAGTTCATATAGAGGGAAATAAACAGTCTTGCAGAATGATGCACAGAGAAAAGTCTACTGCTCAATGTTAGCAAAACCAAAGAGCTGATTGCAAGTAAAAATCAAGGCAACCACACAAAGCTACGTCAGGGGAGCTGAGTTGCAGCAGGTGTACAGTTTGAGGTTCCTGGGAATCAATATCACAGAGAACCTATTGTGGTCATCACACATCAACATCCTGGTCAAAAAAGAACAGCAAAGGCTTTACTTTCTGTGGAAACTTTGGAAACTTAAGAATGTCAAATTCTGGATACAGATTCTGGTTATCTTTAACAGAGGACCAATTGAAAACGTCCTTACTGGAAACATCACAAACATGCATGGTGCATGGCTCAGGACAGGAAGACTCTACACTCTGCGATAAAAATCACCCAAAACAGCACTGGTACCCATGTAGAGAACATCAGGGACATTGGTGAGGTGAGATGTCTTCATATTAGGATACTAAAAGACAACACCCACCCCAGCCAGTCTGTTCACCCTGCTGCCACTGGCAAAAGATACAGTATCAGCTGCTGTACTACCAGACTATGGAGCAGCTTTATTCCCCAAACTTGAGATGCCTCATTTCATCCTCAACACTCCACTATGTTAAAGAGACTTCTATTTTTTTGTATGTGTTGTAGAATGACAGCTAAATAAAGCTTGAAACTTGCATTACAATCTTGAAACACCATAACCAGTTAATATGACTGGCACGCTCAGCGCTCGACTTCCCTCCTAGAAGATGACTACGACTTAACATGTAGAACAGTAGAAACGCAGTCTGTTAACACTCTCCTCAAGAACGTGAAGTTTTCAGCTCTCTCTCAGTAAAAAGACTGTCTTTGTGTGTTTATTGCCCCAAAGCATAGCGAGCACAGAAAAGATCAACAATGATAATGATTCACGATTCATGACCTTTTAACAGTTGCCATGCAAACGGTGTACACAAACAACAACACAAAACCAGTGACAAGCCAATGTTTCCTTTTCAAAAACTTGTACAATTAGAGCTATAAATCCTTTTATCTTAAAAAATAATCAAGTCAATCTAATAATTATGATGTTACTTTAAGTTTCTCTGCAACAACAGCCGTCTCAGTCTCTTTTCCTCTGTACCGTAATGGCAACAGAGGTTAAAGAGCTACATCACCACAGTGAGCATCATGTCATGGAAAACACAACGGAAAAATTACAAGACCCTCAAAGAATCGACCATTCTTATTTTCTAGTTTCCACTGACTTCTCTTTTCCTCATCAAAATCCCAGAGAGCTGACCGTTGCACACATACAGCAATGACACCTTTTACAGTTGGCCCATTGTGCCCAACTGTGTTCAAATCAAAGTCCCTCTGGCTGAATGAGCACATTCCAGACAGGACGCCGCTGCAGTGAGGGCAGGGCACTTAGTCTTCTAATATACTGAAGACATTTAGGCGGAGGCTCTTCCATGCCAGGGTTTTAGGCTCATAGAACACTAAAGGGAGTTTGGTGGGTGTTTTATTCCAGTAACATCAGACACCAAATAAGGTCAAGAGTGAAAGCAGTTAAAAAACTGAAATGAAGAACACTGAAATATGTTTCCCACAGCAGTGTACTTGTTTTCTTCAGGTGTGTATGGGTCATAGAGGAAACATTCAACAACTGAGCACAGCAAAAAATGGCCGACATTATGGAACTAAACCATAATCAACTTTCAACAGTAAAATAATGTGACTAAGTTCTACAGTACAGAGGAAAAACTCCTCCCAAACAGACTCCAACTGGGCTCCCCTTATAATCATTTATATTGGCTAAACATGGAATCCTTTCAGAGCAACTCAACCAACGGTAAATGGAAAGTGAAGGTTCCTGGAGGCAGGAGTAAGAGGGTTCTTGGGGGGACAGGGTGGAGTTTGGAGTGTGGAAAACAGAAAAATAAAATATCCTTTCTCAGCTGCAGTGTGTCTGGAAATGTCTAACAAAGATGTTGCATTACACTGACTAAATCCAAAGAGAGATGTTTAAAATGCATGAAAAAGGTATGCATTTACCCACGTTTTTTTATTTTCTATAAAATTATAAAGATTGTTTTCCATATTGATGTGACTAAATTATAGTATAATGGCTAAATGGAAGGATTTTTTTGTCGTGATTTTTGAAAAGTGTGTGTGTTCAGAAGCACCAGCTTAATCTGGATTGACAAAAGTGATCCACTATCTCCAAATAAGAACCATGAAATTCAATGACTCCAAGCTACAAATTTACTCACAACAAATTGTTGACATCTAATACCAATCTTTTTAAGATGTTTGCATTATTCTGTAATCTTGGCACACAGCAAATTGAGGTATGATAAGGATTAGGAAAATCATGGTAATACCAAATAAAATATGGTTATGTTATGTTTGGGTTAGGCAACTGAGAAACATAAGTTTTGGATGAGGTCGTTATTCACTTTTTAGAGACGCAAACATTGCTTGATTCATCTTACATGAGAGGCAAACTCCAGTCTGCTGCATGAAGTCTCACTCCCTCTGTGTGTGTTGGTCTGAGCTACTCTGTTCTTTGTTTGGTTCAATCGAAACACTGTAATAGTTCAAGGTGGTTTCTGGGCTTCGAACATATGATTTATAGTCACAAGATATTCTCTCTAACCATCAAGCCTGTGGCAGTCCACAATGTGATGAGCTGTGTCCACCATGTCAACAACTGATAACCACAACAGGCACAGCCACCTCAAGAAACCTGATCCAGGATTAGATCTTTCTGTCTTTCTGTAAATTATTGAAATAAAAAAAAAGAGTCATCCATCGTCAAAAACCACCCACCTACACATGCTGACATTAAGTGTGTTCTCGACATCCTACTTCAAAGCTTAGTGTGAACCCAACACACAAACAGCAAGTGCAGTGCAGATGAAACCCCTCACACCATTACCATACAAACTTCATTTCTCACCCTGGTGTAGTGTTTGACTTGTATGCCACTTCCAACTACCTCATTGTACACACACACACACGCACGCACGCACACACACACACACACACACACACACACACACACACACACACACACACACACACACACCAGGACACAAGGATAAAGAGGGCAGAGGAAGCCTGGTCTACTGCCAAACAAACAAACCATCTCTCTCCTACAGAGCTGTATAAGAGGAGCCTCACAGCAGGGAGTGACTGAAAGAAAACCACAGCAGCAGACGGAGGTGTGAAAATGGTGAAAAAAAAGTGGACTGACCTACAATATGGGTCTTAAAATGGATCTGTGAGGGTGATGTAATTCAAATCTAGGCATTATGATAAGAGACTAACTGATGATAACATTTCAGTTTGGTTCTTTGGCATGTTTTATTTTGCTGCATCCTTTAGTCAGTCTATTGAAACTTGACTGGGTTTTGTCGCCTAAACTGAGCAGCTCTGTTGACGTTCACCCACAAAAACTCCATAGTGAAGGTCTAATCAGCAGCATGAACATAAGCCTGATTGATTTCTCCCATTTTTTTTACCCAAAATGATGTGTATGAATCAAGTTGACAGGATATATCTTGTCTCTCCTCTGTGTGGAGCATGTAGCATGTTGTGTCTCTCAAAACGCGACCTCGTAATCGACAGAACATTCCCTTGTTTCACTATTTGTCTTCTTTTCTTGCACTGAAAATAGGATATGCAGATTACCTTGAGAATAATGGCAGATTTATAATGCAACGGTTTAGAAAAAGTGCAAAAATGTTGTCCAACATTTCACGTAGAGTAAAACAAAAGCAGAATTCTAATTTCCAGCTTTCACTGTCCTTTCTATCAGTTGGGATGACAACTGTTAGCAGATTTGATCAGCTATATTTAAATAGCTCATTAACGTTAGGTTAATGAATATCTCTCTTATATGTTTGACTGACTTTTTCATGTTTTATGCGTACAAATAAATAGATAGATAAATAAATAAATAAATCAAACTTGTTGAAGACATCTCCAAAGGAATGGCGCTTGGCCTTAGAAAAAACACTTGTTTAGGCACTGTAGATAGTGAGCGAGTTAGCCAGATGTGCTAATTTCAAACAAATGCACTTGCAACTCCATTCCTTATACTGTTTGTCGCCTACTTCTGGTTTCGGAGAGGACAATAAAAGAAGCCACAATCCAAACTCTAACAAGGGGCTCTATGGAACTTCTGTGCTGTGCTGGAAGCTGGTCGTTACTTCATGTTAATGTCCTCCATTTCTAGACGGTAGCTTTTGTTACTCTCTGTTAGCGGAGTGAGGAGAGGAGAAGAGACCAGACGAGGCAGTCGAGAGCTTGCACAAAGTCACATCCTTTGGACTGTTGTGTAAAATCCAACCTGAGCCTTTCACAGAGAAATCCACAATCCAGAAGCATTAAACAATAATAATCCACAGGTTTGAATAAGCAAACCAAGAGAGACAGGGAAGACCTTATTTTTCATGTGATGTTATAATCTGCACACATATGGCCAATAAAAAAAGTGATTAATGCATATAAATTGATACAAATTGTTAAATAGAGCCACTTTAATTACCAGAGTATCATGTATCATTCTGCCTTTAAGAAATGCACATTTGTACTAAATAGCAATCCACCAAATCACCAAAAGGAATATAAAATTAATTTTAAAGGTCAGGTTGCAAATCACAAGTTCATGAGGAATAAATAAGTAATCTTTCATGACTGTCTATGATTTGCAATTGATGATGTTGATTTAATCGCCTATATATTTATGCACACATTGCTCTGCAATCCGGTCATATTCTAACCCCTTTCCTAGAATCAAAAGTAGCTGTGTGCTATATAATGAAGCAAGCACATGGGGCACTGTAACATATGGCTTATAAGAGCTTAGTCTTGATTCTCTATGGTCAGCATTTAAGCCTTTAACTTTAAATAGAATCTGGTATTTATTGCCACAGCCACAAGATCATAAACATTCTTAATTTGACTCAGTCACATCTGAACTTCACTGACATCTGAGGCAGTAATTTATGGTATCATCAAATGAAAAAATAAATCACTTTAAAATATGATATGATGGTCATTTTCCAGTTAGATTTGCTGATTAGCTGGGCCCTCTATCAGTAAAATAAGGAAGAGCCCCTCTTCACTCACTTCATGAAGCATCTGTTGGTTCAGTGCCAAGCTGTTTTATCTCTCCACGTGGATCCATCCCAGATGAATATTTCTTTACATTTACAGAGCTGGGAAAGTAGTCTTACCTTCGAAGACCTGCAGGGCAGCGGCCAGCCAGCACAACAGGGAAAGATGCAGGGCAAGAGACCACCTGAGGTGACACATTGGTGACATGAAGTTGAGTTTTTAAATAGATTTCAATGCGAAAAAAAAAACCAAAAAACAAACCCACACATGTATAGGTGAGAATCTTATATTGCACATGTCATATGTTTCAATGAAGAGCTGTGCAAAGAAAAAGTGTTGCTACAGTACATCACAGGTCTGAGGTGTAACTGCTGTGAGGACATGAAATGTGAGGTAAAGTGGATTTAGATCCACTGATCCACATGCAGAAAACATGCTAACATTTCTTCCACTCACCCTTGAAACATTGTATCCAGTCAGTGAATAAAGATCCAGGTTTAAGAAGTGAACTCCAAGTGTGTGTGTGTGTGTGTGTGTGTGATGAAATTCTGGCAGACTCTGTGGTCCCTCTGCCTCTCTGTGCAGACCTGAAGTCACACTGCTGCTCTCTCTCTCTCTCTCTCTCTCTCTCTCTCTCTCTCTCTCTTTCTCTCTCTCTCTCTCTCTCTGTCTCTCTCTCTCTCTCTCTCTCTTTCTCTCTCTCTCTCTCTCTCTCTCGCTCTCTCTCTCTCTCTCTCAGTACAAAGCCTCTCTCAGTTCTGAGCCAAGTGACTCTCAGACCCACGGAGTTGGAAATTTGATTCCTTTGAAGGAAAAAAAAAAACTCTCCACCTAACTCACTCAGTGGACCCTCTCTCTAACCTGCTGCATAAGTCACCTTCCTTTCATAATTATTTCACTATTTTCTTTTTCATCACTTCTTCTTCTTTTCATTATTATTATTATTATTATTATTATTATTATTATTATTATTATTATTATTATTATTACTTATCTCAATGCACATATACTTGCACATTTATCTGGTCATGTGTGCACTTACATAAACGCATGACACACAAAACACACATTGAAATATGGACAAAAACACATAAATCTAAAAATTGAATGTAAATATATGTCCATCTGATTTATTTCTTCTCAACCTCACTACGTTAATAAAGAAAAACACGTTTCTTTCACCACTGACAAGATGATGTCCATGTAAATGTATCGCTGCCATTTAAAGCAGCTGTAAATGCTGTTTTTTTAAAAAGAAAAAAACAAACACAAAAAATTAAAGTAAGTGTTAAGTCACTCTATATTCCAACAGTTATCACTGTTGATCACAACACAGAGTGTTTGATCAGTAACCCATGCCGCCTCCGCCCACCCCCCCCCAGCTCACAGTAGAGAAAATATATATGTCTGGTATCCCTGTCCACATTATCCAATCGGGACACAGAACTGCATAAAGAAGCAGTCCTCTCTGCTCATGAGCACGCAAGAGAGAGGGGATCCTCCTGTTTGCCGCAATGTCTGGTGACTACTGTTGCAGTCATGTTAGGATGCAGAGATGTTAAAGTCTTTCCAATTTAATCCACACCATCATATTTCATGATACATTTTCATGCTTTCTCAAAATCATGTGGTAATGAATGAATGGTATAATGAATTGTGTGAATTAATGAATCGGAATGTATACCAGATTGCATGACTAAATTAAAATGTAAGTTAGCCTTTGGGCAAACATTTGCTGTTGGGGCCTTTTTAATAGCATTTTTCTTTTCAAGGGAGCTGTTTGCAAGATGCATGGTGATGAGGTAATTCATATATTTGTGTCTATGAAAGCTTAATAGCTGTCATATTGGGGTGGTGGAAAAAATTACCTTGTTTAAGCACTGTTCATGCTACTTGATTACACGGAATCCAATGAAGGCTATTCATGTCTCATGTCTTTGTAACAATCCAACTCCTCAGTTCCTCCACAACTCTGCCTGAAACGTAAAAACAGAAAGATTTACTTGACAAGTAGAAAAAAAAATTCAGACACATTCTCCCATTGTTGATGGATCCTTTTGTCATTTGATTCTTCTTCTTTCCATCTCTCCTTAATGTAGATTACGATAGTTCACCAAATCTTTGTAATTACCAGATATAGTTTTAAAACAGCTGATTTAGAACTATTGGTATATGTCTGTTAGATGTATTAATTGCGCAGATGCCTCAGTTTTTGCCGTTGCATTCATGGTATATTATCAAATATCTGAAGTCACGTTTTCCTTAAATCATATTATTCTCTTTCTTTTGTCTGGAAGTTGTGTTAACAGTTCTTCTCCATAATATTACAGTAGGCAATGATAGCTTTGTTTCTCCAGTACTTAAAACTAGAATCCATGCCATTTGCATTCAATTCCTTACCATGTGCAGCTCATAGTCCACACATTGGTTTGATATGTAAAACAAAGTCTGTACAGTAAATGAGGTGAAGTGGTCATGATGTGTGAGTGAACTTGTGTTCTCTGATGAAAAGGAACTCATGTTGATCCAGACCAATTGCTCCAGAAAGGTCATTTCCCTCAAACATGTCATTATTACATCATCAATTGTTGTCTTGTTGCTCTCAGTGTTTCCAGTGCTTTAATCAGACAAGAAAATATTTTCTCACCATTACAGTCACACCCTGATACTGCCACACCGACCACTGAGCACAAACTCTGTGATGTTTTAAGATTCAAAAACTTCCATTAGTTTGACCTACTTCAAGGAGTTTCTTGAAAATACGACATTGCCCACACAAAATATATATATATGAATACCAAAAGATTTTTATCAAAATATAGGGGTTATGATGGCTGACCACTGAGTTCAGCAGTGAGCAAAAATACAACTGAAGGCAGGCAGTAGCCAGATAGCAATCACTGGATTAGTGTTAGTGGCCTCAGGCTAAATGAGTTTAACATAATTTCTAAGAAGATTGTCAAAGAAAAGGTCCCTTTGTTTTTCAAGACACACATACTGCATACAGCCGTTTTACTAGCACAACATGCCGCAGAACAAGTCCAGTAGGACAAAGTGAGGAACTAAAAGTCAACATGCCCCTTGGCTGAATAAGAAATATTTGGAATTCAACATAATTGTATTCTATTATACATTTCACACCAGACCACAGAATCAACCTGTCTTGGACATTCTATCTCAAGCCAACAGACACAAAGCTTCAGGGGTGAACAAGGTCAGAGGGCGTCTCAGTGATATTATCCATGTTGTGATGTTAACACCCCACTGTTAGCAGATGCTGGAATGATAATGGCTTGGAGAGAAAGAAAGGTACCCTCCCTTTTCTCCTGCTTCATCCTCTGACTCTCTCTGTCTGTACTGATACATTCCCTTCCTAAGCCACTTGTGTTTTGCCTCTTTAGCTCCTTGATAGGCAGCTTCTCTTCAAAGATGATAATCCTGTTTAGCCAAAGTGTCTGATGTTTTTGGAAGGTCACTGGGAGCTATGGGAGGATGATGGCTTTGGTGAGCCTGGGAGATAAACATGCTGTTTGTTTGTCATAAGAGTGAGTGAGCTAATGATAAATTGAGAAGCTGACGAGAAAAAATCAGGCTGAGCTTAACTGATTTTCCTCATTCTGCTATTTACTGTACAATTTATTTGGATTTTTGGACAACAATATGCTATATTTTAAGTACTTTATAAAGATAATCTGAGGTTTTACTTTTGGATTTGTATGTGTCTTACCACAAGATGTCTTATTACATTTTTGACATTTGATACATAGTGGTGTAATTTAAAGGTTTATATGACATTCACAAACATTCAGACATTCATTAGCACCAGCATCTCATTTTGGAGGAAAAAAAGAAAGTTGGCACCTGATCACCTGATCACTGTGAAGTGAGGCTACGCTTGTCAACTGATTTTAGTGTACTGTTTAGCTACAAAATGAGAAAGTTTCTTGCCAGGCTGCATTGTTTAAAACTAACTTGGGGATGACTTACGCGCACTAACATTCTCATGCAGCTGTCTAGCCTGCAAAGACCAGAGAAACTCAGATTATAACACACTGAGAGTGAGTGTTGACATCATTCTATGCTAAGGATGCTATTACTCCACTATATAAAATACAAATAGTGGTTTGCTGATACATTCATGTGCAAAATATTACAAATTTAACCTTCAGAAGTCTAAAGCCAAGCTAGCAGCTCTGTGAGGTTGTGCATTACAACAGCACTTTGAGATAAATGCTACATTTAGCATGCTAACATGCAATTAGCTGAATTTTTTGATGGCTGATGCGTGGCAGAGCACGAACAGCATCTTAGCTTAGCATGTTAGCTTGCTACCATTTGCTGAGTTTGCTAAGGTAATGTGCACTAAACATAAAGTATAGCAGAGGATTATAGGAGTTTCATTAGTTTTGCCAGGGCATCCACACCAGCAAAACAACCATACAGGTCGGCTGAGTGAAGAATCTTATTATAACCCAGGTTTACATTTCTCGTTAGGGGGTGACCTCTTTAGGTGGTGGTAATTATCACGGCATCAAGAGGAAGTCGGCATAGGGAGAAGGTCAAGGACAGATGATTGGGTGAGTAAACCACAGGACTCAGAGTCTAGTGTGAAAGCAAAAGTCACTGTTGAGTTATTTTAAGTTACAAACACAGTAAAGTTTGGTCATGAACTTATATGACCCTAACATAGTTTTTAAAAAATTATTTCAACCAAAACAACATTGCTTCCCTAAACCTAACCAAGTAGTTTTGCTGCCTAAACCTAACCAAGCAAGCATACAACAAAGGTTTGTGGTAAGTGGAAATGGTCATGTTGTTCTGGAGCCACTGGCAATCAACCTATTCAGTTGTTTAGGTATTAGGATGTGTTGGGCTGGTATTGAGCCATTAACTGAATACTGAAGACATTCTGACCTAAGGATTGTGCCGCAGGAAAAGTGAAGGGATAACCATAGTTATTACAATTTATCACTATTGCTCTAAAAAAAAAAAAAGATGTAAAATATATCATTTCTGTGTTTCTTGAGTTGTATAAAAAACAACTACTATTTTGTCATGTATTTTGTTGAGTTTTGAACTTACATTATCTCAAGTATTTCCAGCAATGCTCAAACCCAGAGAAATCCATTGTTTTATTCAAGGTAACTGTGTGTCTCCTTTGCTTGCCTGTCACTTTTAACTTCTGGGAGAAAGTCAGACTTTAAAACGTGACCTCATCGTTGAATATTTGTGCCTGAGTCCAGTAAATTTTCACTCTCAATTTTCATCAGCAGTGGTGGTTGTTAAACATCGAAAACAACAACTCCCATGATCCCACACTTCTTATATCTTTTGTTTAGACTGAGAAACCACTGGCAGCAGAAATTATATACCGTGTGTTTAACACACTGGCCTGTGAGAAAACAAGCACTGTAGCACTTGGCTGTGACCAAGCAACAATATGACAGGGTTTGGCCGGACAACTGACACCTATTCAAACTGCATGTGTGCAGCTGTCATTTGAGTAAAGGGTAAACATAGCCCTCCAATCAGCGAGCCTCTCCACAGAGCCAATTAGGAGGTTTGTTTCAATGAAGAAATATCATGGCATGTCTTACAGTTTCATTTCTCTACACCAAACAGCAACTGGACTTATTAAAATGACCTGCAATGATGCACATACCACATCCTATATGTATATGCATAGTTGTTTATTCCATTCATAACCTCATAATATGTCCATCTATATATGATCCCATATAGGACATATCTTATGCAGATCATTACTGCATGCTTCTGTGCAACTTGTACACAACAGAAGGAAGAGGTACTAGATGGCAAAACTTTGGTTGAGAAAACCTCAGTGAACCCAACATTTTCCCTTCTTGTTTTTCATGTGCTCTGTGAATTTATTTTACACAGTGACGTTTGTGGTCTTTGTGTTTTTTTTTGTTGTTGTTGTTGTTGTTTGTTTTTTTACGTGGATACTGGCCACAAGACAAGATTCCCATTGGGGACACAATGAAATGTCATATTAGGTTAACTGTTCTGAATCTTTGTCAAAGACTGCTTGTGCTTTAAACTGAGTAGGGATTACAGATGGGACAGAATGTGGCAGAGTTGTGGTTCAGACAGTGATCAGAGCATCAGACCGAGATTGTTGTTGTTGTTGTTCTGTGCGTGCTGACCCAGCTAACCACTCTGTGGGACAAACAGGAAGCCATTTATCCAAGGCCAAGTTCCCCTGAAAGCTTCCTACAGCAGCTCCAGGATTTTCTTTGTTCTTCTGCGAACCAGTAGACAAAGATGATTTTAGGATTAAATTGATTTTTGGAAAGTGAGCCTTGGCCAGTTATGTAAGAGGTGACAACAATCAGTGCTCATCTGGGTCAGACAGGAACACATCTGACAGGAATGTATCACATTCTGGGTGCATTTTATAATAAACAATATCAACTATTTAAATAAATGAAACATTCCTGTTACTGAAGAGTAATAAGAGAAATGTGGTCCACATCTGTCATTCAGCTTCATTTCCTTTGATTAACACTTCCTGCTTTGATGTTTCCTGCCTTTTGTCTGTGCATGTCTGTAAATGCATGTGTCACGTCATGTTATGGGAGTTTCCATCCAACCCTGAACAAACACTTCTCAGTGTGAGCCAGCTCATCATTTATGGGCACAAATAGTCCCTAAAGCACTGACAGGGATGGAACATACTGTATGCTCTTCTCTTTTGGCTGCAGTGTTTCAAGTAGCAATAAGTAAAAAAAAAAAAATGTGTTTAAACATCAAAAATTGTCAATAGAATGTGAAAAAACGTTTTAGTTTTTACGTTATGTTACAGACTATCTAGGTCTATGTACTGTGCTTCACTGATATCTATCAGTGGCTAGCCCCTACCCATCTGGTCCTGTAATAGTATTTTATCTCTCTATAAAAGCAAGGAATCTCTGACTGTCTGTCTGTGTATGAGTGCCTTTAAATATCTCTGCAGATCAGGATCAGACTGACCTGAGAGTTTCAACTGTCAGGTCGGTGTTTAAAGGGGAAGACATGAGGAACAGGTCCAAACAAACAAGAGGGTGGAGGTGCGGACTGGGACCCACTGGAGGCCAGTGGAAACAGCGTGGGCTGAGAGTCTCTGGAGGCCGGCGATGAAGGCGTAGGCATAGGCTGGCAGTCCCTGGAGACCGGTGACGAAGGTGTAGGTGCAGACTGGCAATCTCTGGAGGCCAGCGACGAAGACAAAGGCACTCTGGAGGCTGGCGACGAAGATGAAGGTGTTCTAGAGGCCAGCGATGAAGACGAAGACAAAGGTGCTCTGGAGGCTGGCGGAGTCGGCATGGGCTGGAACCCACTGGAGGCCGGTGGAGATGGTGTGGGCTGGAACCCACTGGAGGCCGGTGGAGGCGATGTCGGCTGGGACCCACTGGAGGCCGGCGGAGGTGGTGTGGGCTGGGACCCACTGGGGGCTGGCGGTGAAGACGAAGGGTGAAACCCTCTTGAGGCTGGACCGCTGGCTGGGAAACTCTCCTGGGTCTTAGCCGGACCACCGACGGAGGTTCACCGTGAGCTGGTGGCCTGGGAGCCGATGAAGGGTCGCTGGCAGCAGATGACCTTGGCCGGGCCTCTGACCGAGGAGCTGGCACTGGACTTGGCACGGGACTCAGCAGGGCCTCCGACAGAGGAGCAGGCACTGGACTTGGCACTGGATTCGGCTGGGCTTTCGACCGAGAAGCAGGCACTGGACTTGGCACGGGACTCGGCCAGGCCTCCAACCGAGAAGCAGGCACTGGACTTGGCACTGGACTCGGCCAGGCCTCCGACCGAGGAGCAGGCACTGGACGTGGCACTGGACTCGGCCGGGCCACCGACCGAGGAGCAGGCATTGGACTTGGCACTGGACTTGGCACTGGACTCGGCTGGGCATCTGACAGAGGAGCAGGCACTGGACTTGGCATAGGACTTGGCCGGGCCTCCGACCGAGTAGCAGGCACAGGACTCGGCTGGGCCTCCGACCGAGGAGCAGGGACTGGACTTGGCATGGGACTTGGCTGGGCCTCCGACCGAGAAGCAGGGACTGGACTTGGCATGGGACTCGGCCGGGCCTCCGACCGAGGAGCAGGAATAGGCACCATCTGGACCGCTGACTGAAGACCACTGAAAGGTGTCGACCGGGCCACCGACTGATGACCACTGGCAGGTGTGGACCGGGCCGCCGACTGAGGACCAATGGCAAGTGTCGATCGGGCTGCCGATTGAGGAGAAATGGCAGGTGTCGACTGGGTAGTTGACTGAGGGCCACTGGCAGGTGTCAATTGGGCCACCAACTGAGGGCCACTGGCAGGTGTCGGCCTGGGTGTCAGCCACACCATTAGCGGAGCAAACCCAGCAAGCACTGGCTGTGTAGTTGACAATGGAGTTGGGGCTCCAGAGCCAGACTATAGGGAGCCAGGATGCGGCCGAGAACGTCGCTTTCTTGGTGGGGGCACTTTGTAGGCCAGGCGGGTTCTACAAAAAGGGGAAACTGAGGCCTTGTCCAGGATTGTGACAGAAGCCTGGGCTGGTAGCTGGGCTGAGGCATGGGCTTGGGCTGGTAGCTTGGCTGTGACTGAGGCATGGGCTGAGGCTGGAGCTGAGGCATGGGTTTGGGCTGGTAGCTTGGCTGTGACTGAGGCATGGTCTCATAGCTGGGCTGTGGCTGAGGCATGGTCTGAGGCATGGGCTGGGGCCAAGGCAAGAGCTGGGGTTCCAGAGCCTGACTTCAGGGATCCAGGACGCAGACGGGCTCGTTGCTTTCTTGGTGGGGGCGCTTTGTAGGCAAGGTGGGTTCCCAAGAAAGGAAACATTTTGGAACGGGCAGGCTCTGGAGCAGACCAAAGGCTAACAGGCTGGTGGCTAGCCACCGACTGAGAGTCAAAGCTATAGAGGTCATCAACCAAAGCCTTTCTGAGGTTAGCCACCTATGCAATAAAATGTGTGGCACATTGCCTTCAACCAAGGCCTAATAATCAGTTCCTTGTCAAAAACCACTATGGCCTTTAGCTTCTCCCCCATGTTGGACCCGCTACCCAAGACATCCCACAATTTGTCCCCAATGTTCAAAAGCTGTAGGCTGTAGTCTGCTGGGTCCATTTCTGGTCTGGTCATTCTGTCAGGTTGGGGTTTAAAGGGGAAGACATGAGGAACAGACTGGAAAGGCACAGGAGCAGACACAGGAGCAGGGGCAGACAGGGGCTGACAAATACAATGACCGGACAAGGAGTGAAGGGAATACAGACTAAATACACAGACACTGATGAACAGATGAGGAACAAGTGAGGAGAGAGAGAAGGGAGGAGGCCAGGTGTGGTAACAAAGGTGAGGAGCACATGATAAAACATGAAGGGAACAATACAACAGACAGAGGGAGCCAGAGGGGAGAACACAGGAGAAACTTAAAGGACACAGAGGGGCATGGAAAATCAAAACAAAGACACAACAAGACATGATACAAGGACATAAACTCAGAGTCATGACATCAACATGGCTGCTGCGTGGTTCAAGGGTGTGCAACGTTGCATTTGCTTGGACTACAATGATACCATTAATAAATTATTTCATAAATGCTTCATGAATTCCGTTAGCATTGTCAACCATACCCACCATAGTCACGTGCACACCCGAGCCAACCACTGCAGAGCTCACTTTCACGACATACCTTAAGAAACAAGTGGATTTATACCTGCAGCGATGCAAGCTGGAGCGGGAATTTGCCGGTGGTTTGGGCCCATTCTGTGCATCTACACTGACTGTTGTGGATTAATGAGACAAAACGAGTCCGGACTGAGTCCGTTTCAGTCTGGGAAGATACGGATACGAGAGGACAACAAAGTGGAATAGGAATCTGTGGATGTTCCTGTGTAGCTAGCTGCTAGTCCACCCTCACACGGCCCACCTCCCGAGTCGATGGACCAGACACACCGGCACGTCCAAAACTGGACTCAGGGTAAATAATGTCGTGCCGTCATGTTTGCTATCTGGTGCAGGAAGAAACATAAAAAAAAGGGCTTTTGTCACGAAAGTGTCCGCAAGGGGAAAGTGTTTACAAGCAATAAAACACGCTATTGGTGGAAAAAGGCACCACACCAACCAAACCACGTGATTTGGTTGCTGAGGAACAGAAGGAACAAGGGAAGTTGTGGGAGTGACGGGGCGTAAGAGTGACAGCAGCAGTGATGGTAATAGAGACAGCGAGTTTATAGAGTTGAGAGATTTGTGACATACAGCGTGTTTGGAGTGAGTAGTTAGTGTGTTATGTAGTGTTGGGTATAGTGTGTTTAGTGTGTAATGGAGTTGTTTTTTTGTGTTGTGAGAGAAAACAATGAGGAGACTCCTGAATGTGGAGCAGGCAGGAATGAGCTGAGGAGCCCTGAGCCTGAGGCATCGCCGGCATTTAAATGTAAATAGTTACATATAACTGTAAATTTCAAACACTTATGCACAAATTTAGCAAACACATATTTCTATTTGCATGATAAGTAATAAAAATGGTTTGTAAAACATGTTTGTGGTTTTCACAGCAAAAAATCTAACTTTTTCCTACTCGGATTGTATGTTTTTTTGTGATTTTAGGTCCATTGTATTAATACAGTATGTCAACATAACAAAATAACTGTACAGTCACATGTGAGGTTGTGCTGAAAGTAATGACACCAAACAAGGCAAGGTAAAATGGTTTTTAGGGTAAAATACAATGGTAAAATCAAAAGTAGTCAAAAACGGCCATTTATACCTTGGAATATCCTATTTCACAACAGACCTAAGTATCCTCGAAGTCTCACCTTCAAACACAGCCTCATTTGGTCATCCATGAAAAAGCTACTTAACCTGGATTACCTCACTAACCGGCCACAGTATGTGAGGACTCGGGACTATGTGTCAGACACAATAATCTGCAGTACAGGGGCCCCACAGGGAACGGTCCTGGCCCCTTTCCTGTTTACCCTGTGCACCGCAGACTTCAACCACCAATCCCCTCACTGCCATCTACAGAAGTTCTCTGACGACTCTGCAATCATCGGCCTCAGTGACGGGGACAACAGAGCCTACAGAGAACTTATTCAGGACTTTGTTGACTGGTGCCAACAGAACCACCTCCAGCTCAACGCCGAGAAAACCAAAGAGCTGGTGGTGGATTTCCGCAGGCACAAACAACCCTGCACACAGGTGAACATCCTGGGAACGGACATTGAGATGGTGACATCTTACAAGTATCTGGGCGTTAATCTGAACAATAAACAGGACTGGACTGACCACACTGCATCAACATACAGGAAAGGTCAGAGCAGACCGTATCTGCTGATGAAGTTCACATCCTTTGGGGTGCAGGGGGCACTCCTGACCTCTTTCAATGACTCTGTGGTGGCATCAGCCATTTTCTATGGAGTAGTCTGCTGGAGCAGCAGCATCTCAGCAGCAGACAGGAGGAGACTTGATTAACTTATCAGTAAGGCCAACACCATCCTGGGATGCCCTCTTGACTCAATGCAGGTGTTGGGAAAGAGCAGGATGATGGACAAGCTGTCATCGCTGCTGATGCAGGAGTCCCACCCCCTGAAGGACACTATCTCAGCACTGGGCAGCTCCTGACAGACTGACACACCCTCAGTGTGTGAAGGAGAGGTATCGCAGGTCCTTCCTTCCTGCTGCTGTCTGACTTTACAACCAACACTGCTCCCAATAGCCTATAGACCTCACCCTGTACCCTGCACTGTGCAGTATGTCTACACAAGGTCACTTCTGTTTTTGCACTGGTCAATTTTATTAACACCCATATTTATTCCATATTTATTATCTGTATGTAATCTAAAAAAAAACAAAAAAAAAACTGCTGTTAATTTTGCACTATAACATGTAAATATGTATATATGTCTATTTCTTCCCTTTTTAATTTTATTGCTTAAGTTTGCTATTGTTCCTGTTCTTGTAATACATTTCTGTTTTTGTAATATTCTGCCGCTGCTGTGACAAACTTTCCCCGTCTGCGGAACATTAAAGGATTTCTGATTCTGATTCTGATAACCCCTTAGAACTCTGACTGACTGACTGACTGAGGGCTGACTGATGCCTGACTTCCCTGTCCCTCTTCATCGTCGTCCCCCATAGTCTGAGTCCTGGTCGGACCTGCTGTAAATCACCTCTGTGCTTTATTCTCTGTCCTCAAACTGGCCTCTGTCAATCTCTGAGATTGTGATTGCTGTTCCCTACCTTCATTCCCCACAGTTATTGAGGTTTCCAAAAGTCTTGGGAGGAATACAATGTCAGTCACCAACTGTGTATAATGTAATTAAAGACAGCATGCTACCATGTTCAGGTCCAAAGTATCAACAACTTTTAGACATGAAATCACATTATACCTTCATCAGTAGCACATCTGTGTGACAAACATATGAAACAACACACACATGAATAGTCAGACTGAAGACCCAGAGTCCCAGGCTTAACTATTTTGCTTGTTTAATATTGATGTGCCCTTTTCCTTAAAAGAACACATGGCAGATTGTAGGTAAAGTTTTCTGTGCTTAAAAGTCATGATATATGAAAATACTAATACTACACAGGCTCCATATTGCTCATGAATATCATTGTCATTTTCATCATCAGTGCACACTATAAACTGAGCTCACGCACACAGTGTAACATTTGCTCAACACAAAAATCATGAAATCATCTAAAATGTACAAAAATACTAAAATAACAAGTGTTCCTTTTTTTTTTTTTTTTTTTTTACTATATCTTTACTAATAATTATATGTAAAAAAAACAAACAGTGATAAACAACAATAAAGACAAAATACAAATTACAACTAATACGAACAAATTTGCCCTTACACTGTCCTGATCACATCAACTGAAACTTTGGCTTTAACTTATGATGTAGTGATATGACACAGTACATGGCTCTAACATATAACAGCTTAATTATTTATGTTCAACTCATCCAATGATTACAAATCAGCCCTTTAGTGGTACTGAAATAAATAAAGACGCTGTTAGCTATGTTAGCTTCCTCAATGAAACCAATGAGCGATTTACCAGCTAGCACAATCAGTGAAATGCAGTTCTACAGGCAGAGGGGGCTCTGGGCCTGCAGGCAATGCACTTAGTTCAGGCAGTACCACAGTTAGACTCCTCTGTTCTTCCTTGCAATTTTGGTCCTTGAAAAGTGGCAGTGTTGCTTTATTTTTTCCCTTCAGTATGACAGGGGGTGTACTGTACTTCCTCTTAAAGTCCATCTTAAAGTCATGCCCTCCTCTATCAACCCCCTGTCCTCTGGGGTCCTGCTGTCCATCAATGTTGTTTTCCAGTGTCCTTCCAAACAGAAAAGGAACATCATGGTGCTAAGAGTAGATGGTAATGACCTCCCGACCTCCTCCGCGGACCAACAGGACGCGATCAAGGCCGTCCATCAGGACTTCCAGGAACTCCATATCTGAGAGACACTGATTAAGGACACACTGTACAACAGAGCAACACATGCTGGCAAATTCAGATATATTCACTCATAAGAGCAGTTTTAAAGACCTCCATTTCTGAGTGTGAAAGTTTCTTCTGACAGTGGTGGCATATACATTAACTAAGTGCATCTTCAAGTACTGATCTACTTCTACTATTTCTTCTATTTTTCTTGAGGCAACGAACACAAGAGAGGTTTTCCTCATGAGCTCTTATTACTACCTGATTATCTTAGCATAGCAATAAAAAAGTTCTCCACAGTCTTCTGCACCAAAAGCAACCATTTTATTTTTTCTCAAAATTATGTCTGCACAAGACTGTGAACATGAACATATTCAACTCGAACATACAACAAAAAACTGTGCATGCTGCTTGCAGTTGCAAGGCGACAGTGCGCTAATGCAGGATATTTAATGTCAACATTACCATCGTCAGCGGAGGTCCCAGTGGAGCTTGTTTGACCAGCAGCAACGCAGGCACCCCTACACGATATTACAGCATTATTAATAATATATTTAATTTATATAGCGCCTTTCAGTGTACCCAAGGACACTTAACAAAGTGAAAAAAACAAAGAACAATAACTGTCAGTCCGCACGGAAGGAATAGCACCGTCCATATAAACAGACTCGCATCAAGAGGTCCCATCCAACATCGCTGCAGCTGGGGGAAAGCACAGCAGCAGTGGGGAATGACAAAGGAGCCAGGCGGTGAATAACCCTGAGGTGGTGGAGGGAGGACCAATGGAGCAACGATGGACAGCCCACAGAGTTTTGAGTACATTGGTTTGAAAGTTAGCATTGCTAGGCTAACAGCTGATCGACGGGGCTAACAGCTGATCACCGGAGAAAAGTTAGTCCATGGAGTCAATTGTTCAGGTGTGCAGCCTTCAGAGTTAGTAGCACAGTCCCAGAGCTTGTAGGGACAACTTGGCTTTCTTTATCTCTAAAAAAAAAAAGCAGTTTTGCTACGAATTGAGAAGCGGCAATATTTACTGGCGTTCTCTCGCATCCAGGTTGATTGCACTGATTACACACAGCAGAATAGATTGCTTCTTCTTCACGATGCTGCCTCATGGTTGAAGGTCTGAGTCGTTGCAGAGAGTGTGACGCAAATGTACAGCAGTGCAAAATTTCCTTGTGCAGGCAGGGAAATGAGAGAATCGTTAAGAAGGATCAATAACGCCAGAGGCGTACAATTCCGATGGAAATGGTCAGTTGGGACCGGTTCCGACTCGGAACCGGTTCTCAATTCCCTACCGTAGGTAGCAGTCAGCCTGCCTCCATCTAAAGGTTATAATCTGCCTGTCATCACTTGTCCTTTACACAAACATTTCTGTGACTGACTATATGCCAAAATGACTCCTTGACTGAATCAGCTGAGTAAGGATACAGTTCTCATCGCCTTTCTTGTTCTTCGGTGGGCCAGGCATGTTGAGCAAGACCAGCTCTGAATTCTTGGATTTCTCGACCACAACGCCATTCAGCTTCACAGCTGTGTGCATCCTCCGCACGTTGGACTGGTTTCTAGGTTATACCACAGACATTCATTCAAAACGTCAGTTATTCTCCCTTTCCTAGCAGAGGGTTGTTACAGTGTAGTCATCAATCTACAGGAAACACAGTGAGGGTGACTGGGGGAATCTGATGGTCTCATACAGACACATGAAAGCTGCATAAATGTCATTATGCACCCTGAGGCCCATGCAAACTGAACCTGTGATCTGTATTCACGTAAGCATGCCAGCACATTGTCAGATTATTCTCACTTCTTGCACAGAAAGAGTTCAGGCACATGCAAGCAAAAGGTGAATGATAAAGTGACTTACAGATTCTCCCACTCCCTAGAGGAAGGGAAGAAAATATAACACATCGAACATTAACACAAGCTTTAATTGTCTAATGATCACTGATTATTGACTGATATTAAGACATTTCCTTTCAAACATGTGAGCCTACAGCAGAATTATTGAATGCACCAGAAATGTGGTTTATAGGCATTGACATTCTTTTTATAACTACTGCAAATTTATCCCTAATAGTGATTGTAACTTGGTGCAGTACAACAGCAGATTACAACAGTAATAGTAAGAGTTCAGTCTACTCATTGGTCTACTTACGGCTTCATATTGAACATGTCTTTGACTCCCATTTCCCTCTGCCTGTTCCTCTCATGGACCAGTTTTTCTTTGGTCCATGTCATGTGCACACGATCTGGTGCAGCAGCTTTGTCATTCATCGCAGAATGCGAGGCCGTGTTTCGGTCGTGGATCAACTGGGCCTAAACAAAGGACAGATGACACGCTACATTCTTTTCTTATTTTATATAAGTTAAACACTGGATTCCAATCAAATTTCTTGCAAATGCCTAACTTATAAACACAAAACTGTCTCACATCTCAGGAGTAACAGTCATTTGATTTTATTACTACAATATTAATACTCAAAATGAAGAATTTCTAATTCCACAATTCATTTCAGTACAACTCTGCTTTTTGACTAGCTGTCTGCAGTATATTAAATGACAAAGTATCAACTGCAAATTGACTTACACCACTGCAAAATTGTCATATGTTATTGTCATTGTTAAGAAAAAATAACAGGAAAAAGAAGGAACATTTTGTAGGTGGTTAGCGTTAGGGGTTAGGGGTTATGGTTATGTTTAGGGTAGTCGGGTGACAGACAGTTTATGGTGATGACAGTTCATGCATGAAAATAATGTAGAAGCACACATGCTGTCTATTGCAGTAAACCCTTTAGCCTGTTCGTGTTATCTCTATTAAAAATACAGTGAAATAAAAATGACAGTTGTCAAGCTCTGATTCTCTCTGCTTGTGTTAAGTGTACACTTACCTGTTGCTATATGCCAAAACTCCTGCAAAAATGTCTGTATTTTATATCAGAGTCTCTCTGTGTTCTCTTCCTGTAACGTTTGCACACATACATAAATGTCCCACCAGCCTGTGGGAAGGTTTATCTGGTCACCCCCAATGTTCACTGTTAGCTTGTGGGTTGTGGTAGGATGTATGTGTTTGGATGTCAGCTGATAAAAAACAACACTATTAAAGGTGAAGGCCAACAGTATCCCAGCTCCAGATCTAACCGTGAAGCGATGTGACCCAATTAAATGTTAGAGATTTGTTTTTTTTTTCTTCTTGTAACAAATCCCCACTCATATTCTGCATCACTTCGAAGTGTCTCACACTACTGAAACAAAAAAACCTTTCACCTCCCTTTCACAGTGACATTCGATGTCTGATTGAACTTCTCAAATGACAAACTAAAAATGAACATTCATGACAGGACATGACACAATCTGTGATGTGTTATTATATAAGGCTGACCTTTTAGTTAAATTACACCTCACCTTAGTAAAACACAGTCATATCTATAATCACTACATAGCTATAATCAGACAGATTTTCGACTGACAGCACTGTTGCAGATAGGGTTGTCAGGTTGTCTTTGGAGTGTGGACGTCATAGTAATTCTGCAATAGCAGGCTGACTGAAAACACCTGCACTACAGGAAGTCTTGTGCACATTTAAGGGCACCCATTGAGGGATTTGTCTTCCTCTAGTGGCAGATGTTTAGCTCTGTGTCTCTTTGCGGTCAGATCACCAGTACAGAAGACAGCAAACACTGAGGCTGACCGTCGTATCCTCGAGTTCAACTTCTGATGACAGCATTGCAGTTGTTATGAATGGATAATGATAAGATGACGAGTAAGGATGGCATGATAAATGAAGGGAACAATGGCATCATGGTTTGCGACTACGAGCTGTTTGGTTACCGCGGATACCTCATCCTCTGGTATGGACGGGATGTTGAGGTAAGGAGTGACAGCAGTGGATGGCTTCTTCCTCTTTATGGAGCCACGCGATACATCTGTGATGCTCTGAATCTGACCCAAGTGTCCAATAATGGTGTTGGAGGAAGAGTTCAAAGGTCAGCAACAGCAGAAGAGAACTTGAGGGGTTGTGCTACATATTACAGCTGTGATAGAGTTTTTAAAGTGTCGGCATTACATCTGAAAATATCATATGTGATATATGTGTTAAGGTTACTGCAATTTTACAGTGCTACAGACATGTTCTTATAGTGTAGTTTTACATCAGAGTTTCCAAAGTAGAGATTCACTGTGTAGTTTATTGTGTTCCAGTTCCAGTGCATGATATCTGTGATATAAGTGGACATGTTATAATGTGAGTGTCATAGTACCTCTCTCTCCCTCTCAGTGCGAGACAGCTGCATCTGTTTGAGCATCTGAGACCTCTGCTCCATCACCAACGTCTTCTCATAAGTGAAGGCTGAGATGTCACTGTCATGCTAGAGGGACACATAACAACACTGACAATTTCACAGTCATACAAAGCATAGGCCATCAATGTATGTGCTGTAGCTAATCTTCTCAAAGGGAACAGGTAACCTAGACCCGGAGCTGCAATTCTGAGATGCAAAAATGAACTATAGAAATGACTAAGTGACTAAGTGACTGAAAAGGAAATAATCTTACCATCTCCACCACCTCCACCTCTGCATCCAGGCGTAGATGGTAAAGAAACATCTGGAGGTCTTTCTTCATTTGGATGGAGTTGTCGTCCATCTGGGCCACTGTGAAGATGCGCATTTTACACTTCCTCCACACCTACAGAGAAAGTATCAGCGGCTGGTTATACACACAGTTATGTATACACTATATATAGAGTCAAAATGTGTTTCCTTTGCTACCATTTAAAACTGATATTTACATATAAATGAAAATGAAATTAACTAAGTGAAAAGGTCAAGAAGACTTTGAAAAGAAAGCAAACACACACATACCTTGTGTTGACTCAGTAAAAATGGCAGCAGCATGAGCAGTCCCCCATCATGAACAATCCACCACACATCAATGGTTCCCTCTTTCAGACGGTCCTGGTTTCCGGGAAAATGGTCGATGTTCTTAGCAACCAACAGAGCCTGATGAGCATCTGTCGTCTCCCTCACTGTTTCTGCAGATAGAAATAGAGAGGGAGAGAGGGATAGAATAATGACAGGCATTTCAAATATTTGTGGCTTACAACAAAAGAAGTCCCCCAGTGTTTCCCTTTTTCTTAAAAAGATAAAGGTTCCCTCAACTTGTTACAACACCTTTGTGTCTTGAACCCACAAAGCGTAAAACCATAGCAGTTAAGTTCTTGGTAAGATAAAGGTTGGGACAATTGTCTGATTTAGTTTTATTTTTATTACAAACTTGCTTTCAGATTCTCTTGTCTAGTTTACCTATGAAGTTCCTCCTTGGGGAGGAATCCCGGGCTTGTTTCCAACCTGCTGGCCAGGCCATTAGGACAGCATTGTGTTTCATTCCTCCAAGTCCTGCTGACTGGATGAGCAGGGAGAAACCATCTCGTAGGTTGGATGACACCACCACGTGGGAGAAGGCCTTCATCTTCTCTGCAGCCATGGCTGCTTTTAAGTTCTGCGGGGAACAAGTGGAGCAAAGAAAAGGTGGACGAAAAAGAGGGATGATAAAGGCTCAGTGATTTTTTTTTTTTTCACTTACTTACTGAGAGGGACAGACTGCCTCTATATGTGTGTTACATTTATACAGGTCATGTATGCTGACCACATTACCTGAATACATAGTAGGATATGAGAAAAACCCCACAGCGGATTATCAGGCAGAGAAGATTACGAAACAAATGGACAAACCTGCTCTCCTGTCTTGACATCATTCCGCCGGGTCATGTAGGTTCCCTCCAGAACTGAACAGACGATGGTCAGCCCCTTTCCTGCTTTGAGCTGTGTACAGAAGGACATGAGGCGAGGGTGTTTCACTGCCAGGTCTGCGTCCAATTTACACATCACCAGCAGCTGAGGCCTGAGGAAAGACGAACACGTAGATAGTGGAGTGCGAGCAAAAAGCATGAGTGCATTATATAAGCATATCGAGAATTAAAAATGAATGATGGAAATCCATTGATAGTATGAGAGGAAACATTATTACTTAACACCATCGAAAAAAAAAAGGTTAAAGGCAAAGTACGTTTAGTTTACTCATCACGGTGTGTGTACATGTCTTGGGGAGTGATAATGTAAACGTGAGACTTTTTGTGGCTCCAGTGGAAGCTGGGTCAGTGATGTCACTGAAGTCAGACGGAGGTGTAGAGTTAGACAAGAAGTGGCTACCAGACCTCTTCATCTCAGTCCTCATTTCTGCTTGAGGCAGATGGCTTGAGACTACATTAGCTGCTACAAGAATAACACACCCACATTTCTGATTGTACTATCAATGGCTGAGCTGCATTGTGGGTAATGTAGGCACCAGGGGAAAAAAAGAGTGCGGTAAATTAAACAACAATATTTCTGGTCCGGCTGAATCGATTTTGATATTTTACAATTTTTCATCTTGAGTGTCACAATGTTACAGTGAAATGCTAAGTCAGTGCTATATGTCACTGTAAGTTAGCAGTGTATTGTGTTCAGTAGCGATGGTGATAGTCTTTTCTTGAAAATCCCACAAATAGTACTTTGTGTTTTGTGTTCCAAATCCCCTGGCTTCATTACAAATGAAGCATGTCTGAACACACACACACACACACACACTCACTCACCTCCAGTTTTTGGTGTGTAGTGGTACTTCCTCTAGCCGGATGAGAGCATAGCGAGCTGCATTTAAGGACAGACCTCTGATCCCATCTCCCCATTCCTTCACTGCCCTGCAACCAAAAGGACCAAATAGGAAAGCATGTTTTGCTGCTTGGATACTACCAGTGACGGGGAGTTTTGATCTCTCAAACTAAAGCCCTCTGACTCACCCTTTGTACTCGATGTACTTGTAGATACAGCTGGCAATCACAATGGCAACCAGAGCATAGTACCAGGAGGAGACAAACATGAGAGAGAGACAAAGACTCATCCCCAGGAAGGACAGGGTCCTACAGGACATAGAGTGTTATGAGGTTAGGTTTAAAACTTGCAGGCACAGTTCAGGATGGTAGCTGTTCTTACCAGTGATAGAACTTGAAGCGAGGTCGCCAGTTGGGGGTACGGAGCAATGTCTGAACAGCACAGGCCAGGTTGACAAACAGATAGCACATGAGGAAAAACCTGTGCAGAGACACAGACCGAGAAGATGGTTAAAGAGAAAGAGAAATGTTATTAAATGCACTTTGGCATGAACAGCTTGGCAAGACAAGTAACAAAGACAGTGTTAAACCACGTACATTGAGAGAATGGGGGCAACAGCATCCAGAGAAGCAAAGAGGATTCCTATCTCACAGATCCCAACTGTCAGCAACAGAGCCCATGTGGGCTCACCATTAGCCTTCCCATGACCAAACACCTGAAGAAGACAGAAATAGAGAGAGAAAGTCTGAAACAGCACTCCATTAAATGGAGGAAATTCCTAAACACCAGGCCAGCACAGATCAAATAGTGCAGTAGCTGCTCAATACAATTACATATTTTCTTATCTGAGATGGATTTATGTTCACTATCGCACCTCACAGTGTGCAGCAATTAGCTATGAAGGGGAAATGTACTTTAAGACCAAACCAAGACGAGATTGAGTATCTGGTGAGTGCTGACTTGTCAGATACAAAACTGAACAGAAACACAGACTGTTCAGACTGTTCAGGTGGGTGATTTCACAGTGGCTCTGTTAACTATTAACCACTATTGTTAACTTACTAATAAATATGAAAAATGTGAAAATCTAAAACAATCCTTCTGATTATTGATATCAATTTTGTGAGGGGCTGTTTTGGTTACATATTTTATTACCATGCTTTAACTCAAAATTCATGCAGATTAAGGCATAATATGTCTTTGTTTGAATGTAGATCTGCAGGTCTGGACCATTGAGAATTTTGCTAGCCATGAGATCAAATTCCAAGAATGAGAAAACAGATGTCTGTATGAGTGGTTCTTCATTGAGGCCCAGTGTTTATGTGAGAAACCTTCATTGTAAGTGGTTCACAGGAAAAGTGCACAGGGCACTCATTTAATCATATATAACATTTCCTGCAGGAAGTTTGCAATAAAAATCTTTCCAGTGAAAAGAACTGATGATGCCTTTCACTGGGCAGCAGCTGCACATCCTCTGAAGTTGCAATCAGTGTCTTGACTTATCAATCAGTGGCTTAGTTAGATCTGAACTGAGGCTAGAAGTGGGATGAAATCTAAATTTGGACGATTGTAAATTCTGTTGCTAGCAAAAGTGACTTGGTTAGGAAAATCAACCCTCAAACACACATTATAAAGCTAGGCAAAAACTTTGAACATGTCATTGCTGCTACTGCCTAGCCTCATGTTGAGCAAAAATCTTATTAAACCTGTGCTTTCACTTCCTGCGCTAATCAGAACCACATAAAAATGGCATGTCATGGCATGGCAAGCTGAAGAGAACCATTTATGACCAAATAATAAACAGTTGCTCTGTGTTTGGGTGATTCTTGAGAGTATAAGCACACCCTACTGCAACATATGGAAAGCAAAAATCTTTCCAATGCCAACCTGTAAGAACGGAATGATGCCATCCCGCGCGATGGCCTGCAGCAGCCGGGGGGCGCCAGTGAGGCTCTGAAGCCCTGCTCCGCAGCAGGAGAAGAACGAGCCAATCACAATCACCCAGGGAGACGGCCAGGCCAGGATCCCAATGACAGGGTTCTTCTTTACTGAAAAACCAAACCTAAAACACACAGGCATGCATACAGTTTACCAGGTGTGCTACAGTACACTTTTATGATGACTAATGTGCTGTGCTACCAAAAAGCCTATATTCTAACTCAGTATTTAAATATCTGACCATACAGTGGTTGTATGAAAGGATTGTATACACATTTGTATTTATGTAGACCTACATATGTACAGAATTTTTAACTGGAAAAACTGGAGAATTCACATTTTTATTGTGCAGGGGTGGGCGAATGAAAGAATAGAGCGTAATTCTAGGAGAGTAATTAGGGCGGCTGTGGCTCAGGGGCAGAGCCAGCATCTTGTTATCGGAAAGTCACTGGTAAGAGTCCCCTGGTCTACATATGGAAAGTGACCTTGGGCAAGATACTGAACCCCTAAACCAGTCTGGCACCATTTATCCCTCTAAATGAGTAAGAAATCGATGAAAAATACACTCACTTGTCTCTCAGCACTACTCCTTCAATACAAGCTCCAAACAAGACCACACAGGAGATATCTGACCATGAGGTTAAGATGGAAACACACACACTCTGCACTGACTTTACATGTCTGATCTGTGAGATTATAACAGAAAATAACTAACAAATAAAAACAGTATTGCTGCTCTCCATGATCAACTAATACACTTCCTACATGTCCATTTGCTTGTGTGTGCACATTTATAGATTGGCTTATCAGCTGCAAACATAAGCTCGGCCTAATAAAGTGACCTTAAATACATTTTATGTGTGTATAAATTACATGACTAGATCAGTGTATCATAACAGTAGACAGAAAAAAATGTTATGAAATACATTATTTTCATGTATAACACTTGAACAATAAACACTTTATTATGTTTAAATTGAAATTCTTGTCAACATTTCATGCAATAGTTGAATAAACACATGAGGTTTCCTTATAAAACGGCATTAAATTGATGTAATCAGACAAAGTTAAATTTGACACTTTATATTGAACTTATGTAATAGCATAACATGGAAAATTAGCATGAAATCAAAATAATTGAGGTTTTAGGCGAAACATTTGTTTAAATGTGATCAACAAGAGGATACAAATGAACGAGGTGGTGAGAATAGCCATGATGGTTCCTATTGGGATGGACCTCTGGGCATCTCTGAGATCACCTGACCTGTTAGAGCCAGCCATTATACCTGAAATGACACACACACACACACACACACACACACACACACACACACACACACACACACACACACACACACACACACACACACACACACACACACAGCCTTAAAATCAAGAGTGTGAAGGATTTACTGAGATACTTTAGTAAAATCAGTATCAGTATGTATGTCAGTGTGAAAATATTCTTTTAAAAGCCCTGCATTTAACATTTCACTTCAGGAAAGCTCGTTCAGTATTAATTCAACTTTTAGCTGAAGGACTTCTATTAAAGGGGCACTGTGTATTTATCATATCCCTAACTGAAAACACAAGCTGTTCTCAGAGGAAATTGAGTTCCCAGAACACTGTTTGAAGCTAGAGAGGTGGCAGGGTCCGCCTGTAAGGCAGCGTGAAATTGTGCTGTCCTTTAAGGTAAGTTTGTTTGTGCAGCTATGAAAATAAAGAGTTTATCTAGTTTGTTGAGGTACAAGAAAATGAAGCCAGTGCAGATCTTTCTCTTTTAATTAAAATGTCCTCCCCAAAACTACATAGTGCATTTTTAAAACAACAGATTTTTTTTAAGTATTCTAAAAAGAAAAAGAATTGCATACATTTACAACTCAACAATGGGCACAAAAATGAAAGTCCTGTACTCATCTTTGAAATCAATTGAAATGGAAATGTCCAAGTAAAGTACAAGTACCTCAAAACTTTTAAAAGAACATTGCTTGAGTAAATGTATTTGAAATTATTCAATAGGTCATTCCACACTGAGCACATAAAACCCCATAAATAATGTTGGTCTTTCCATTAGATGTAATCTCACAGTCCAACATATTAATATTTGTCATTATCATAATATTTGTTATCATCTACCTGTGACAGAGGGGAAGTATATTCCCACCAGCAGAGTGAAGTAGGTGGCAATGTCATTGATGACATAGGGCTTATTGCTGTGGGTGTTCTGTGGCTCTGCTGGCGGCTCCTGGACTTCTACTGAAGGATGGCTTTTCTTTTCTATGAACATACCAGCTGGACCGTAGTCACCCCACAGGTTGTCTAAAGGAAAGACATGCAACATCATGAGCTGGGTGCAGATCAGGATTCATTCTGTGCAATATGTATGAAAACTGATGTTTTAGCCTGAGAGTGACATAGAGATGAAACAAGCTGGAGGGAAGCTCAGACTCCTCCTCACTTTTGATAACTCCACTCAGCAGCCCAGGTATGGCCTGCATCTCCGTCACATTGTTTAATGCGAAGTATTCATCACAGGTTGCGTTGCGATGGTTACTGTCGCAGAAGGCTCTCCATAGCTTGGTGGTCACTGTGTCGTTTTTCAACAGCTTTGCACATGTGTCAAACTTGTCATTCCTCAGAGATCGGTTTCCCAAAAGACACACACTGCAGAGGAGGGAGAGAAAAGTGTGGCGTAGTTTGATGGAAATGACAGTTATTTGGTGAAACAGATATCTTAGAAACAGCTAAGCAGTTTAAATGAATGAAGAGGAATTTCCTATTTTGTTCTATGGAGTTCTTGATAAAAAAAAATCCTTAACCTGAACACCTGTACCAACAGAACAGGGGTTTGGGTACACAGCAGCTTCAAAGCAACACATATTTATCACAAGCATAACTGCGCACACACAACCCCTGCATGCAGATAGTGTTACACTCATTATAAACTATTCTGTCTCAGTTGTTATCATAAGAAGCAAAGAACAACCATGACTGTGGTCTCAGTCAGAGAGTAAGTTAACTAAAACTGCTACTTATGTATCTAGCTATGTCAGCTGTTCACATCAGTATTACAGTTGAAATCACAATACAACTAAGTCTTTCCCTACTGATCAGAGGAAAAGCAAAAGATTTCCAAAAAAAAACACACAAAAAATATTTGATTAAATTAAGTCTGGAACTGTAATGCAACTCCAATAATAATGATAAACAATATACAGCACTTCACTAAAACCAGTAGTCGTAACAAAGTGCCTTTTGGCTATTTTTGAAATTTTAAATTTATATCGCCTCACTCTATTTCATTAACACTCATTTCATTAATTATCTGAATCATGATTATTTACCATAACTGTAGTTTACATTATTACATTATTATAGAGATTTTATAGTACTGCATGTTACATCACAACATGTTTTTTTAATCAAATTATCCACTGTAAAACAATAGTTTTAAAATGGCTTTTAACTAGCAAATACTTGGGTCAAGGTTGGTTGGTTGATCGATTGATTGCTTGGTTGGTTGATTGGATTATTGATAAAAACTGACTGATTGATCGATTGATCAATCAACTGATTGAATGACTGAATCAGATTCTAGTGGTGGCAGTAAAGGAATGTTTCCAACTTGTGCGATCCAAGCATTAACAACAAGTCCAGAGCATTTTAAGTCGAAATCAATTGAAAAAAGATATATGTAATCATTTAAAAACTCTTGTAAACATATTTTTATTGAGTGAGTGTTCTTCTCTGGTCCACACTGTTTGTGTTCAGCCTTTCAAATACCACATTTTCTCTGTGGTCAGAAACTGTCTGTGCTGCCGCTGGTGGCAGTCTAGCAGCACCATAAATTAAATTCATGTAACCACAAATAAAACAAAAAATCAATTTCAGCTTTAACACTTTATAGTAAGTTACAAAAAAAGATCTCATTATGTATCTGCTTTCAGTCGGCAGTCCATTTATTCTGCTGAGTCACTTTATTCAAAATGAGCATTTAGTACGTAGTAGTATTTTTAAAAGTATTTTTATGAAGTCATACAGACATTGAAAGATTTATTCAAAAACCTTTGGACTTCCAAAATCCTAAAAAAGGTGTCAAACTAAATGACAAAATGAGCCAGAGGACATGGTATAGAATACAGAAAAGAACAGTCGTCATTTGTCCTTCTACATGATTGTCAGCTTCTAGAAGAGTTCAGTGTAACATTTTGCTCATAAAAAAATATTTCAGTCTTGATAACAAGTCAGCCCTTGATGAGAAATAGTTATTCAGTTGCTAATTACTCACTTAAACTCTGGAGGTTCGATCAGTGTCTTGATGACTCCTGCATAAGTGGCCATGATGGAGAGAATCACACAGGCCAGAAACACCAGTGCCAATTTGTTCACATACCTACAGAGAGGTAAGGAGGAAGTGTGAGAATGTGTGCTGGCATGTGTCATGTGCCTGTGTTTGTGTATGTGAATACTTACTTCACCCCCACAAACACCACCAGCGCCATCAGCAGCAGGCAGCACGTGCCATAGACACGCATGTTGTTGGGCATTGCTCCACCTTCGTCTTCATTGAAGACTATTGCTGTCGGAACGATGTACGTCTGGTGGTGAAAAGTGAGTGCATGTGTCATCGCTATGCAGCAGAATTAACATAGCTGAGCTCTTGTTTGTCTTGAGTTGTAACATACCAGCAAGATCTCTATGGTTCCCAGTATGTACATGGATCCAGCGAAGGTTGTTCCGAGGTAGAAACAGAGACCCACTGCTCCCCCAAACTCTGGACCCAAAGATCTGGAGATCATGTAGTATGAGCCACCAGCTTGTGAGAAATAAATCCTGGTTAGACTTCTATCAAATACATTAATTCTGTTGTTAAATTAAAAATAATTCTTCTATAAAAAGACACAAACACTGGTCATCAGTTACAGATAATGCAGTTTTTTTTGTGAAAATAGAAACATAAAATACTAATTATTGAATTTAAAGATTCATCGCTGAATTTGCATTTTACTTTTCTTGTCCACTGTTTCATGTAAGATGCCAATATTATTTATCATGATGTAGAGGGTCTTAAAAAAACAGGGTTATCCCATTGCTTTACACAACCAAGTAACTACTACTATCATTAAATTTTCCAAATAGTTACTTCAGAATGACATGGTATTTCCTGGGACATTTTAAAATAAATTACAGCACCAAATTTAATATAATTTTTGTTTACCAAAGAAATGCTGTCGCGGTATGTTTTTTGTGTGATGATGCAATCACTCTAACATATCTAGCTATGGTCATGTAAGGTTCAAAGAGAACTACATTTCTAGGTTTTTCAGTTTCTGGCAGAATGTAAACGTCTCCCTCAAAGTTGATAGTGCAGTTGTGAAGCCAAAGCTTCATAATATCATATTATAAAAAACTAAATAATAATAAATGCAAAGGTTAATAAGTTACCTGGGACGACTCCATTTGTTGCTATGGCGCTCATTGATATGGCTGTGAGCAAGGTCTGTGTGGAGGAAAAAGGGACAGATTTCAATGGAAATGTCACAAAAAATAAACATCCTATCTTGCAATGTTAATAATGGTTAGAAAAAAAATGCCCTGTATCCGTCCCTTTGTCCAGATCCACACCTAAGGTTAATTGGGTCTTTTCTGGGTCGAGACCCATCCTCAGTTCAAGTTGCATGGAATCAGTTTTTGTGCAACCTTGCTGACGAACCAACTAACCAACAAACAGACACAGGTGAAACTTAACCTTATTTGTGGAGATAATCAAAAGTAAACACACACTGTTGACAGAATAAGAACGTACTGGTACAAAGACGGATCAGTAAAAAGCATTTTACAACAAACGGTATCAAAGAATAACTTTATCTGACTATGAATCTCAGCTTATATTGGATGCCAGGAAACGTGACGCTTCAACAGCACCGCTGACATCTTTATCCTCTGTCATTTTCCTCCTTCTTTTCCTTCACTTTGATGGAAAGAATCAGAGACGAAATGGGTTACTGACCCTTTATTGGAAGATAAAGTTGTGTGCACATTAGCACACATCACATCACATGAGTGCAGAGACATTAAGTTCCAACTCTTGAAACAGTCAGTTCTCTGTTTTGCCACGCGGAGCTACTGACGTAAGAGGCCGGTTGTAAATCTGATTAATTTTCTGCTTGTTTTGGCAACCCTCCTCTGAGCTCAGCAGGGAGATTTATGCTATTGTTAATCAGCACCATAAATTCAGACAGTAATTGTCTGCTATTCTGCAAATGTCAGACTCAATCTCAGACATGTCATTGTTAAATCTAGTTGATTTTAAAACAATAAAGAAGAGGAAAGACAGGAAACTTGATAGGACAAAATGTAGGTCACATTTTGATAACACATTATGAAATGATGAAAAGCTGTATTGCCTAGTTATTGTCAGCAGGAAGTCAGTATGTTTAGTAGTTGGATTCATAAAAAACTCACACAGATACAGCACATGGAGACGATTGCGAAGGACCCGAGGATTCCTGCTGTACCAACGATCCAGGTGAGACGCAGAAAGAGAATCACACCCAGAATGTTCTGCATGCAGGGCAGGTAAACTCCAATGAAGGTTCCCATCTGTGGGACCTGTGGATGGGTAAACACATACACATGCACACAAGTGAGAATCATCCTTTTTGACAGATGAGAGGGGAGGGGACTGTTACAGTGAAATGGCAATAACTCATCTACCTGCTGCATCATATTTTTATTTATTTTGTTCTGATCTGCTGGAAGTGTGTTTAAGCCAAACCTGAACCGTGACACGTTTTGATAGTGACACAAAGTATGGGGAGAGAAAAGACAGCATGCAAGAAACAGTCCCTGATTTGAACCATTTTTCATTCAAACCACAAAGTGCACACCAGAACAATAGACACCGGGACAAAGGATACTGACTTCTCCTCCGAATTCTTTGGATTCCTTTTAGGCTTATATACAACTCCAGCACGGTTGCTGGTTTGTTTTTGTCTATTGACATGTTATGAGGCAATTAAGCTATTGTTCTTTATTTACCTGTATATAACATATATACTATTTTACCATTAATAAATAATACTCAGCTTCATTGGTCATGCAACAATTACAGTTGTTTGTAAAGTCTGGCTGAATGACCATTTCTCCTTAAATGCAATATGCAACGGAGGGGTCTTATTAACCCTTTGATGCATAACATATGCACACCCCCTCTAATGCACAACATGGGTCAAATATGACCCGCATTCATTTCCCAGGTTATTTCATGCTGGGTGAGTTTTTCTTTTCTCCATCTTTTGAAATTCATTCATTTTATGATTTAATATTCCAAATATTCTTTAAATATCTTGTTTTTGATTACCACTGATCATTCTTCCATTTTTCCTTTCATACTTAATGAACAAAAATTGATTTTATATTACGACATCAAATTTACACACATGGGTCAAAAATGACCCATTCATCCCGGTGTGATTTAAAATTAAATTACTTCATACTACTACTACTACTACTACTACTACTACTAATAATAATAATAATAATAATCATAATAAGTATTATTATGATTATTACAGCATGAAGTCATTCAATTTTGAAGATATAGGCTGAGACGGGTTGACCAAAGCATCTTTTATATAAACAAAAAAAGATTACAGGAAAAATCCAAAAGGGGGAGGGACAGGTGTGAGGGGGAGTGAGGAGAACACAGATTGGTGGGTAGGAAACTAGGAAGCAGGAATCAACCATGACAACCATGACACATAACTCTGGTAACAGATAACTGAACTGAACTGTAAACTGGTGAAATGTGACCTAACAAAATACAATACAACTTAACAAGACCACATAACAAGACCAATAATTGCCACCTCAATATTTACATTGCTCACAAATGACAACCACATGTTTGTGCTCCTTGCAAACAGGCCTGGTGCACTGGGAACACCAGCTGCTGACCTTTCTGTCCTTGGAGACAGGGCAGATCGAGCACCTCTTCCTCTTCCTTTGGCCCTCTTGCCGGATGGCTTCTTGTGACTGGGTGGTGGCTGGGTTTTTTTTTTTTACCCCACATCTTTCCATTGCTTCAACGATATGCCTCTGGAGTTTGGGTGTGCCCTCCATGCGCCTCTTCATATGTGGCATAACAAGCTCTTTGCCCAGCTCCTTGATGAATAGCCGACGTGCATTGTTCACACCACCCATGTAATCAGGGTGTTGTGTGGTGAAGTTGGTGTAGGCATTGAGGGTGGCAACATCCAGCATATTGTACCAGAGAACTAGGGGCCACCTCGAGGTTCTCCGCTTACATGAATAGTTGCTAACCATCTGATCCATTGTGTCCACTCCTCCTTTTGTCTTGTTGTAGTACTGGATCATTTCTGGTTTCTTCTTTCGACTGTCATCCACTGCCTTGTCATCATGCATGGTGCTCAGGAGGACAACAGCCTTTCCCTTCTTCTGCACATAGCTCACCATGGTCATGTTGCCACTGAATCCAAATTCTGAGCTATGAATCTCCCGTGATTTGGATGGCTTCATGACAGGTGGTATGTCTGGCTTGTTCTGGCGAAGAGTCCCAACAATGGTCAGGTTCTTCTCGAGGAGCTTCTTAGCCAGAGGGACACTAGTGAAAAAGTTGTCCATTGTGATGTTGCGACCTATGAGAGGGGGGAAAGATTGTAAATTTACTCTAAATTTCTCTAAATTCTAACAACATCTGTTGCATTGAATTGCATTGCATTCTGTTCTGTTCTACTATTTTGTTTATAGAAAAAATTGGATTGGGAGATTGGGAAAAATTGTGTATTTTGATGAAATGTATACCTTAATTTCTCTATTATATCTATATATTATCTATTATATCTGTATATCTCTGTATATTCACCTGTCTGCCTTATTCCGCTACACAATTGTTGGACGACACTCTCCCCAAGGTTCCTCTGAACTTCCTGTCCTGGCTGTCTCCCTGTATAGACAGTTCCATCTATTGCATAGGGTACCCTTGCATCGCACATCCAGAAGATTTTTATCCCGTACTTTGCGGGCTTGCTGGGCATGTATTGCCTGAACTTACACCTGCCTCGGAATGGCACAAGCTGCTCATCTATGGTGACACAGTCACTGGGGATGAACCGTCTTCTGCAGTTGTCCAGGAAACAGCCCCACACGTACCTAAATGCCGCCATGTGGTCTGTTTCCTGTCGCAGAGCCCTGGTCCTCTTGTCGTCAAACCGTATGACACGGCGGATATCTTCATATCTCCCAGTGCTCATGGTGGCTTTGTAAATGGGATTTTGGAGCGGATCCATAAACAGCTCCCGCAAGGCCACATCCCAGCTCTTCTCCCCTCCTGCAAGGAGGGTCAAACCAATAAAGGCCATGAATTCCTCTTTATTGATGCTTCTCCACTCTTTCCCTTTTGCTGTGGCTATTCTTCGTCCCTCTAAATTGGTGCATTTCAAAATCTCTTCAATGATATTGTCAGTAATGAACATATCCCAGGCATCTTTAGGTGAGACAGCTGTTGATCCAGGTGTAGGTCCTGGGCAGCTCCTCAGGATATTATGGCTTCTTGTTCTGCCATGAGTGGGGGGGTTCTCATTCCAGTAAGACCCATTTTTACTCAGTCTACTGGACTGAGTCTGAGTTTCCTCCTCTGAGGAGTCACCAGATGAGTCGTCTTTTCTATCAGAGGAGTCTTCATGTAGGAGTGCTGGATCCCCAGACACACCCACAACTCCATATTCTGGGTCATCATCGTCAGAATTTTCTGACTCGGATTCAGAACAAATTGCCTCTTCATCTTCCTCATTTAATTCTTCCTGAATCATTGCTGCAACCATCTCAGCAGTAAATCTGCGAACAGCCATACTCTGGATAAAGAAAATAAAAAGCACACATAATATTTTCAGATACACATTAATACACAGCTTTATTTTGGTGACTTGGCTAAGTATCTTAACTAATTATTTAGCTAACTACTCTGCTAAGTAGCCTTGTAATCTGCTAAGCCAAGTAGTTAGCTAAGCTAAGTAGTTAGCTAAGCTAACGTCGTTGATAAGTAGCCTAGCAATCTCCTTTGCTAAGTAGTTACCTGGACAAAAAAACAAACAAAAACAGTAGTTAGCTGGACTAACTACAACAGTTAGCTAACTATGGTAGAATTAGCTAACTGACATAGAATATGTCAACAGCTAGCTAACTAGCTCATAGTAATTACTTTTAACTTTCTGAGAAGTAATGTACTCACTCAAGGTAACCTAAACCCAATCAAATATCATGTACAGTTATCTTTCACAATTGTTGTCAAATATTTTCAAACAGTTGAAAAATACTTATGGTACTTACACAGGGAGCAAATGTCACAGACGCAGTTGACACCAAATGATTCAGCAAATTTGTGTGGGTCGTTTCTGACCCATGTGTGTGAAGTTGATGTAGAAATATAAAAGCTGTGCTTGTTCGTATAGTAAGAAAGAAAAACAAAAAATGATGATTTCTGTGAAACAAAAACAAGATATTTACTGCATACTTTGAATAATAAATGATAAAATTATTTTTTATTTCAAAGATATATCATAGAAACACTCAGCAATAGATGAAATAGCATAGAAAATGAATATGGGTCATTTTCGACCCATGTTGTGCATTAGAGGGGTATTGATACAAAAGGTGTTTTTATTCAAAAAATAAGAAAGGAAAAAATTAAATAAGGATGTATGATGATCAAAAACAAACTAATTGAGGAATACCTTGAATACTGAATGATGAAAGTAATTCATTGCAAAGATATAGAAAATAAAAACTCAGCCGGGTCACTTTTGACCCATGCTGTGCATCAAAGGGTTAAACACAGCGGCTTGAATGGGAGAATGAAACAATTCATTTGTATGAACTGATAGGTGTGAACCTTTGCAAAATGTCAAAGATCCTCTAGAAGACATAAGAAATGTGCTCAGTTTTGAATAATAATGCAGGATTAGCTGGTTGCCGTTTGGTTACCGTTGACTGATGAGTCTCATTCCCAGATGTCAGACACCAACGTTTTGGGTCAAAATCGTTGATGCGAATAATACACAAATATGTTCTTCCAGAATCACTGATGCCCTGAAACATCTTGAATGCAAAAAGAGATGTAGAGCCCGGCCAAAACTGGATTTTATGGGATCCTGCTGATGCCAATACTGAAACTGGGGAGTCAAAAATTCTGATATTGTAATATATCCAATATATCCAGCCAATCTACAGATTACATAAACACACGTTTTACAATAATCTTTCAAACTCTACGTGAGTTGCATATTTTACAGTGTAACTAGGAACTTTTATTGTATGAAAATTACATGATCGACAGAGTAAACTCCAATTAAAATCTAATGATTATTAATCACCCAAAGAGCATTACATTTTTTTTTTTTTTTTGCATCATGTTCTGGAGAAAAAGTTTTAATGTCGGCACATATCGGACAACATACAGTATTCTGATACCTGTGATAGGCGAGCATCTTCTGGTAATATTTGCTGACTAATATTAAGGCTGGACACTACAGGCAGGGCCACACATTTCTGGTAAGTCACAAATGATCAAGAGGGATTATTTCTGAATGAGTCTATGCATATACCATCCTTCATCTGGTCTACCTCACTCATTCACAAATTCTATGTTGATGCAAATGTTCATCTTACAATGCAAAGTGTCTAAAGCATCAGTGAAGAATCCTTTTCCAGTGTGCAGTGTGTGTGTGTGTGTGTGTGTGTGTGTGTGTGTGTGTGTGTGTGTGTGTGTGTGTGTGTGTATGTGTGTATGTGTGTACAGGACATGTCCAAACTAACATCCCCACATACTGTATTAGTTGCATTCTGAACCACAATTGGCTCCAAACATGTCAAGCATCATCATGAACGTATTTCCACGTTAAACTGAAATTGAAGGCGATAATATCAAGTTGATCAACACGAAAACAGACTCTGCACATATATCATTCTGCACAAACGTCCAGGTGAAGGAGCAAGATGCAAAACACATTTTCAAGTGGAGGGTGACTTGTACCCACTGTACCCTACAAGATTGTTTTAGGAAACTGTGTTTTTTAGTTAAGGGTGTAACAAAAAACAAGCCAAGATAGGAAGAAATAATAATTTTAAAAAATGTCTAGAGAAAAGTGAAAGAAATTCAATTGTCAGTGAAATCGTAATTTACGAATACACACCAAGAACTGTAAATGCTGTCCTGTCAAGGTAGATTTTTATTTTACTTCTGGTGTGATTAGAACATGAATTTTATGTTCAACCGCATATTTTTACACTGAATGTAAAGAAAAAAAATTCTCTAAAATCATTTAATATTTAATTCAAATGTATAAGCTTTCTGAATAAAATACACCAACCAAAATGAAACAACCTTCTATCATTCTGAATGCATTGCAGGATATTTGGGTAAAATATTGACCACGACAACAGCTTTTAAGCAAAATAATCTGGCTTAAGCTCCGACAGTCACACTAACATGATCTGAGTATGCATCACACTGCACATGTACATTATACTACTACCTAGTCCCCAAAAACAGAATCTACATACCACTTTGTCCTGTGCCTTCTCCACTGCACTCAGTTGTCTGTCGAAATGCTGGGAAATGCCTGATGGTGTCTTCCAGAGCTCCCACATCTTCTCTCTTGTGTTAGTTTTTTTCTCTCTCTCACCCACTTTGCATAATCTGTTGTGTTCTCTTTGCTCTCAGGCTGCTGGTCTCTTTTAGTGCTCGCTAAAACAGAGCTATCATTCAGGGGGCAGGTCTCAGGGAAACGTCATCAATGCCTCTACTCAAAGCTACAGTCCAAGGTTCAGCTGCGTTCATCTGAAGACCCTGTGTGATGTTGTGTGTGAGCAACACTACCCAGGAGGATAGTATTGTTGTGACGGTAGCATATTTATTTGATTTCATGATTTCATTTGACAAACCCTTTTCTGTCAGCAGTGCATTGTTACTGAGAGCAATGAGGTTTTGCCCTCAGACTGTGAATTATTACATGAGCACCCTATAAATACAATGGAGTGACAAATACAGGGATTGTCTTACAATTTTTACAGTCCATTTATTTCCTCACAGAGCAGATTAGATGATATCCAAAGTATACACACCTTTCATATATATCCTCATATACATACTGTATAGTGATAGCATCATCCCAGATTGGAAAAGGGACAATGTAAAAAAGACGGTCACCAGTGGCTTTAAGTTCATATTAACATGCAGCTCTACTCTGTAACCACAATCAGCGACAAGTGAGCCAGCTGGCACAAGTGGGAGGAAACACCTCCACTTCCAACCACCACTTGGCACTCAAACTCAGCCTCCCACACCACAGATGCTGTTCTCTTCTCTCTGAGGGTGCTGAACTGCCAACAAGCAACAACAAGGTGAATGACATAAAAGAGGGTCTGCCACACTCTTTTGAGCTCACAGTTTGGTTTGTATTTGACCAGGGGAAAATACAAACACAGGGTGGCTGTTAGTTGCTAGTTGCTCAGGTTGCTAGTTCGAATCCCGGTTCTCCTGTCAACCTCATTGGAACTGCCATCAGTCCTGCGATGAGCTGGCAACTCATCCAGGGAGTACCCTGGCCTATGCCCATTGTGTGAACTGGATTTGGCCCCAGTAAGCCCCACAGCCCCTCAGGGGGAAACAGCAACATACCGCGACCCTCACGGATAAGCGGGAAGACAACAATGAAAAAAAAATACAAACTCCTTTTTGTTTGATCACAACCTTAACATGCATGTTACTAGTCAAGGATTTGAGATACGGGGTCTTTTCCCCACGCCGAGCAGGTTATTTCCACCTCACAGCAGGATAAGTACAAAGATATGATTGATCTTGTGACTTCAAAACTTGTAACAACTAATTATCAAGGTCCTATCACAGAAACAGTGTTAGATTAGCTGATGTCTGAGTGGGCCCACTACAGGTGTTATGTTATTAATCAGCTGTGTTTGGGTCAACAAGCATTGTAAATAACATATCTGACATTGTGTACCCTTTATCTGCAACTTACTGAAAATCTGTATTTGTTCCCCTTAGGACAAATATCATATCTTACACCTCATCTAAATGTATTTCACATTTACTGATTTCAAGTTCAGACTATGTTGTCTCGCACCATCTGCATTAAAATACCCCTGTCCTCCCCACTCTTGCTATCTGACCCACGTCCTCTTCTTCTTAACTTTGTTTTTGTTCAATTTAGTAAACCTTTCACATGGCTTCATGCAGCGGCCCAAGTGTGTCCTCAAAGAAACTGAAGAACTCCACTGTTGGGATTTTTCCATCAATGCGTGGTGGCTTGACTCAGCACTTCTGCCAAGCAGGGCTAAACAGGTCTAACTGCATAAAGCTGTGTCTTTAACAGATGATGCGCTTGTCTTGATTAGTGGTTAACAGAGTGGCTGTAAGGACTCCATGTAGCGTCACTGAAGTATTTATTTGTATTGAATTAGACGCTACAACAGTGACTACAATTACAATTACTGAGAACTAAAAGCACAAAGACTTTATGAACATCTTTCACTCGTGTCCCTGCAAAAACATGCGTTGAGTATTGCAACACAGTCTTGGGGTGATGGGGAGTCATCATTGGTTGGCCATAGCTGGTCAGGCCCTACAGAGGGGAATGTCCATTTCAGGCAGAGCAGGCTAGGCTCAACTCAGTCTGGTGAGACTGGTAATGGAGAAGCGTATCGGAATGACATGGTTTGACTGGCCGTGACCAGTAGAAAAGCCCCATTTGTCAGTCAGTCACCCTGACAATGGATATGGCATGTAGCTACTGGACATTCAGGACATATAAGACGTGTATAATGTTAATAGCAGGACCTTCCGGTGGAGGTGCTACTGACCGCCTCAGGTCTCCGACACAAGGTAATGCAGCTTTTTATCAGACTCATTTCTTAAACCTTTTTGCTGCTAATGAGTAAAGAGCAGAAAGGGGGATGGGGTGGCATGCAACAAGGGCGCCAGGCTGGAATCAAACCCAGGGTGCTGTGGCAAGTACTTAGCACATGGTGAACTACTAGGACTCCTTGTAAATTAAATGTGATGAGGTCTTCAATGCATACGTAATTTTTTGATAGAGATTTGGTTTCTTTCAGGTTTTTCTCTGAGGTTTTCTACTTTAAGAAGCACCAGGTCAAATGACTATAATAGTTGAAGTGTTGAATGACTGTAAGAATTTTAATAATTAACGTACCTGTAACTGTTGAAGCAAAACTGCACTGATTCCAGCCTAATGTGAATGTTTGGTAGTTTTCTTAAGTTTAGTCTACTCTACTTTTTAGGGGTGTAGAATGCTGTTTGGATGAAGAGGGCTAGTATGTCTTCTTAAGAAAAAGCTAGTGGTGTTGTGCCAAGTCACTCATCAATCATGACAAGTTGCAGAGTTGCAGCCCTACTTGTCCTTCACAGGATAAGGACCAGAGTTTAATTCTTGCACTGTCCAAAGGGCTGTTCCTGTTGAGTGATATGCATGTATACACTATTAAATGAAAAACAGCCCTAATGCAATTCATGGGCATAAGGAGCCGCACACACACAAACACGTGTCCCTGTCCTGTTATTTTCTGATTTGCCTGTATATCATCAAAACAATGGCTAAAATGACTATATAGGAGCAAATCTGCAAAGAAAAAGTTAATAAAAAAATAAATAATAATGATTACAAAAAATGTGAAAGATAAAACTGTCCCTGCAATACATCACAACAATGATTATAATGTTTTCCACTAGATTATAAGCGTGTCCTTAGTGGTAATTCCCACGTCATTACATATAATTTTTTCATTACCATTCAACGACCACATGGCAGCGGTCTCTTAAACTCAAAACTGAACATTAAATAATGCCCAGTCTCTACTGGTGCTCTTGAGCAGTTTGGAGAACAGTCTATACATTTTGTCATACAGGCAAATTATGAATTAGTTCTCAACAATTTCTTATAAGCTAGGACTTCTTAAGAAACGACACATCTCGACAATAGATTCCATTTTTTCAGTATGTCTATGGGCTGCTTTACCCCACATGATCCAGCAGATCAAAGTTGCATGTGAACAAAGCACGACAGACTGAAAACTGAAAAGTGGAAATGATATTCTATAGCCTAATCCTAAAATAAGGAGATTATACATATATGTCTTTTTTCAACTGTAGCTAAATTCAAAAGATTCCAAAATTCCACTGCCAATGCAGGTCTTCTATGTTTTCTATCCTATGGTGCCCTTTAAATGAGAGGAAACCAACCACAATTGGTTTTCTACTGCACGTACCCCCGAACCGAAACTGACAATTCCCACTCAAAAATAAGAGGTCCATACCATGACAGCAACCCTCCGAACTCCATCCTCATTCTCTGCCTCCTCATGTTCACGAACACCCTGGGTCAGGTTGGTGTAGTTGGCCAGCTTGTTGAGAAGGGATGCCACCATAGGGGTGCTGTCCATTTCTTCCTGCAGGGAGAGAGAGAGAATGAGAAGAGAAATGCATTGACAAAAGCAAGCACATTCTGATCCATCAACAACATCAGCACAGTACAACGGTGCGAGCATGTGCACGGACACTTTAACAGGAAAAGGAAAGGTGACATCATCAAGCCATCACCTGTATACCATTACAAACCATTTAGACAGTCTCAGTGTACATTAGGAGATAACACCACTGCTGTCTTACCTCAAACAGGGCCATGTTCTTGCCCTCATAATAGTTTTCTCCATCATCATCTGAGTTGATGAATGAACTGGAGTCTCTCTGGTTGCCTTCTCCTGGTGGAATATAGAGGAAATACACACATGTTGTAAGGTGCGCATACAATAGAGCAGCAAGAGAACAGGGGCAGGAGGATCATCAGGTATTGTGTAGTATGTAACAGTTGTAGCAGCACTAGTTATACTGTATAATTTGATGCACTGTAGTAGTATTCTTAGTGTGTTTACAGTAGTGGTAATGAAAATGACATGTAAGAGTGATTGTAGAGTGATCCCCCTGTGTGTCATTCAAACTGGACTTCTAGTAGTAGCTCATTTGTGTCATTGTTAGCCAAATAGGATGGCTGAAAATGTAGAATCCTCCACATGGACCACGTATATTTTTTAAGTCAAGTTATCTGATTAGAACCAAAGATCATCACACTCACACCACAAATTAGAACAAGAAGAAGTTCAGGGAGACCAACAGAGTGTCTTGTAGGCTATTAACGTTAACTAATTGTGCCATTTTCCAGTCAACAGGGCAGGTGTTTTTTTTTTCTAATGTTGAAAGAAAAGGACAGACAGCAGACCAAACCCTCAGAAACAAAAGCTGTGAGGCAGCACACCCTGTAAAGCTCACGTTGACGTTAGCTAAAACAGCTACAGTGCTCATATCAGTTAGCTTTTGACATGGGCAATGATTTCAGTGTTGTGATTTCAACTAAATATATTATGTAAATATTGTTGCTGTGTGGATCCATAATTATGAACTCCACTTGAACTTCAATTCAGAATTTAAACATTTAACTCAAAAGGAACCTGGAAAGGTTGAGAGTCCAATACTGTTTTATCAAGAACTGGGGGTCAAAGGTTTGAGTTTGTGGCAGACAAATAAAGGCTTTTGCCCACAGTTTAGCCTTTTGATACAATCTGCTTTTGTTCACCCCTGAAAAGACAGTGCAGCATGAGAGTAACATTAACATATGCCTTTCAAGCAGCTTCTATATTTGGTTTCCGTTACACTTGGCTGTCATGCAGCGTTCTCACTTCATACAATTAAGTTTGTCATCAAACTAGATTACAATGTTGTCTTTATTGCCTTGAATAACCCAAGGCCTGACAGTTGTTCAGAGATCAATGAAGAACAGTCAATGAGAAGAACAGCACAGTGTGGATGCACATGATTATAACAAAATCTAGCATGCAAGAAAGGAGCTGGGTGGATTAGGCCTTAAGCCAGAGATTTAGTCTTTTCAACAAACTAAAGGGTCTTCATGGGCAAATCTAAAACCCCATTGTGCAAAGGTTAACATCAGGGTTAGCTCTGTAATCTAACCAGTGTTAATTTTGCAGCCACTTTGCATCCATCCTCGGCTTTTGATTTGATTGCCATTGGGATGTGAATGACGTAAGGGAATACTGCATGCTGTACAAAAGGAAGGAGGATGACTTTAGGATGATAGTTCGCGAGTACATAAAATAACAAGATAGTGTCTATTTGATCACTGTGTTAGGAATATGGCAGTCTAACTCTTGTGAACTAGTGTAATCCCACCTGTAATATTAATAGATATAAACCAGAAAGAAACACCTGGGCAACAGATGTAATAATGAAAGTGTCACACTAATGCATATTTCATAACTCATGTGGTAACTGATGCAATTAGAGTTTGTCTACAGTAGTATACAGTAAATATGTTGTTATATGTTAATTATTTAGTCTTTGGACTGTTGAGGCATATGTTCCTGTACCTGTGTGAACATTCATCCAACTCCAACAAACAAAATCTATCCTAAACATGTGTTTAATATTGCTGCAGCAAAAGAGATTAAACATGGCAGAGGAAATAATGAAGTGTGACATCCAGATACACAGCTTCCATTTCAGGTGTGCACGAAATGTAATTCTTTAATACTCACAAGCAGTTCCTTCATTTCAAAATCCAACAAATGGAAAAGCTTCCCATTCAGTTTCACATTAACTAGCAGATGTCCTTATTTCAATATATACAAGTGAACCGTGTACACCACACTGTGTAGAAGACAGAATCATACAACAATCTGCCAAATGATTGACATAACCCAAAAAAGGATACTAAGATGAATTTGATGGCTCTCTGTGTAACCACTGAATGTCCATTCTGCAGATTGATCCTATCTCCCCGGTTGAAGTGAGTGAATAAATATACCTTTATAGCAATAGGACTTTCACTTCCAGAGAAAAGCTGAGTCATAAAAGTTTGTGCATAGCCAGACAGATCTCCACAGTGATAGCCAGCACTTGAGAAATGTCTGCCTGCAAGCATCATCATTATGGTATTGGGGGGAATTAGTCGGGCTTGCTTGCATTACCCCTGCAAAATAGTGTTGAAGGAAACTTGTTTGGTGCTGAGGACATGGGGAAGCAGGTCTTGGCAATAAATGGCTAAATCCCTGTTTAAAAAAAAAAACTTGTTGCTGGTTAGCTAGACTACTTCTTTAAGTTAAGCTAAAGTGTCATTTATTGCTGCAATTGTGAATTATCAGAGAGGTGGAGTGACAAAGCTATGTTGTGGCAAGTAGTCAAAGTCTAAGTCATATAATTAGTCCAACAGAGGTAAGAAAATTACTGGTAAGCCAAGTGTTAGGCCATTAGGGTGTTCATAACCATGCTCACCCTGTACAGTTTAGAGAGTGTCACATTGGCTTGTTGAGTTATCATACAAGACAGTCCAGCTAACAAAAGTTACAGGGGACTTGCTTAAAAATACACTTCCTTTATAATCACTGCACAGGAGGTGTTTTGAAGCAGGACGGCAGCCTCTGTTGGCAGTTGGCCCACCCCACCAGGCCAACACTTAAGAAACCATGCTACATGATTAACATCCTTTTCCTCTACACAGTAGAAGTGCTCAGTAGATGCCCAGTGGAGAGGACATAGTGATCAGGGAATGGTACTGAGAGCCCCTTAACAATCACAATTCAAACTGTTTACATTGACTATTGGAAGTTACTCCGGGGATAATTATGGCTACATATTTAATACTCCCATTTACTCTCAACCACTACAGTAAATGAACATGTATTAGCTTTCTTGTTTGAGTGGTTTTGAATTATAAAAAAGAGGCTTCTGCAAAACCTTCTAAACAGCAAAAAAATTGACTAATATGAAATGTTGTCATAGGATACTGCTTTCGAATGATGGTACTGAGATGTTATCATTTGTACAGGTGGCATGTTGTCTAATCAGCATCGTGTGCATACTGGTGTGTGTCCTCTTGAGCACTGTTCTGTAACTTCACAGTGAAAACTAGGTAAAGGTAAACGCACCCACCAAACTGACACTCATAAAGGGATTTATGATACCTACAGTGCTCTCTGGCTTTGAGACTTTTACCACCTGTGATAAAAAGAAGGCTTTTTAATGTATTTTTCTGAAGGGGCAGACTACAGTCGCCATTCCTTTTAATTTTTTTATTGGGAAAAAACATGTACAAAGGGGAAGTATGCCTGGCGCTGTAGTCTCACCTGAGGGAAAAAAAACCCCCCAAAAAACTAGAAGCTCATACATTACATCATAACATTTGGACTGAGGAGTCCTACAAAGAATGCACAATTGTTTTTGAATTTTCTGAATTGTTTTTATTAAAAGAAGCATAAGGACAAATAAGATCATTTGGTTCCTGCTTAATGATGGACAAACTTGGATGTAAATCCATGAAAAGAGGAGACAGCATGGCTGTTGCCTTTTTAAAAAAAAGTAGCCATTTCTTCTTCTACTGAATTTATTACACCCATGCATAACATGCAGACTTTGCATAGCTTGGATCATTTGCTCTGAGCTACTTTATGAAAACATACCTTATTCAAATGTTGATGTAGTATTTAAAGAATTTTGCTTCAAATTTGCTTGACAGTTAAATGGAAACAGAGCTATCGATGTCACAACATTCCAGGTCCAGGAAAAAAAAAAATCATGCATGTTTGAGCATCCCAACATCTCAGTGTAACACCAAATGATATAAATTTGCAGACAAGACAAGACAAGATAAGATAAGACAAGACAAGACAAGACAAGACAAACCCTTTACCAGGGAAATTCAATTTTCACACAAGCTCAAATGTCAGAGGCAGAGAGGAGAAAGGGTTCATCCAGGTAGATCTTTGTAACTCCATACACATAAAATATAAAATTTACAACCAAGCACGTTGTATGAATGAGGGCCATACACTTGGCAATGTTGCATCTGTAACCCCTTTTCCCTAATTGTGACTCTGGTGCTTGTGGTCATCTCATCAGCACGTGCTAACATGATACAGCTCTCTTGCATTAGCTGTCCAGTATGTAAGACAATGCAGTGAGTGTGATGTTAGATTACCATATACCATCTATCCTGCTAAGGCAGGCAGCTGGAACAGCAGTTTGCCTTGATTTTATGCTTTGTTTTGTAGTGACTACAAAAAAAAAATAAAAAATTCAAAGACATTACAATTCTGACAGTTTTCACTATATTGTGTGCTGCATTTTGCCCCATTATTTTTGCAGCGTTAGTCATAAAATGTTAAATTAATGTGGTAGTTTTGTTGGGTCAGGATCCAACTGTCACAAGAGGCAGGGCATACAGGAGAGAAGTAAAACTGTAGTGAAGTGAAATCACAAGTAATAGTGGTATAGCTACTGGTATAATAATGGATTACTGAACAGGCCTTCCATGTATAGGCCCATGACCCCACATTTCTTGTTCTCTTGACTGGAGACAATGACACACAACACAAAAAACAAAAAAGATGCAAAACAAGACATACAACAACTGAGATGCCAAATGACTAAAATGCTGCTGAAGGATGCAAAATAACCTCTGTGTGCCCAGATGCCCCTTGACTCAAAATCAGTGTCTATCTAGACAACTTTGACCACAAGATTGTGATACAATAGTTGTGGACCCAGGTAAAACAGTGGGCAAGCTCCAGAGGGAGCAAAACCTGGATAGCATAGCTGTAAGTAATGAGCTGCTGCTTAAATAAGCAGACCACCATCAGAAACAACTTGAGGCAGAGGCTATAGTGAGAAAAGGTCCTACAGGGAAGATCAGGAGCTGATCCAGAGGCTGAGGGAAGAGCAGGGTGCCCTCTGTGATGAGTCGGCGAGCCTGCAGACCAGACTCTAGGGAATTTCCCCAACCAACCTTGATTTTCATACTAAGCTTTAGGCTAAGGAACAGGTTAGTCGGGCCCAACACTGTCCAGTGTCATGGAATGGCCGCAGAAGGCTTAGCCCTGCAGCCAGAGGGACATGCCTCAGCAGAACAAGAAATGGGTTGTGCCTGTAAAGCTGTATTTTGTTATAGTTGTTAAGTTAAGTTGTTAAGTGGCAGTGCACACAACACTGTGTCATCAGTGTTAAAGGGCAGCAGGATTGCTGGTGCTAAAGTATTCAACTTGTGTTTTTGCTGGGTTTCACATGTTTTAATGTCCTGTTGTCTGCCAATAATACTCAGAATGTTTCATATCTTACATTATGTATACAGAAAAATGAATGGTTTGAAACTTGTTACACTGTTACACCTAGCAGTGCCAATGAAAAAATAATGATAATCCATAGGATTCAAGGGAAGTGATTTTGACAACCATCCAGTCACCACAATAAACCTTGGAAGTGTATGTGTCCTTGAACCACAGATTCAAAATGTACATCTCTTTATGTTGTACCAACACAGTGCTTATGGTCTGTTTAGGGTTAAGTGCAACATTCTTTAAAAATGTCCCATGATCTCATCAAAAATATCCAGTGGTTTCACCTTTACAAATCTCAAACATTCTGAAACAATGGTCTCTGGCTTTGCAGACGACTTTGTTACAATCCCCCTTCCCCTCCACCTCCTAACATGTAAGTCAGCTCATATACAGTACATGTAATATCAACATGAAATTACACATATTGTAAAAATTGTATATCTGATACATATGACACGTGCAGTGTCTGGCAGACTGGGCTGCCATAACACATCTCAGACGGGGTTCAATAGCAGTTTGATTGAAAACAATGTTATATGATGAACTTCCAGTAGCACATATTTGAGTATATTTGATTGTATATGAATTCATTACCCTGTGACAAAGAAACAGTCAGCTAGCAAAGCATATACATATAATTCTTATAGAACAGTAAGGAATAATAATATTTCAAAGGTAAATCAGTTAAAATCGAAAAACAGGCACACTTTTCTCTGTGCGTCCTTTAAAGTCATTCCAAAAGCAATAAGCTCCATTTGATTTTTTAGATGAAATAGATAAAATGTACTGCAGGCTCCTCTGAAACTATTTTAAAACACCAAATGATCACAGAAGATAGAAGATCACAATGTGTGCCCTCTTTTTCATGGTTTGTCAGTTTGAAAACTATTCACCTCTTTTTCATCTACTTCTGCATGCTGTTCCAGCTCTGTTCTCTCTCTGTTTTTGTAGTTTGTGTTCTTTTGTAATAGACACAGAGCCCCACATTACAGCCAAACAGCACCAACCATCAATCAGAGAGAACCATACTTGAGTAACAACACAGTCCCACCTTCCTACCACAGAAACTTCTAGCTGGTTGAACAACGTCACACTTAAAAGCCGTGTCTGAATTTGTTTGCGTGCAGAATGTGCCTGCCATAACACGTATCTGAGCATGTCATTGTGCGTCTGTTTCTCAATATTCTCAATATCTCATTTTTACTGCTATCCTTCACTCAGTGCATGCTGGGATAGGATTCAGCTTCCTCACCACCCCGGACAGAAATAAGAAGGCACTGAACACTGACCTCCCTGAGTGTGTGAGCATGTCTACAAGCCAAAGAGGAGGCTTGGTCTTTCACCGTATCCCTACCTTTGTTGGATTCTTGTAAGTTGTTCTCATCCTTTTTCTCCCCAAACAGTTCTCCCAGACTGACTGGTTTGTTGCCTCCAGCTTCGGCCGCGCTGTTGCTGTCACCCTCCGCATCCTCCACTGGCACGACAGTGAAGTTGATGGGCATTTTGGCCCTTCAGTGGTCCAGAGCAAAGTATGGAGATTCCAGTGTCCAGTGACAACAAGCAGGAAACAAAAAGAAGATATCCAAAGAATGTCAAGTGGGAGACATGGGGCCTCAGAAAAACTGATAATTCATGTTGACCACAACATGACAATCACTTCTTTTCCCTTTCTCTTTCTTGTGTGATCCAGTGTCCTCTAAACTCAGGGTGAAAGTGCTGCCTCCAGCACATGAGGCAGGCCGAAGTCCAGCAGTGTGTATGTCTTCACTCTCTCTCTCCTTGTTTCTTTCCCTCCCTTTTCCCCCCACTGCTCTAAGACTATTGCCCCATGTGACCCTCTATTTACCATTTGAACAGAGTCCATACATGGAGAGCCCTGCAGCTCCTCCTACTACTGACTGTCCCACTTCCCTCACTTATACCTTTGTCATGCCAACAGGTCCCTACCAACTAAACTTGTAAGTATCCATAAAAAGAAGTATCCAAAAAGTTTCCAGTCCCCTTTTGCTAATGCCTGGCTAATACATAATAAGTACAAGTTAAACACAAACTCTTTTCTTTTCTCTTCTTCTGTCCTTGGTTATGTTTCCTCTTTTCTCTTCAGGCTATCAGCTTCCACTTCTGGTTTCCTCCAGGTAAACAAAATGGGTGTTACCTTTCCCACAGTGCATTATGGGTAGCGGTGAAGTGCTGATGTTGAGCAAAGGGCGACACCAAATGCTCACATGCGCGCACACACATTGTGTCAGCAAAGGAAACACCTTGAAAACCTTGGACAGAAACTTTCCTCTGTATCCTCCTCAGGGGGAAAGGACAGAGCTAATAACAATGGACACGAGTAAACAACAATTGTTTTCTGTTTGTGGGAAAGGTATTATTGGAACTCTTGCGCAAGATTTAAAGTAAAGTATTGTGTCTAAATCAGTCGCTTTTTTTTTCCTGCAGCATTTCTAATTAACATTTACATACAGTGGTATAGTAAATACCAGTAAAGTAAAAAGTACTGTATTAAAGTACAATTTTGTGGTATTTGTGCTTGAGAATTTTGATGCATTTTGTACCTTTTAACTGTACTGCATTTACTGAAGAACTTTAGTTACTAGGACTATTAAAATAGCACAGAGAATACCACATACCTCCACAGTCCAAGCAGTCTCCTTTATTTTAATCAAGCTTAATCCACTATCAAACTCCACAGCTCTGTATCAAATTCAGTTTTAAACCACCCATAACTGCTTAGCCACAAACTGAATTCACCAGATCCTCATCAAATTATAATCACTCATATACACCAACCACCTGAATACACATGATTTTTTTTTCCATCAAGACCCCTGCATTATTCCCTGAGAAATTGACAATTCAATGTTCAAGTTTCCATCCCTTTATCCAGAGCTGCACCAAAAACCTTTCCTCCATCTCAGTTTTGTGAAAATCCGTACTGTGGTTTTTGCTGACAAACCAACCCACAAATGTACACCAGTGTAAACAAAACCTCCTTGTCAAATTGAATATTGAATATTGGAGCTGATATTCTGGTTGTATGCAGTACACACAGTACATGTAGGTTTGTATATAATTTACTTTCATTTGCATTCTTGACACTTAAGTACTTTTATTGCCAGAAAATGACTTTTGGTAGTTTACTACATTTGATATCTGACACTTTAAGAGTGTTCCAGTGCTATTTGTATGGGTGACCAAAGTAATATGTTAAGACAATAACTTTACTCTATGATTTTTAGTCATTTTTACAACACTGTTCCGAGATTGTCTTGCGTTCTGCTTATTTGACGATGACAGCTATGTGAAAGCAGACCAAGACAGTCATTTTATGGGACACTAAATTGAACTACCAGATCATGAATTGAGTATACCAGTCTTCACTCCAAGACATATACAGACATAACTTGTGTCACCTGGTCAATGCATTAACTGTGACTGATGTGTGTGTGCTTTACTTAAAGTTAACCTCCTTTTGTCCATGCCACTTACATTACATTGGATCTATTTTACCTATATCCATATTTGTTTGACATAGGAATTAAGACAAAGTTAAAACATCTGAAAATCCCAAGATTGACCGAATAAAAACTTGGATGGAGGGATCTTAAAATTCTGGAGTGTAACAGACCATCTGCATCTTTAATATACGGGCTGTCCAGATGTTTGACCAGATGTGTGTCTTTTACAGCTATTCGTTCCCAGGCTATTTCAAAACTGCTGAACAATGTAATAGTTAATATGAAATATAGTGTAAATATAGCCATGAAATGTAGACATTAATAAACAGAAGTGGACTGGAACAGTAGTTAAAGCAAACATGGCTCATGTTTAACCTGTAGACACCCATTGTACAGCTGGCCCTGATATCAGATAATCTCCCTGCCACAAAAGCCACACTGCATACCACAAATTTGTTCAGCGACGCATAGACAGTGGTGTATAATAGAGCGGCACACATTGTTTTTTCTTCTCTTTCTCCTAAATAAAAAGAAAGTAAAGAAAGAGCTGAGTTTTAGAACATTTTAAGTCTGCACTTTTATTTATGTCGACTTTCTGACCTTCACCTTAACTTTAATGTAAGTAGGTGTCTCACATTGTTATGATTCTTATTCTAATCAAGAGCTGTTGTTTGTCTCAAAGAAATTGTAAATCTTCTTTATCACATACAGACAGCAGGTCTGCTCATGTAATGCCAGCAGAGGGTGCTGTAGGTTCATGGGGATACATGTTGAAGTTGACAATGAATAGAAGAGAGTGAGAGATGTTGGGTCAGTCTCTGGCTCACAGGGAAGGATATTTTTTAATTTGTAAATGGACAGCAAATAGGTTAGAGCAATGGATCACAGCAGGACGTTGTGATAAGCAGAAATTCATGTTTCATTGGCTTAAGGACTTTTTACAAGAAGTATCTGCACTGTTGAACTAACTTCAACAAGACTATCAATATTCTGTGCAAGCCCTCGGACCTCTTTGTAAAATATATGTGAATGCATGTTTATTGACAAGTATGGATGCTTGCTTATAGATGTGTTTGGCAGAATGCAGAACCTCTAACCACAAACAGTTTTAAAACTTTTCTCTTAGCTTGGATCAGCTTATTGTTGGTGTGCCATCACTTTGACCACAACTGAACTACCCCAGCTTCTGCTTCATGGACAAAACTGCCATTTTATACCCCTCAGATGGCTTAAGTGTGAATGCTGAAAAAAAGGGGGGGGGGAAGCAAGAGAGTTTGAGGTGAAATCAAATCCCTTTAGCAAACAGCAAAAAGGTCAGTGCTGACGCAGACATGGGAACAGGCTGCCCTCCCTCAAGACTATATTCTTAAGTGGCTAGATTCTATTTGTAGCATTTTACCTGTTTACTGACTCCCCCACTCCAAAAACCAGGTAGCTGCGCAAACATACTGGAGGGTTTGGACGACCTCTTGTGTCATCACACGGGGGATAAATTTCAACTGCCTGCACTGTGCTGTTGGCCCGCAAAACCCAATATCAGGGCAAAAGGACTCATGTATATCAGGGCTGGACGCGGGGAGATAATTCACTCAGCAGATTGGTTTCAGACTAAAAATGTATGTAACTACTGAACATTGTTTGTAAATGTAGTTAGCAGTTTTCTTTGAAAGCAAAAATGCAATGTTTGGTTTGTGAGACATTGAACACTGCACATTTAAGCTAACATATACATTTTAAAGTGAGGTGGACTTTAACCAACCTTTTTAGTCGCGGTTCTTTTGGGTTGTTGACCCTTAAGGTACATTTTAAGCAAAGGTTCTACAAGATCACAGAAAAGTTTGCAGCTGATAACAAATTCATATCAATGTCGATAATGCCTTATTTTTTGTTTCCAAGTAACCAAAATCACTTGAAAGATATATGCAAGATATCCACATTAAAATGTCAAGAAATGACTCGACCTTTATCATATGTTTTGTTGAGTCGTGCACATACATTATATTATTTCACTTTTGCAACAATGTTCAAAACCAACAAATCTGCCATCTTACTCAAGTAACAGGGTTTCACATTTGGTCACTTGGTGCTACACACACACACACACACACACACACACACACACACACACACACACACACACATACGCACACACACACACAGATAAATACCCAAAGAATCTTAATAATAACATGCTATTATTTTATTTAGTGAAAATTACAAACATTCACATGATCCAGCTCCAATATGAGGATATGCTGCTTGTTATACAGCTTACTTGATAGATAGCCTGCTATGAAAATTACGGTTGAGGAAGGATGGATGGATTTCTTTAGACTGCAGTAAACCTATAAAACACATTTTTAGTCAAATGGTTCAATATGGCGGGAAGTACTGACACTACTGGAGCTTCATCCCCTCTTAAATTTAAGAGCCACCAAAGAGGATTTTCCTTCACCAGGAAAATCAGCCAATTTCTCACTCAACCCTATAAGGTTTACTTACCTATTTTCTAGGGGTGGAACAGTTCATCAAAAAAATCTGTCCCGTTCGGTACGCTTGTTACAGTTCGGGGCCCGTGTGTACTGTTCATAGGCACACACAACTTCTATTTCTCATTTACTAAGAAGATGAAGTGTGTACATTCCAGAGCAACAGGTGGCGGCACTGAGCTGGATGCCAACCGCCAGTAAACATGAAGACAAAGTGAAGCGGTGTAGCAGATAGTAACAGAGTATCTTTGGGTCAGCTTTGGAGACGTTTGTGGGCATGGCGAGTGGAAAAGAGTCGGAGCAAGGAGGTCTGCTGTATGGGACCACTTTGCATTAAGAGTGGCCTAAGATGATCTCGGTCTGAAAGTTGTTGACAAAAGTGTGACAGTTTGCAAGCATTGTGCAACATGTGTTGTTTATGCCAACAGTAACACGACTAACATGTCAGCTCATCTGTGAAAACATCATCCCGGTGAGACAACTGGCAGTGCAAGGAGGAAAGAGAGAGAGTCGACAGGACAGCTTCTGCTCCCTGCAGCTTTTAAACAGCCTTACAGTGACGAGTCAGACAGGGCAACATGCATAACGAAAGGAATGGGGTAATTGGGGTAAGATATGCAGCCTTTTGCTGTGGTGGAGGGCGTGGGATTTTTTTGTACGATTAAAACACTCGAGCCATGATATGAAATAAAAACCCCTCCTGCAAACACTTCAGCAACACGGTAATTTCCGCACTTTATGAAGTGACCCGACAAGGAGTTGTTAAAGAGTTGTCTGACAGCCTACGTATTGCTTACTAGTGATGGGTGGACCTCCAGGGCTACTGAAAGTTTCCTGACTGTGACTGCCCATTCCATTACATTAGTGACAATGAATAACTATTTGTTCTTAGCATTTGTTCAAGATAACTCTCTTTGCCAAATACATGAAAAGCATGTTGGAACTAGCAATATCACCTCTCTTGCAGTGCCAGAATCTACCTACTTTTAACCCAAGACCCTCACAATGATGTATCAAACGTCAGACTGCCTCATTCTTTCAGTTTTAACCTGACTATACAAGATATTAATTGATTTTCCTAACGATTAGCGTATACCAAACCAAACCGAAAATCGTGGCCACAAAACCGTGAACTGTTCCACCCCTAGAACTTACTTGCTACAGTCACTATTGGTTACCTAGCAGTTTAGCTGACACTTTGCCTTAACTTATTGTTAAAGCAACATTATGTAACTATTTTCCTTTAAAATAACTTCAAAAACAGTTTGGTGGCACAGTGTCTTGTAATAGGGTGAATGGACTCTCTGTGTCAGCCCCTCCACCCCTTCAATGCTTGTTTCTGTGCTAGTTAACTTAAGTAAGAAGGTAGCATCACAGTGCATAATGCTTTGTGGCAGTATATCACGCACAGCACCCACAGCATCAGTGATTCTGGTGAAACATGATCATATTTTATGGAGAAAATGTCCTCTGGTTTTCCCTTTGATGTCTTCTGGCTGCTCTGCCTCAACTCTGTAATTTACAGAGTATCCTGTGACTCCAGCTTACTGTAGCAACATTTTAGCTCTGCCACTGAGTATTGGGTTTTTACAGCACCATCACAGCAGCTTTGGACCGCCAGGAGGAGGGGGTTTTCAGGGCCAGCAGAGCCAGGCTCAGCGGCCTCGACAGACAGCATGACAGTGGTGATGAGACCAAAGAGGACACTGACGGAAGAAGCTAAGAAGAGAAATTGGTCATTTTAAGATTGGTCAGACACAGCCATGTGGCTCTCCACCAGTGGTTAACAAGTCAGAAAGCACCTTGAACATAAAATGCTCTGTTTTCTCTCCAAATCTAATTTTGAACCTATTTGTGGTGAAAGATTCTTGGGAAACAGAACCCTGGGGATCCTCATTGAACCTTTTTACGACAGCATTTTAAAGAGTGTAGCACTTGTGAACAGTGATTTAAACATGCCATGTGGGCATATAATCCTTAAACCATATTATTTTACAATTTTAGCCTTTCATTAAATTAGACATTTGGTATTTTGGCCAAGTAGTATACTGTATAGTAGCATTGATGATCATATACAGTGCCTACCTTGTCCCCATCCCTCATCTAATTTTAGGGACGTGCCCACTCTACATACAGCAATGCCCAGAACACCCAGTAGTATTTTCATTTATTTCATCTCCCACTTCTCAATCCTTTTTCGCACACACATACAGTCTTGCACAAACTGGATGTTCTCTCGTCACAGGGAAAAAACAAAAACAACAAATGAATGAATTTCACAACTATTAAGGTGAACATATAGTCTTGATGTCAGCATGTGTACTCAGACTGCCGTAAGCGACAGGAGGGCACCAGGCGAGCGTGGCCGGCAGTCAGACAACTATTTTTGGTACAAGCGGAAAATTTCGCTGGGGATTCTATGGCGGCGGGGGCCAACAGCAGAGGATCGGGGGCTAAGAAGAAAGTCTGTGAAACTTGTGGGACTGTGGGAAACAGTGACCCTCTGCCACACTCTGCTGGCACTGAAGGTCTGCATGTGGGCTACCAACAAAACAGGAGGAGGGGGAGAGCCAAGCCCATAATTTGAGTTTGGGATCAGTATGTGTGTGTGAGTGTGTTTGGTGGGTAGGAGGTGTGGAGCCCTGGTGAAGCCAAAAATCACCAGTCTCAAAATGCTTTCAAACTGCAAAAAATAAGTCTTCAAATTTTGCTTTTGTTTGCTCTTTTCGTACAATCTGGAAAAGGCCAAAACCATGGTCTTCATGTGGGCTTCTGGAAATGGCACAGGCACGACAGACCACTTGTCTTGTATTAAACCCTTCAGAGGTATAGATAAACGGATAGGGGCATACTGGTATAGGAAGGCAGAGGAAGCCTGTAGCCTGAAAATGAGAAATGAGTAGAGTATGAAGTGTTTCCATCAACAAGTTCCATATAAAATAAACAAGCACCAGTCTGACTAAAAATGACAAAATACACCCCCAAAATTGGGATCACACTTCAGAAATGAAAACCTTTCACAGCTTCAAATGTCTAAAGCTTATTCCATCTGTATTTGGTCTGCGCAGTTGGACACTATTACGTAAGTGTCAAAGGAAATTACTACAAAATTGAATCACAGCCTGGTGCGTAAATAAATGTAATTTTGTGGAGGGCAGATTTAGAGACCAAGGCAGTTGTAGTTTTTAGCAGGACAGAGATGCCGAACAGAAGGCAAAGTTTAAGATGTACTGATTACCTGCGTTAAACTCCGAGTGGTTACAGTACGCAGTCCAACGGCACTGTTTGTTAAGGGAGTTTTGAAACAGTACGGCTGAGTGAGATATCAGTCTTGGATATATTTCTGTCACCTGTCATCACCCACTCACCTTCCTGCAGAGTAGGCAGGGCTCTGGCAGTAATCCTGTTTCCTTCAAGTGCAACCTGTAGGGGCAAAAATGAAAACCCTCATTTAACTTCAGTAAGTAGGTGTCTAAGTCCTCTTAAACAAATGAGAACATCAAAAATATATAAAAACAATCTTAGTCCAAAATCATGCCATCTATTAATCATATATATATATATATATATATATATATATATATATATATATATATATATATATATATATATATATATATATACACACACACACACACACACACACACACACACATATATATATATATATATATATATATATATATGAACATGTTGTAATAAGCTGCTTGCAGTGTTATGACAGTTTTTCTTAATTCTTGATTGTAAAATGTCTTGATTTTAGAGTAAACCTGCTATTTGTCGATTATTAAGCACATCCCTTTATTGATTTATTCACCCAAACAGAATGAGTTACTGATCCCCAGATGATCCTATGTGGGCAAATGCGCTGACACAAAGATTTTGTGATTTTGACGAGCTTCCACACCTGTGTTGTGTCATGAGAAAGTGGAGTGAAGCAGCCCACAGTTATAAATACACCTCAACCATCAGAAAACCCAGGATTGGCGAGATAATTGCCATGTTTCGCCCCCAAAACGCAGCTGCTAACTATGTTAAAATAATAACAATGTCTAAATCCATGAGTAGTGCAGGGCTGAGAGAGGGAAGTGCAACCACACACTCAAACACCAGCTCACACACGCAAACACACACACACACACACACACACAGATGCACACACAGATGCACACACAGACGCACACACACACACACACACACACACACACACACACAGTGTACTTCTCATCCTGTGATGTGATTGTTAGCCCACATGCATGGTGTGTGTCCACCCAGGAGTTAACCGCCTGAGGAGCCGGCTATAAAGCATGAGAGTGATTGCATGAGTCATATTTAGAAAGTGTCTCACTGCTACAGATTCAGGACACACGCAGAACTACACATTCATCCACGGAGGTGTATTCATACACACACACATACACACACACACGCATATGTATGCACACTGATGTGTGTCAAGCATAGCCAGCTGTGTGTAAATCTCAAAAACCCTCATAATTGCTATGTCCATTTGACATTTCTGTATTTGACTGCCCAACATACACAATCAAAAAGGTTTTATTGCTAAAACTGGCAACACAGGAGTGTGTTGTTAGACTTACACAAATACCAGCCATGACTATTTATTCATTTGCTATGAAAAGACTCATACTTTCCCTTACAGCTAAATGTTATGGATTAAGTGTTCAAGGCCTGTAACTAGCATTATTTAAAGAATCATGAGATGACAGTTATGACTTTACATGCAAAATATAGAACCAGAAAGTAGGGTGATTCAGTTTAGTTTGGTCTGAGAGTGTACACTTTGAAGGCTTGGGCGCTGATGCAGAGGTACTGAAGCATTCCATGTATGCAGTGGCTTGCTAAGAAGTGTGGCTCACAGAAGGGAGAGAATGTCCCCCAACGCTGAGGGGGTGCACTCAAAGATGCCAGATTACACTGCGCTACGTTCAGCACATCAAGGTCAAAGGGCCAAGTTTTCTTTCTTCTTAGGGGGCCCAGAATTCCGAGCAGTGCACCTGGGCCCCTTTGACTACTGCCTACTCTTCTGTGTTTCTACATCGTTTGAGACTGCTTTTTAATGTGTTTGTTGTATTAGCTATTATTATTATAGTAGGGCTTGATTTCCCATAATAAGAAATATACATATTTTCCAAGGATTAAGGATGAACTTTCATGCTCAAAGCTAGTGCAAAGTTGTCCATAATAAAGATTTTCCAGTGATTATATGGGATCTAAAGTGCCAAAATGTGACAAAAATATAAAACAGATACACAGCATGCAGCAGTAGAGAAGTGATGGAGAGTCAGGTGAATCATCAAACCAGAGGTGATTGTGGAAAGACAAATTAAAACTGTGTTGGTGGTCCGCATGCTAACTTACTTTTTACATTTAGTAAACGAAAATTCTGCCCATATTTTACATATTGCTCCTTTAATGGGAAGTAAAAGCAACGCGAGCCCGAGTTTGACTCTTGGAATTTATGCTTATTCACATGGAAGGCAGCTTTTTTCATTTTTCTACATTTGGACAAGGCCAGGCTAGAAGTGAAAAATGCTAAGCTAAGCTAACTGTTTCCTGACACCAGCTTCATATTTAAAGATATACGTAACATTTCTGCATTAAAAAGCCTAGAAAGTTTGTATCAGCAGTGTTGGTTGTTTTACATTGAAAACAGCAACTCAGTTCAGAAATTATATACTGTCTGTCTAACAGACATAACACTCAAAGTGGTATTGATCCTGTCTTCCAACTCTCAGAAAGGAAACAAACATAATATTTCCTACAATGTCAAACTGCTGTTAGAGGAACACTATTGTAAATACTTAGCCTGATTGTCAGCCTGGTTGACTAACTGAAAAATCTGCTTTTCTGCTGCGCTGTACTGTTTAGCTAAGTGGGTGGCTATTTGTCCAACTGACGGAGTTACATGTACAAACTGAATTTTATGCTTGTGAAGTGCTGCATACATATAATGGATAAGCCGCTAATTAACTGACAGGATGGCTGAATGACTGTTTTCTGACTGACAGCTGGTTAACTGAGCAGAGCAGTTCACAGGTATCCTGTGGCTGCCTCTGCAACATGTTCCTGTGAATTTTGACAGCACTGCAATGCTTGCTTTCTTTCTCCAGGAGACCTGGTCCAAACCCAGTTATCATATTTAATCTTGGTTCCTAGTCTCATTATGTGATACACTTTCAGGGAGAAGGGTCATGTCCACTTCAGATCCATATAGCAAGTTTAGGCTTTCCTGACCATTATTGACCTTTCTCAGTTTTTTGACGTTTTAGCGACCTGTGGCTTTCAGATGACGTTCCACCACAATTTAGTAACTTGTAGTACACGGTCAAGGGTAAAATTGGTAGAATATTAAGATAAACTTTGGTTATATGATCTGCTTTTCAAGATCTGACAAACTTTGTCAACTTTATTTAAAAGTTTTGCAAAATAACAGCCAGCATGTTGTTGTTGATGTCCTCTGTTAGTGTGTGTGATTCTTCATGGGGTTTAACAGGTGACTGACTTTTTAGCTGACGCCTGACCACATCTGTGCCCCATCCAGATGAAGAAACGGAAATGCATACTGGGAAGCTGAGAGATTGAGATCAACAGAACACAATGTTGGTCTCTGTGCGGGAGCTGGCACAGCCAGTAGGCCTGAGCACTTTAGCATCAGTTAACGCTCTTTACCGGGACTGAACTGAAAAATGAGAGCACTGCAGGAATACATACAAGTGTGGTAATGTGACTTGAAGTACCATATTGATTGATCCGAAATGAGGTGAAAAATCAAAGACGAGACCCTCTTCTTCTTTTGTTCAGCCTTTTTTATTCCTAGAATGCAAAATGTCATGGATCTTGATTCCAAAATCAGCACTCCGGAACTGAGAGTTATTATTTGAGGCACTTGACTATAGCTTTAATACAAATTTGATCTCATGTTGGATTGACAGGATGTGAGTGGCTTATGTGTTCAGTTTAGTTGGTACACTGTAATGACATCTACTGTTTTGCCTGGACTGACAACTATTTTGTCCCTGACTTGAAACATGTGAAGCCAACTGGTGGATAAGCTCTCCTTCCTGGACCTGAAACAAGCATTTTTCTCTCCCTCTGCCTTCCCCACAGTTCCTGGAAGCACCCACAGCTTTCTAGAAAGAGTTTGATCCACAGCTGGCTGTGAGATGTGTTAAAATGTTAACGCAAACATTTCTCAGGCTATCTGGATGCTTGCAGGGACCGATATTAAAATAGTGTGGGCACTCAACCATATGTCAACAAGTGTGATGAACCAAGGAGCAGATTCATGCCTGGAACTTCAGTTTAGTATCTCATCAGAGCATAATCCTGAACAAGAGAAGATAATTTATTGATTTTATAACAGTGATTCTTTGATAATTGTTTCTATTTTTTACTGTTGTTTCTATTTTGTCTTTTTTACTTTATCGATAGTGATATGGGGTGACTTTTTTTCCGGTGACAAATGTACTTACTGTGAGTTACTTTGGACTAAAGCATCTGCTAAACGCCCTAAATGTAAATGTAAATGTAATGTTAAATGCAATACAATGAGAAATGACACAAACAGTTTTATGTTTTATCTCCAAGTATTTTAATTATAAGTTTGCCATGCACATTCCTGGCCAGCCAGGGTCCATTTATATAAATCTATTAACAAAAGCTGGGAAATACAGCATAAAATAATACAATATGTTACATACATGATATTTACAAACATATGAATATACTAATATTGCAAAATTTGTCCTTTTATAAAAAACTAAGCTTGAATGACAAATATAAGTTTTGCACACAGAATCTGTTGAGCGTCTACTGCTTATTGCGTGTTTGACTTCATATGGCTGGCAAGGTGTCTGAAATGTAAATGAAAAAGGCAACAGTAGCAAGCATATCTTGGCATAGTGTTCAGCATTATTTACAACATTATGTACAAAAATATACAGTCTGTATTGGCTGCATTGCTGCTATACTGCCATTGTTATTCAAAGAAATATCTTATGGAGGGCCAAATCAGATGTAAGAGTAAGTAAAGATGTAAAAAAAAAAATTGCATGCATAATATGGAATACCAAAAATACTACTACTAAAATCATCAGGACCAGAATCTAAGGCCACAGGCATATTTATCTAAAGATCATGCAAAAGGGCTTTTATGTCACTAAAACAGATCATTTTTAAACACATTTTAGATTCCTCAACTGTCGTTTATGAGGATCCACATGGACATGTAAAAAAAAAAGCATTTGGGAAACTATGAAGTGATGACCTCCATTTGTGCGTGCCCATTTTTTTTTTTTTTTTTGTCTAATGATGATCATGAGCCTCAAACAACAATGGTGGACTACCAGTTTGTTTACAAGTTCTCTGTTAGCACTCCTAGATCTAATTCCATAAATGTATTTTCAAGGTTTTGGGTCATTTTATTTAAATAGAATAAGCTTAGAAGGCATCATGGATGTAATGTTTAGAATTGGATACTGGACCCAAAGGTAGGACCTATTCAGTCCAAAAAGAATTTGAGTTTGTAGTGTCTTAATTAATTTTCTGTTTAAATTCATATCATAAAGTGTCATAATCTACTTTATTTGCAGTTTTGTCAACAGTGTATCAGTTTAGAAAAGTATCCTTATCCACAACTCTTACTATTTATTTATTTAATTCTGTCTTAAAGTTTTTCAATAAATGTTATCAAGGTTTTTGTAACGTTACTTCATAATTTTGATGTCTAGTTTGGTCCTCCACAGAATATCCAATGTAACATTTTGGCAAGTGTGATGGGCAACAAATGCCCAGGGAATGTATTTCAGCACAAATGGTTGGACTAAAAAGCGACAGGATAATCTTGTTCCCACAAAAGACACAATATTTTTGGACTCTGTATCTGTCTGCTCCGTTACTTACCAGGTGTAACTCTGAATAGAGCTGATGCATAAAGCTTCGGGAAAGACACTGATGTCATATCTTAATTTTCAAGGTCTAAAATTGTGGGAGACATTTGGAGTGCTGCTTAATTTTGTGGTGTATATTCAACTTTAATTACTGAAAAACATAATGTCATGTCAGCAAATGATGCATGGCAGCCCAATGTGATTATTACGGTCAACTCTAGAAATTTAGAGAAGACGTAAGGCAAGAGAAATCCACTATCTTCATCGACCAAACATAGTTCGCTCAGTTGTTTATGGACACTGATTAACTTCTGACCACACTTTGAGGGGATCCCAGCAGTTAAGTCATGTTGCACTTTTAGTACAAGAGGCTGTAAAGTTAAAATATGTACTGTAGGAATTAATGTAATTACAGGTTATAAGCTGACAGTGAGAGGGTTTGCTGGATGTGAAGTGGCCATGTTTGATGGTCCTTTGAGAGGGGTTTTTCAGATAACTGCAAACACTCTGAAGGCTTTTCCACTTGTTGGGTTCAGTAGGCTAGAGGAGAAAGAGCAGGGAGAGAACAGAAATGCGCTGTATGTGCTGTTTCTTAAAGCAAGTATACAGATGTATTTTAATACTGACTAGTCACAGAACTTTGCTCATCACACTGATATAGATAAGATTAATATTTGGACTGAAACTGAAGTCCAACTTGATATCAAAGAAAATGAATATTAATAAAAAAAAATGTTTATTTGCACACTTAATAGACATTTGAGAAAACAGACTAGTATATATATATATATATATATATATATATATATATATATATATATAAGAACTCCTTGTTCTTTTAACTATACCTCTCTGAGGTGATGCCATTCTGGTAGCTGCCACTGTACTGGTTCCTTTTGTCCACAGGCATCACATCGAGGTACCCTCCTGACTCATTCTGGATCACTCCAGCATGAATAGCTGCTCGGCAGATACTAGATTTCTGGAAGAAAACAAAAAACAGGCCAATTTTGTGTTAACATAGTGTTACATTAAATGAAATCCTAGGAGGAATGTACTGTGTTCAAGTCACAGTGAGACAGTGCAATTGAGAGCCGAAAGTATGGTTACACTTTTCAAAACTAGAGGCAGACAACACTCATCTTGATGATGCAAAATGCAAAGCTGATCAGGTCAACATCTAAAAGCTGTTTGATAGCATGGAAGCCAGTTACCCTGCAGCAGTAGCAGCCAATGTTAGCAAACCTGCATCGAAGAAGCTAAAGCCTCCACTGACAAAGAAACATCGAGTAAGGGATTCACAACTTCATCAGCATCTTCAGGGAATTAATTAGGTCAAAAAGCCATTAAAGGACACAACTTGTCTTTTTGGGCCACTCGCTGCATTTAAAAACCCTCATCAACACATCAGTTAGTTTGTTAAAACAGTATGTGAGATTTTTTTAGAATGTCTAAACTATTAGTAAGAGGCCCAGTTTATGAAGGACTGTGATGGTAGGTACTCATTTCTAAACACAAGGTACTAGTATGGGTTCAAATGTGAAAGGTATCTAGATGATGTCTTTTTGAAAATGGGTTGTTATATCATATGAATATAATGATGCAAATACAAGTTGAATTTCCCAAACATTTTTGTATAGAAGTAGTAAGAACCTTTTAACAGAAGAACCTTTGCAATGTTGCAGCTGAAAAGGCAAAGGTCTTTATAACAATCTTAATAAAATCAATTCTTCTGTACTTCAATCTATGGTCCTGGCATAATGCATGCTGGCTCACTAGTATGAAGAGAGACATAATTAACATTAGAAGTTACAGTGCCATAACAAGTCAGAATTTCTGCTGCAAAAATGGTCCATGTGGGCTACTGAAATTGTTTAAAATCTCTAAGTTTGGCATGCTCTCAATTTGGCATACAGCAGTGATGGCATAGTCTACTTGACCACTTAAATGTAAGTAGGCCTGTATTTTACTAGCTATACTGCTTAAGTCAAAGTGTCTGACGTGATACAGGTCTATATTTTCCAATGGTATTAATGACAGATGGAGCATGATCTTACATCAGCGTAGTAGTTTGTCCCAATGACTCGGGTTTGACTGTCATGTAGGCAGTTCCTGGGACAGTATAACCTAATGAAAAAGCCAGAGAGAGAGTTAGGTCATTGGATATTTAACTGTACATACTACAACTCCAGAATGTTCTTGGTGTCTCAAAAGCCAGAAGAATAATTTCATCGTTTGACTTAAAACTATTTAGGCAGAATTAAAGAGCCAACAGTTGTAATATTGTAAATACAAGAAAAAGTATACAGACAGCAAATAATTATCTAAATATCATTTTTCCTTCATTGACAGTGTGGAAAGGTGACAAGGGTATCTAATGGTTTTTTTGCTCACTCTGGCTGTAGGCCAGTGTTGCTACATTACTTTGAATTTGGAAGGTCACATGCCAAATCTTCTATGACTCAGAATGACGGTGGCTCAGATCGTTGAGGTTTAACTCAAACAGTCAGATGATTTTACTCTACACTGAAGCTCCAGCTATCCATCGTGACTCGATTCAAAGCAAGTGTTACCTGGGACAGTGTCGAACAGGTTTCTTGAAAGGGCAGAAAAGTGCAACGGTGGTATCACATCTTACTGCTTTAACTGGGAGAGAAAAAAAAACACACAAAGAAAAAATGTATTCCTCTACACAAACAACATGTTACTGTTTAAGTATCCTAAAACTAAAAAAAACAAACTGTGTGTTCCTTACCAGGCACTGACTCTACTTTGTAAGAATTTGCACTCCTGTTTTTCCTGTAAATTTAAAGAAAATTGAACAAACTTATGTTTTTTGTAGTCTGCATAGCCATGCACCATCAGCTGAACAGCCCCTATATGTAGAGACAAATATATCTACAATAACAGATTATTTATAATAACATATACATAAACACACAGGAACAATAGACCTTTCATGATGCTGGACATTGTTTTTTGCTTTATATATACAACTTATTTCTTCACCTACTTGGTGCAGCATTGGTGTAACTTTAGTGTTACTTGTATTCCCTCTATGTGTACATACCAGGCCAACAAGGCTGAGTCTGATTCTGTATCAAACTCAACATTAAAAATCTAAACAAAACTAAATAAAACAGACTGATTCATACCCAAGTGACTGAATACCATTCTTGTATGACTTAGTGAATTGTTGTTTTCTGCCCAGTCTGGTCACATCAAGCCATCCTCCATCATTGTCGATGACACCAGAGTGTAATGCAGCTCCACACACACTGGATTGCTGCAGTATAACACAAAAGTAAGTACGTTAAAGAAGCTGCTAGCAACATTATGTTTTTGGCTGCTGAAGCTGCTCTTTAGCTTGTCAAGAGTTTTGTGGAGGGGGTGGCAGACATTGTCCATGATTGCTATGAGTTTTGCCAGAATCCTGTTCACCGCCACCTCCTCCAGGGTAACAGGCTCAAAACCAACAACAGACCCTGCCTTTATAATGAGTTTATTCAGTCTGTTTGTGATGTAGGTCATATACTGAAGAGGCATCTGTTTACACTGAAACTGTTTCAAGCCAGATAAAAGTTCCTTGTACAATTATGTTTTCTCGAGTGGTAACTACAGTCTACGCTCTATGCTCTCATTACTTCAGAATTTTATAATAAGGTACACAGTACCATAAAGTACCATACAATACAATAAATAAATACATAATGATTAGTGGTGATCAATTACCATGTCATAATATCCAGTCCCAACTACTTTTCCAGGACTGTCAAGACAGCCAGGTGGACACTCATATCTATGGATAGAAACAGCAGTAAAGTGAACAACATCATGGCACAGGTGCCTTTAAAATGAAACATTATATCATATAATGATATAATATATATATATATCTATATATCTATATATATATATATATATATATATATATATATATATATATATATATATATATATATATATATATATATATATATATATATATATATATATATATATATATATAATATTATATATAATATTTTTTTATGCAACAACAATATATAATGTTTTCACTTCAAATTACTAGTCTACTTTTCAAGAAAGTCACATTTTACAGAGCACCTTGAGTGTGACATCAGAGAAAAATACTTGCCATGTGAATATGTCTACATTGTCCTGACATAGGTATAATACAATGTTTTTTCATCAAACTGTCCCAAAATGTCTTATATATCTGACATGAATCTGTTGTGGCCCTATTCTTTAGCAGTTACCTGTTACAGGTTGTTCCCTTGCATCGGTCTCTCAGCTTAGTCTCACAGTCGACCTGTTGGCCTAAAAACACAAACAAACACAAGCCTTTCATAACCCGATTTAAATAATAACATAATAATATTATACTCTAGAAACTAGAGCAGTCCTTACACATCTGGTCTGTGCTGACGACCCGGTTCCTCTCCAGGTTGTCATTGGGTGAGGGATTTGGTGTCTGGGCCCTGGGCTGGGGCTCCCTGTCCCTTACTGGTTCCGGTTCGGGTTCAATGTAGTTAGTCTCCTCAAGCTCAGGAGCTCGATGCCTGTCAACACCCCCATCTGAAAACATGGATATCAAACTGTCACTTTATTGTTTCACTATATGTCATAATCTTCCAACAGCAATAAAAGTCATACTTATGTAGCAACATTGTATGCCAATAATATTTTAGAATACCTCAGTGTGCATAAAAAAACAATAGTGCAATGACAAAATCATGGCAGGAGAGAGGGAATATACATTATGCCATGATGTGGAGGAATGTTGGGGACTATTTTCTTTCAACAGATTTGACTACTTTGTGTAGTTCAAAATGTATAAAAGGAGATAAAACATGACAGAGATTCCCAACTCTGTCCCAAACCCACCTTTGTAGCAGAGATTGTCCCTGCAGCCTCCACCGTAGCTAGCTGGACAGGCAGAACAGGGAGCTCCATATTTGTATGGAGCATGACCCCACCAGTTACCCCTGAAAAACAAAAAAAACAAAACATTTATGGCATGGATTGAGTCAGGTTTAAAAAGAACAAAAAAAAATGCTTTGAAATACACAATGTTCAAGGTTTGCGCAGATACTCTAGTTATCTGTTTTTACAGGCAGGATATGGACCTGCTGTTACAGTACTTCTATTTTCATGTTTGTGTCACTGCATTCATTGTTGGCAGGTCACTGCAACAGTGTTACTAAGACAAAAGCCTAACCCAGATTTATTTGATTTTCAAACTTTCTCTTCAGCCCCAACTGTGGTTGACTCATCACTTGAGGACATTCACACTGTTCCCCCCCCATAGCAACAAAAGGCTTTATACAATTTCTTTCACACAGGCTGCAGTACACCCGTGAACATACTCTGGTGTGTGAAATGTATGGTTTCCCCTTTAAGATACGATCATGTCTTGTATTTTGTCTGGTTTGCCTCTTTTTAAAAACACACAATTATTAACATAAAAAATAACTGATTCTGAGAGTTTACCTTGGAGTTTTCTATCATATGAAATATCACGTGGAAACAAGTGTAAACATACGGTGGAGAGTAGTTGCAGACCAGATAGACAGCTTTAGCCCAGATCATGCCCCACACGTTCATGTTGTAACACACGTTGATGGCACAGCCGATACGATTGCTGGTTGCCCAAACCAACTGAAAATGACACACACACACACGTGCGCACACACACACACACACACACACACACACACACACACACACACACACACAAAGTAAAGCATTCAGTGGTACATTTTTTGGCGTTTGAAGCACAGACTCTAACCCAGAGCGACAATAATTTAAGACTGTTATTACCTGGATGATGGGCTTTGTTTTTATCAAACTGATCTGTAGAAAAAGGTGTTTTTACTCATTCTAGTGGATTGGGTCCCTTTATACAGATCCGATCAGCCAGAGAGACTATAAACACCTATGAGAGTACCATTCCATAACATTTCAAATGTTCCATTAAAAATAAAGCTATTAAGAAAAAAATCCGTAAATGATCCAATGCCGAAATTAACCCTTTAAGACATGGACAAGGAAAAGGCCTTACCTGAGTGTAGTGAGTACAAACAGGTCCTGAACATCTGAATGGGCAGTGAGGGTTACACTCCTGGGAGTATGGATAGCTGTAGTACCTCACCTCATCATACCAGGCCTGGACATGGTAGGTAGGGGGCCGGTCCCTTAAGTCAGAGCAGAGATATTATACTGTATCCTTTAATTTGATCATCAATTAAAAAAAACAAAACAAAACAAACAAAAACATTGAGAATAAATATGTTGAATACATGCATGTCTCTAAATCAACCTTCGTTGCTAACTGCTATACACTGTATAATAATAATAATAATAATAATAATACATTTTATTTACGAAGCGCCTTTCAGGACACTCAAGGACACTTTACAGAGCACCATCAGAATAAAACAATGACAAGAAAAATCAATTTAAAACATTCAATAAAACAACATTCAAACATCAACATACAAAGAAAGAAAAACACAGAATAAATAATGTTTCAAAACTTCAGTGAACATACAGTGTGGAACAACAATAGAGGTAGGGCGGTGTAACAGTTAGGAGTGAATAGGCAATTTTAAACAGGTGGGTTTTGAGTCTGGTTTTGAAAACATGGAGGGAGTTGGTATTACAGATGTCGGGTGGTAAGGAGTTCCAGAGCTGGGGAACAGAGTGACTGAAAGCTCGGTTCCCCATGGTGCAGAGGTGTACAGGGGGGATAGTGAGGCGAGGTACAGTATATATAAAACTCTACTTTGGGATGCTGTGTAAAACATGAATAAAACCTGAATGGTTCTGTGAAGTGTTCCCGAGTAATTAGTTTGCTGTTAGTTGATAGCCAGTGGCCGGTGGTCAGCTAATGGAGCTAACCGCTAACTGTGCGGCTTACAGTTATGTAGCGAACTGCAAATTTTGGAGTTCAGATTCAGATTCAGAATACTTTATTAATCCCCGGGGGGAGGGGGAACTGCTTTTGTTCCAGTGCGCCATGCAAAGTAGACATAGAGATATAACATGAATGGAAACAAGTGCTAAAGATGAAGATGTAAAAAAAATATATATATATATCAAAGTAGACATTAAAATAAAATAAAATATCAAAGTAGGCAATAAATTACAAAAAAATTAAAAAATAGTAAAGTATACAAACTGAAATATTTACAATATACAGTAAAATGGTTGTAGCGTTATAAATAAAATAAGAATGTATAGTTATATTGTTTATTTTGTTTTATAAATAGCCAAATGAGTCTTATCATCAGAAGGAGGAGTTGTACAGATTGATGGCCACAGGCAGGAATGACTTCCTGTGGTGCTCAGTGGTGCATTTAGGTGTTACTAAACTATTTCAGCTGAGTACAGTTTGGAGGTAAAAGCACTTTGAATGCAAATCACTTTTAAATGATAGATGATAATACCAGCACAGATACATTTTGATTTTCGGTACAGCTCCAGTACAGTGGTACTATTCTGGATCTCAGCATTTTTTGGAATCATCATGATATAAGCAGCTAAACTGCCTTGGTGAAGTTTCCTTGAGCAAAGCATTTCACCTGAGGCTGTTACCAAATCATACCATGGACATGTGCAATAAATACAGAATACAACTATAGTGGAATTTTGTTTGCGGTTAAAATAAATTCGGTATTACGCTGATGTAGAAATTTGTTGTGCATACTGTGAGAAAAAGACTCTTATCATACTGCTATTGTATAAAACACACTTTATCCAACACACTTCCCTCCACTACACTGCACATACACACCTGCCCCAGTGCGCGCCAAGGTTTTGGCCTATCTGCGTCAACATGTGGCTCGGTCCATGTTCCCATCGGCAGGAATATGCCCAGTGCTCTGCACTCCTCTCTAACTCGTAATCCCATACCTGGGGAGCACACACAGACAGACAAACACCCACGTGGGTGCACACACACACACACACACACACACACACACACACACACACACACACACACACACACACACACACACACCATTTCTTGGTTAAAAAGTTATTTGTCTCTGGAAAGATCAACTCAGAAGGTCACCTGGGTGGTCAGCCACGGTAAGTAGCTAATACCTTTTTCAGCTGGCAGCTAAAGCATTAGGTTAGGTAAGAGGTAATAGGAGTTTTCTCTTGGGCTCCAGGTTAAACTCACTGAGTCCAGAGCAGCTTTGCCTCCAACAGATGTTTGCAGACCTGGGACTCTACTCTGGATCACCCTCATGCATGAAGGGGGCTAAGTGGCCACTTTACTGTAGTTGCGGCTTTAATTGCTACACATTAGTTACCTCCAGGAGCATGAGGGAATACATGAAAAATGTAAACTACCATGAATTCCAAACTACTCAGAAAGAAGCCTTACATACTCTAGGGAAGGTGAGCCTGAAAGATGAACCTGCTCTCTACTTAAAAGCACAGTGGCTGCCTGTGCGCATGCCTCTCATAAATTTAACACAGTATAGGCAAAACTAGGCCTCTCCTATTAAACACACACATTCCCCCCTCTTACACACAGACACATACATGAGAGAGAGGAGAAATAGAGAAGTATCACCACCACCACACCGACTTGCAGCTTTGTGCTACTATTCAATGTGGTTGTTTCATAGCTTGTTTCCAGTAAGTTTTGGTCTCATAAAACAAGGTGAGAGAGAAAAAGCTAAAAGAGAAATAGGGAGCCTCTGTCTGGAGGCTTAACGCCATCTTTACTGTAAAACCTTGACAAACTAAATTTAATTCAAAATACCTGGAAACCACTCACACACTTGTTGTTGTGGACAAAGCAGGGAATAATATCAAAGATGTGAACAACTGAAATGTTGTGGCAAAGTTAATGTACTGAATAATAATTAACATTATTGGGGAGGGAGAAGAATAGGTGCAGTGTGCTCTGCCGTTGGCCCACAGTTACAACGTCATAACTAAAGGGATAATGCTTAAGTGTGGAGTTGTAACTGCTCTGATTGACCACCATAATGTGTTCCATATGTCTGCTAAGGCTAACACACTGTGCACACTGTTGCCACTTCACTGTGGTGCTGGTTTCTGTTTAGGCCTGATCGGAGAAGTGATATTTTGACTCTTTGCTTCTTTGGCCACAATCCAACTGTGGCTGAGATACCAACTCTGAGGAGATTTCTGTTAACATGGTTCCCGAGTGATACTGTATATCTTTGTTAGGTAGCCTTCTAATTATTCAAGTGAGGGTGATTTTGTCCTGAGCAAATATAATGTCACAGTCCTGTGGTGTGTTTTGTAATCCAAGCTTCTCTGAGATTTGTTTTCATGGCTGTTTCGGCCTCATGTGCGTATTATTTGCAAGAGGCAAATTTGAAGATAGCTGATTGTTAAGTCTCATTTCCAGGTTGTCAAAATTGGAAGCCAGCCACCAAAGCTACCTTTGAGGGCCGGCTGTCACTGTGCTTCTGTGGCCCTGGTTGCTGGGGTGCTTCCCACACAGTCGGCATGAGTCAGCCCTTGTGTAAGGCTTTTTGGCCGATTGAGCTTGTAGAATCATGCCATCTCTCAATCACGCCGCCTCTCTGACTGGGTTCCACATAAAAGAGAACCAGTGCAGATGAAGAGAAATTGAAAAGAAAGCGAAAGCTCCATAAATGTTTCAAAACAAATGTGTGTGTTGTTGAAAAACAGTATGGCTGTAACAGTATCTATGGCTTAAAAGGTTGTCCCAACCATACTTAGTGTACTGTTTTGATGTAATATGAAAACGTTTCCTACTAGGCCGTCATGTTGAAAACACAATTTGGGGATACAGGTTGTGACTCACATGCACTAACTAAGATGTATGCCCAGTTGGCCTGACTACCAAAAGAAAAATTTAAAAAAAGATGATAGATAGAAACGACATACAGAAAGTAAGTGTGACATCATTCTCTGTTCAGGAGCGGGTGCTATGTTCAACATCTCATATGTTTTACCCTGAACAATTATAATAATCATAATCTCAAATGACAGACTATTTCTAATGGATTATCAGTGCATTTCTGTCGCTTGTCTTGTATCATTTTTGCATGTCTCTCTAACTAATACCAGCAGATCCACAGCAGATACCGACAATCCCTGTCAGTTCACTATTCTCTCCATGCACTTGTTATTCTTCACCCTCAATTATCCAGCAGAGAGGAACATGGACTGCCCGCCAGTCTTTGGAGAAAGGTCACGGTAACAACTACCAATCTCATTTTGCATTCCAAAGAGCATTAAGTTCCCAAAATACAGGGCTGTTTCCAGCTATCTGCCAGGACCACCTCTGCTACAGAGCTAAGTGCAAGATGTGCAGTCTTACAGCAGTAGATTTAGGGTCAACGCTCAAGGTAGCTCAAAAAAATATTGAGGAAGAAAACAAGAAGCCATCCTTTACTTTTGGAATTCAAAGTATCCAAAATTCTCCACGTCAATTGTTGTAATTCAACCTAATGTATAGAAAAGTGTGATTATGGGAACCTGCACAGAGGTTTCTTTTTCCCAGAAAAGTCTGCTGGGCAGGAATTGACGTGCTTTAGATTAACGGATGCAACAGTGCTTTAAAGGCATTTGCTGAATGGCTTTTGCATGGAATTAAGAAGTCAGACTGCAATGCAAGTGCACCCCCTTTGGACTATAAATCCTGAAATCTGAAAACCAAATACTACCTTCATCAGCCCCCAGCCTTACCACATCATTATCATCAGTAATAGTATCCCTTGCTAAAGAAACACTGGACTAGTATACATAACATACATTTACATTACCGTGGCCCGCACTTCAAATGGCAAGGCTCGAAGTTTGAAATAGATTCACTGCTGTGGCACCCAAAATGAGATGCATGGAAGATCAAATAAAAGATAACATCGTCCCTGGGCCAGGGTTTGAGTGAGCTGTGATGGATGGGGAGAGCGCAGGCCAAGGGAGAGAGTGGAGAAGGGTGAAGAAAAGTCTGAGGGGAAGTTTGTGAGGCTGAAGATCAAGAAAGCAAAAGAGCAAGGCTGGGAGAAAGTCAGCACGAGGAGAAATGGACTGATTGAGTAATGAGACGCAGGGAAGGAAGGGGAGGAGGGGGGGCAGGGTGGTCTAGGTAAAGTGGAGGACAACACTGCGGGGGTGAAAGTTGGATATGATCCAGGGTCAGTGAGGGCGGGCAAGCAGGAGGCAGGAGCTAGTCGTAAACAGATGGTGGCTTTGGCTTGCAGATTTCAATGTCTCTGTCTTGAGTTACCTACTAGACTGTCTCTGTCTGACAGAACTACACTGAAAGAGTCAGGAAAGTCATGTCCTCTGAGAAAAACTTACTATATACTATAGTGTCAAACCTGATTTGGCATATTGGATACCATGTCAAACTTTTCATTCTACCATGGGATTATTGCAAGTTACCTGACACGCCTGATGGTTTGTTACACAGAACCATCTGAAAAAAACATTCTAGGACGCTGTTTAAAAAAATACTCCATAGGTGATTGGCCGAATCATTGGTCTGTCATTGTCTATCACTGGCTAACTTTAACCAATCAGATCAGTATGAGAGTGCTACCGGCAGGGCCTATTGGTAACACAAACTCTTGCCGAAGTCAGTCAGGAATAGAGTAAATCCAACATCTTCTCCAGGGTTTGGCTGACAGTGTCAATTGTCTACCCTGACAGCTGGCAGTCATTGACTTCTGGGCCCTGTAATATCATTACATCATAATTTAAAAGTTCCCCACTAGAGAGCACAGAAAAGTACTGTGCCCCTTCAGAGTTGCCGTAAGGCAGAAGACGTTGACCTTTGTGGGGTGTGGGAGAGAAATGATAATGTTCTCCATGTCCTCTTTATTTTTTTTTTATTAGACGGCTCTTCTTAATGCTGTAGAATGCTGTAAGGGTCGCCCAAGTCTACCTTGATGTATGACAACTGTGGTGATAAACATGTTTCTTGTTTGATTTTTTGCCATAATTATAAATTGCCATGAGGGGTTCGAACTTAACAGGAGCCAAGTGTAAGGACACAGGTTATCATTACGGACGGGTATTATTATGTATTGTGTTCTATTTTTCGGGCCAAATGTGATAAATGGGGAAGAGGGGAAAGATCGCAAGAGGCAACACGTGAGGCAGGTGGAACCTGCCGGAGTTTGGAGGACGCAGCCAGCAGGATTATTCTGTGTAGATCCACAGGAGGAATCTAACAGAAACTAAAACGGATTCAAAGACAACCGGACTACTGTGTGCCCGCGATCCAGATGCCAGACAGGCGGGTGAGAGTTGTGGGAGTTCGCTGCTCTTTTTTCTTTTTTTTTTATTGAGACTTACAGTGGCCCGCTGCATTCCCACCTGTCAAAGTTGAATTTATTTTGATGCTGTTCTCTAAGGACTAATTCGTTCATGGACACTTTACGTGGGATTTTTGTCGTGTGAACTGTGGAGATTTTCGGGTTGTTGGGGCTTTTTGGCCCAAATATTTGTATTGCATTGGAGTGTGCCTCCCTTCTTTTGTTTGGTGTGTGCGTCCGGGTTGGACTTAAGTTAATTTTCTGGCTGTTAATACATAACAATAACGACAATCCTCTGTGTGTTTTTGTATATTTGCAATTGGTGCCGACATTATCGTATGAGTCAGATAGTGATTGGCTGGTTATTTTTTGTGTGATTACAGTGTTTTCAGTTAGCCGGCAGTGTCCATTTGCGGCATTCATCAAGTCCGCCCGTTCCCTTAAATTTGCATTCGCACTTTCCCTTTTGAAATAAATAAATAATTGAAGGGGGTTGTTACAATGCTTCATTCACTTGAATGGGCCTTCCCAACGTTCGGCGGTCAGTTATTTTCGTATAATTGACTGCCGCTAAGCATATTTGACCGTTGTCACGGACAGTGGCCTTTTTGCCTCCGATTCACGTATTTTGTATTACTCTGCGCTCTAAAATCTTTGCTCCGCAAGTGGTCCGGTCACTTATCACCCCAGCGTCTTCAGTTGCTAAGTGACATCAGTTGATCTGTAGTCTACTTCATATTGGAAATAAACTACTTCCAGGCCACTAGTATGGATGAGTTTCACATTAAATTGAATATTTTTGGAAAATACGGTGATTTCAACTCTTGGCAAAAGGCTGAGTTGTCACCGGTCAAGAAAAGAAAAAGAGAGGAAAGCAGCGAAGAGGGAGGAGCGAAACAGCGTTGGTTTGGTGAACCATATTTCTCTGCTGAAAAACACTATGAACGGTAACAAATAAATTGTAAAAAGTCACACTGTGTCATGGTTTTTTTCGCGTTGGCAAGTAACTGTGTAATAAGTGGGATGTATAGAATGGCTGTCATTATCGTGATAATAAGTCCTTTCAGGACGGCTCAGACCCCTCCGCCTTCCGGTTCGTCCTGTCGGGACCTATTTTCCCAATAATGACCACAGTTCAATACATTATCCCTTACTTATTAAACCTGCCCCGTGCGGCTAACCCACGATGCTCGGTTACATCGGCGCTGAGAAGTTATCTTTTCTGCAGGCTACTGTTAGCGTGTTTTCTTCAACCCTGCTGTTATTATTTGTCCTTTCTTAGCTTAGTTGTCTTTGTATAGCTAACTGGTTAACTTTATTTCAAGCTTCTGTGGCTGAGCAAAGCGCAGTTACAGACATGTTGTGTCGAGAAGAAAACCTTTTAAAACCCAGCACGGGGATGTTTGTTCGACACTCGCCTGGCAAGAGTTGATCTGACCCCCTTCTCTGTTGACAGTCTTCTCTGCTGGGTGACACAGTTACCGTCAGAGTGGCTGCAGTAGACAACAGTGACTACAGTGATGTGCCTGTGAATACCTTAAATTCAGAAACTCATCGTCACACATAACCCCCAAAACAAAGATTACAAACCGAATATTACAGTAGTTCTTATAGGACACCTCTTCACAATGTAAGGCAAAAACAGCTTCTCAGTTCAACTCAGTGAACATTGATTTAGTCATGTGAATTGGTGACTAGGGCTGGTCGACAGTATTAGCTTGCTAATGAATGAGGCTAACACTACCTCCATCGATGAAACCACTGACCTTTTTGTTTTTTCAGACTTGTATTTCAAGACTCTATCTAAAACAAGTATCGTTGATAATTTTAAATATGCCCTTGATGGCTACATACTGTAAAAAGTACAATATCATGCAGAAAGATGAAGCTAAAGCAGCCTGTCTGCCATGATGATCTATGTAGAAAACATGTAAATAAAGAAACTGAAACTCTTTAAAATTCTTCTAATCCTGTATGGATGCTGTACATTTTCAAAAAGTATTTTACCGTTATACATGACACAAAAATTGGCTTTTAGGACGTAGAGTAACTGATGTGTTTGGCAGATGCTATATCGGTAACGCTGTTCTGTAAAGATCATAAAAAGAGTCGATGAAGATTCTCAATCATCCAGATCATGGTAATTCCAAGGGCTGTATATTAGGCAACTGGACTTGTTTCAGTTTCTTGAAGATGTTTCAAGAAACAGATGGGTAGCACACTGCACTTACACTTAATAGGAAGCACTTAGACTTCATAGGAAGAACAGAAACTTGTTGGCTGGATCTGCTAGGCTTTTTTCTTACCTGTAATCTAACACACTAATATAACCACCTTAGTTAATGATGCACCCTTTGGCCTTGGAAGTAGCACTAGCTGGCCAGACAAGCTAAAGCTTGCGGCTCACGCAAAAGAAAACACCTTGTCAGGTCCACGTTGTTGGTTTACTTGAAAGGTCTCGAGAAAGACACCAGTCTAACAACATTTTAAATGCATTGTTCCTTTACATGCATTACTTTTCTTAAAGCCTGATGCACAAAGCATCAATATGTTAAATAACCTAGCTTTAAGGGCATGTCAAAGTATGATGACTGTAAAATATGATTGGACAGGGTTGCAAACTGATTTTTGCCTTAGTTTAGCTCTCCTGGGATTTAAATTGGGATTCTTTATCCATGTAACTAATACAAATACTGTTTTTAATCTAAAAAAAATGTTGAAACGTTGAATGATAAGATTTATGCAAGTGTTACCTTACCAACAGCTGTGTCCTCAATACTCACCATGTACTCCATGTTGGAGGCAGGAGGGTGGACCTGACCCCGCAGCTTGTTGTGCAAGTCCAGGATGAGGTGCATGTCTCCCTCGCTGATGGCCCTCTTCCCTCTAGACCTGGCCCCCCACCACTCCTCATCCTTGTCTGAGTACTTGTCCAGGATGGACTCGAGTTTTGTGGAGTTGCTGAGGACCATGGCCAGGACCGTCTGGGTCAAACACAGGAACAAGCCCGCTGCTCTAACCCAGCCTGGGAAAGGAAGGGACCTCTCCATGACGGGGTGATACTGCTGCTGACTGAAGAAGAATTTATCTTGTCTGCAAAAGGGAGTGTGCATGTTTGAGCAGAACAGGAAGAGTTTCAGTCAATCAGATTGAAAACTCGCTCTACATGTGAACCAGCTGTTTGCAGCTGTTTAATATGTGATGTTGTGCCAAAGCACTGCTCATTCTGTGTACATTATTTAACACTTTTTAAAATAAAAATGTCTTGGCAAGTTTACCTACACTACAGCATCTTTCTCAAGAACCCCAAAGACACCCTGAATCTATCTCCTGTCTCTGCTAATAATACTGTAATTATAGTGGGACTGCACTTCTAGCAGTAAGGCTGAGCAGTCAGAGTGCATCTGCAGGTCACTGCATCACTCCACACAGTGAGACCAGTGTAAACTGACTTCTCACTGACTTCTTATGCTACAGAGCAGGAGATTTAGTGCACATGTGTGAGTCACTGTACTGTATGTGCTAACATGCACTGCAGGGAGACTTGCAAAATATTAAATAAGGTTATGAAGATTAAATTCTATCATGCTTGATGTTTTCATTTAATGATCCCTTCAAGAACTATGTTACTCCTGTGAGATAATTTAACACAAATACTACTACAACATGCTCAAAAAGTGCTATAATAAAGATCAGAATCATTTACATTTTAAAGACATAGGCACACAGATTCTAAAGACACTGCGTTTCATTGACTAGTAATATACAGTGAGTTTACCTTTAAATGCCGTCAAACTGATCAAACTGAAGTATCTCCAAGGTGCAATATTCCAGTTGCCAGTGCGCCTTAGGACTATTGGAGAGTTACGATTATCCAATCCAATGAGCCTTTAATTCCATCCATCACACTGAATGAGCGCAGACAGTCGGTTCTCTTTCAGACAGCCACGGGGAGACAGGCAGACACACACACACACACACAGAGGGAGGGGGAGATTAGAAATGTCTATAGGTACCTGCTGAATTCCTCAGGTCTCTCAGTGCGCTGCTGTCTGCTTGGGAGCGCGGCTCATTTTGCGCTTATATGCCAAATTTGTGCTTAGCAACGCGCAGCGCAGAGCTCCACGCCCCCCCCACCCCCACCCCCACCCGGCACCCGGCACCCGGCACACACACGTTCGCGCTCCAAGGTTGATCTGTTTGAGGAGGCAACTGATCGGACAAGAGTGACCTGAGAGCAAACTCGTGGATGTTGTGTCAGCAGCCCACTCGTGTTGCAAATATTGCACGCTTTTTTTTCCTTACATATTTTGTTTGACAGGATGACAGGATTACGCCAGACACTGGCATCCGAGAACAGGCTGAACGCTAATGATCCAGTGTATAAGTCTGAAGAATTACAAGGCCACTTAAACCCCCTTGATGAAAATACCTAAGCATTGCTGTGGATTACAGATTTTGTGTCAAATGCATCACCAGCAATGACTAGGTTAACAAAGTAATCTTGAGTAAAAGTAAGGACATCTAGTTCAAATATTATTTGGTACAAGTGAAACTTACCTAGGTAAATAGAACTTGAGCAAAAGTCTTCAAGTATCTGATACTAAATGTACTTCAGTATCAAAAGTAATTTTCTGGCCGTTACTGCACTTAAGCAGGCAATCAAATGTACAAGTACTATTATAGTTACATTATGTATATACAATATTCTATGGTTCGATTGATTATCAGCCTCATCAATAATGGAATCAGATATTAAGGATTGTCCAGAAATCAGCAGAAGTTAGTATTTTAACCCTATTAAAAAAAAAAACAAAAACAAAAAAAAAATCTTACTGTTGTTAAATAGATCAATTTACACACACACATACAGACAGACAATGCACTGCTCTGGCCACAGGATGCAATATTTGAAGTAACTAGTAACTAGTTGAATATGTACCTTAAGATATAGGGGAGAAAAAACTGTCAAGAAGGAAATACAGTAACAAATACCTCAAAATTGTACACACATAATTACATAACATCACCCTAACCCTAAGGATCCATTATAGTATCACTTTACAGTACATATTCTTCATGAACACAGTTTGCAGTCATACCTGTACTGGGCTTGGTAGAAAATTGTTACTATATTTTATCAGCATGTAATATTGTAATAATTATTACTTCTCTTCCAAATGCATCCACTGCTGGTTTATTTTGTTGGGGGCAGAGCCTGTCTGAGATCACATCAGGCCTTTTGCTGTGTGTGAGAATGGCAGCCGCAGGAGCAGCAGGGTGGCCAATATTTCCCTGCATCACAACCACAAAGAAGTGATTCATCTGCCTTTCATACACCCAACATTTGTCAAGGTTTGTGGGCTAAGTGTACGGGCTAAGATTTTCTTCTTCTTCTTTTCCTTCCTCTATCAATTTTTTCTTCTTCTCCTTCTTCTACTTATCCATCTTCTACTTTTTTATAATAATATCATATTATTATATAATTTATATATTATTTAATAATAATAATAATAATAATAATAATAATAATAATAATAATAATAATAATAATAATATAAGGAATTTATTATAAGCAGTCACCTGTTTGAATCCTTATTTCATTTGGTTAAACTTCAGGTGATTTTAAATGGGTATTAAAGATTACTTAAAAGCTAGGTAGCATTTATATGCTTTGGTGATAACAGACTGATTCATGGATTGTTTCAACATTAGGGACAGTGGCTCTACAATACTTTCCTAGTGTCCTTCGAAAGCATATGCTGCCCCCTCGTGGATAAAGAAGAGATTTCAGTCAAAAACTAACTTCAGCAAGCCATTCGTGCCTCAGAGATGTTGGACCTGAGTCATGCAAGCCACTAGCTGTGTCAGTCACTTTGTAATGTTAAATGAGTGGAACACAAGTATATTTTTCTAACGTCTGATACATGGAGTACTATCTAGCTGTTGCTCTGCCACCCCTCATGTGGTTGCTGTACTGTTTGTCACATAAAAAGGCCACACACCCATGTCATTCACACAGGGATAAATATGATCTCAATCTCCTGACATCTGCTCAGGAACCATCAGAAGGTTGATTTTGGGACAGATTTCCATGACTTCCGTTTGATTCAGATATTCAGGGATAATACCTTTGTGGATCCCTCATGTAGTACCATCTTGCATCCACCTAGTTTTACAAGCCTTCATTCTGCCTGCTTGACCAACTGCCTGATCCATGGCTGGGTGATTCCTGACCTCGACCACTTATTAGATAGAGTACCTGTCAAAAGTTTGGACACACCTTCTCATTCAGCATTTTTTCTTTATTTTCTACATTGTAAATTAATACCAAAGACAACAAGACTATGAAGGAACACATTAACTAGGCACCTTTGATGACAGCTTTGGACACTCTCTTGGCATTCTCTCAATCAGCTTCATGACTAGTCACCTGGAATGGTTTTCCAACAGTCTTTAAGGAGTTCCCAGATACACTTATCCTCTGCAGCGGATTAAAACTGTAGTGGAATAGGGCCATTCACTGTACAGAACTGTGCACCAACCCTCCCATTGCACAACACAACTGATGTTCTAAAACACATTAAGAAGGCAAGAATTCCACAAATTAACTCTACTTATACCATGGTCTGGGGAACACTCGATTCTGATTGGCTGCAGGGTGTCCATCAACCCCTGATATATGGACACCTACTAAGTAGTTCCAGTCTAATTGTCTGTTTACCGCTCTAAATCAATGCGCTAGCTGGCATATCAAATCTGAATATGTTATTTCCAACACTGAGTGCAGTCCGTCAGTCCTTCAGTGCCTTATCCTCTGAACACCACAGGGTGGCGCCTGTAACACACAAGCTGCAGAAAGTACACTTCCCCTCCAAAGCGAATAATCTCACATCCCGTTCGCTGTTCAACTCTCTACTTCAGGCTGCGGCCACAGTAACATTACACACGGCCGATCATTTGTTCGTGAAAATCTTGATATTGATTTGGGGATAATGACATGACTGGTTAAATAGCTGGTCTTGTTAGCCAGCATACTGTCAAATTATATCTACTGTTTGTCAATTGTACACAATGTTATTGACTTTGAATCTTGCTAGCATAGCGTTAGCCTTCTGGCTCATCGCTGAGCAGACTAGAATATCTCCCGTTGCTAAGTCATAGAGTAATGATTGTTCCAGGTAGTAGTCAAACCCTCAGGCATTACCAGGGAAACTAAATTACGGCTTATGAAAAACTTTATATTTTGATTGTGAACCGCACGAAAATATAAATAAATGGTCTTAATTTATTTTCTTTGGCAAGTAACCATGGTGTAAGTGGGATAATGCCCTTCAAGGTGTCCATAATCAGGAGTTAAATCTGATTGTGAGAATGCCAGAAGTGTGTAAAGTTGTAATCAAAGCAAAAGATGGCTACTTTAATGAATGTAAAATATAAATCATTGGAACTACTGACTGCCGTTACATCACTAATGAGTCAGCTGACAGGATTGTGATTCAGTGGAGGCATGTGGGGATGTGGAGGTATGTATGTATATGTAGATATGTGGGTACATTATGTGTAATGTGTTTATATACATATAGACATAGGAGGTGAAATGAGATGCACACAGCTGATTTTAAATTGTTTATTGATTTATTTGGATGATTTTGGGGGGTTTATATTTGTTGTATTTATATTTGATAGGGAATTTTATTTAAATATGTGTTTATTTATTGTATGTTTAGGTGGGTGAGTAGAATGAAATGGTACGTGTCAATTAGTGAAAGGGAGTGCTGGGGTATTTAACTGGGTCATTTGGAGCGGGATCAGGTTGTATCATTCACAAAAGCAGAACTGAATCGGGCTCAAAAGAAAACCAAGATGTCATCACCAGGAAAAGATCAGATATGTTACGTTATGTTAAGTCATCTTTGTGACTCATCTAAAGAGCTATATAATAAAGTTTGGGGGAAGCTAAAATTACCACAAATTTGGAAAGAAGCTGTTGTAATTCTGATACATAAGCCAAGAAAATATTGTAAAAACCCAGGGAGTTATAGGCCTATTGCTTTAATATCTAATATATGCAAAATAATGGAAAGAAGAGACTAACATATTACGTAGAAAACAAAGGTTATATATCAAAATGTGATATATAGTGGATTCAGAAGAGGTAGAAATACCACTGACCCTGCTCTATGTATAGAACATGAAGTAAGGAAAGCACAGATTAATAAGGAAAGTGTAGTAGCCATCTTTTTTTGATATAGAGAAGGCTTATGATATGATGTGGAAAGAGGGATTATTAATTAAACTAAGTAAATTAGGCATTAAAGGCCATATGTATAGATGGATCAAGGTTCTTCTTATTGGGAAGATTGTGATGATCCCTCCATCCAGGCACCAGGTGTCCCTGTTTCTTTTGGGTTGTGTTTTGCAGGTGCTGAATGGAGGGTCATCAGCTGCATGAGTAACACCTGGGCCAATGTGCTCTGCCTATGAAGACCTTCCTCATTCTGCGGATGGTCTCTTTGGGGGACTGATCCCTGCTCACTGGCAGGCCTGATGGCAGCACGTTTTCCTTGTTCCGCTTGATCTGCGCATATATTGTAACACACCCATACATGCTTTCATTAATGATACTGATCCTTACACGTTTTCCTTGGTTGATGTATGCTTGTGGGACCAATAAATACCACTTGCTAGTAGCCAGCTCGTGTTTGTCTCCCTACTTTGGTACAGCCTTGGAGTTGGGTTGTGACAAGATCTATTCAAGTTAAAACAGGGGAGTGTTGTTCAGGGAAATTTGTTATTGAAAATACAACGTCTCAAGGGAGTACATGAGTCCTTTGTTATTTTCAATAATGATAAATGATGTTTAGAAGACGGGATGGGATTTTCTCTTTTTGCAGATGATGGGGCAATTTGGAAGAGGGGTAGGAATTTGGAATTTATTGTGAAGAAACTCCAAGAGACTATTATTACAATAGAAGAATGGTCATTTAAGTGGGGATTTAAATGTTCAGTAGATAAAACAAAGACAATGTTCAGTTAAATTATGATTTCCAGGATCTTTTACAAAGAAGTTCAGGGGAGAAGTGTTATCCCTTTTTGTTTCAGTATCTTAGGAGAACAAATTTGATAGAGAGAATTGTTTATTATTATTATTTATTTATTTATAATTATTAATTTTAATTAAATATTGTTTAAATTACTAATAGAACATATAAAGTCCCGATCCACACTTTATACCAGTAGGTGGCAGTAATGCACCAAAAAGTTGTTTGTCAACTGCTATGCATGATAAACACGACCTGCAGAACATAAAATAAAGAAAATGCCGTGGGCTGAACACGTCTGTCTGGATCTCCTCATTTGGTCGCTTCGGCCGCTCAGTAGTGATGGTGAGATGAAGCTTCATGAAGCATTGAAGCTTTCCATCCTATTGGTTCACTCATGGGCCTAAGCTTCAAGGTGCTTCATTTGCTCTACTCTGCCATAGAGTGGACAATAAATGTAAAACAGGCAGAGTGATTATAATGACACCATGGCTTTGGTGCGTGAAGCTTTGAACTGAATAGTCCTTAAATGATAATGCCAATGGTCAAATAATACAGTCATTAATATAGATTTCACCTTTCACAGGGCATAGATGAAGCAGGACTACAGAGAAACACCTCGGCAAGCTTGTACAAGTTTGGATGAACTTGTTATTGTCTTTCCAAATATTCAAGGGGGTTCTCCAGTCTCTCAGTGTTTGATTCACCAAGATACTTTTGGATCTCCACTGTTGGATCCGCAGTGACATTTGAGGTCCTTGTCTGCATGACTATGTCATCCAATGCCACAGTTTGCTACAAACACGCTGTGAGTGACGAAATAGGCCTACAACAACACAGTTAGAATGTATCAATTACCTTGAGTCACAGGCTGAGAAGCTTCTGATGTGTGCGGTTGTGATGATGAGGAGGAGGAGGAGGAGGATGACGCACTGTTTCTGATCACAGCTGCACTTTCAACAGTGAGCCTCTTTTCTGCATCTGCAGGTATACTGGGGCTAAAGAAGCCTATCTTTTAAAATCTCGGGTCAAGCATGATGCTCATTGATTGCAATGTGTACAGCTTCTCCTTTAATTGCCTCCTCAGACCCTCAGCCACTGCTGTGCCCTCAGGAGTTTGGCCAGTTCACATGTCGTCGTCCTCCTCCTCCAGTGCGTGGTGTAGCATCGCTAACAGGGGAATGACTTTTGATCCCGACACCCTCTCCTCTGACAGCTCCACTGTGATATTGTTGAAGGGGGACAGCACTTTCAGAGACTCGGCTATTATGTCGTACTGTTCTGTTGTGAGAGGGACAATGTCCATACGTAGACCTGTCAAAACTCATTGGAGACATGTTGGAGCAAATGACATGTGCTGTTCCAGCGTAGTTCCACCCCTTGAAGGACTTTAGAGATGGCTGGCCCATTTGCTCCTGCACCTGTATCAGACTCTCCTATAAAATTAGCCAACAAAAAGTGATTAATTCAAGTGTCACTGCAGCAGCAACTTAAACGAAACAGTCTAATTTAGAATATTGCAATGAAATAAAGGAACTCACCTTTGCAGTGGTGCTGCTCTTGAAATAGCCCACTATTATTCTTGCTTTTGCCTGGATGTCAGAGAATAGAGTTTTGTCCAAGAGCTTTTTTTTAATCAGTAGATTTATTGTGTGTGCCACACAAATTGTGTGACGCAAACAGAGCTCCTTGACACAAGCACCCATATTTGCTGCACCGTCAGTCACAAGGCAAGTGACTTAGTGAGTGATTCCCCACTCTGACAAAAGTGTTGCTTTCACCAAATTCTCAGCAGTATGGGCCTCAGGGAAATGCAGCACCCCTGAAACAACAGATTGCAAAGAGGTGCTTGCACCTACGAAATGGCATGTGACAGGCAGAAGTGCATCAGTATTGACTGAGGTCCACATATCTGAAAGCAAGCTAACTGCAGGTGCCTTGGACACAAGGACTCTGGCTTTCTCTTTGGACTCCTTGTATCTGTCCTCCACCATAGCTTTCAAAGCCTAAAGAAAAGAGGAGAACATTCTTAGAATGGCAAATATTAGGAAATGGGAAAAAATGTGTCATGTGCTCAGTTACGCACCTGCCTTGTGGAGAGAACGAAGACAGGGTTCAAAGCTCTCACAAGCTTTCTGAATGCTTTGTCCTCCACAATGGTGAAGGGCTGGGGATCCTCAATAACCATACTGACCAAGGCCTCATCCACATCAGTCTTCTCTCCTTTTGGCAAAAATGCAGTATTCAGTTACAGATGTCATTAGTCACATTTAAAATATAAATTAATGTTGTAATTTTATGTCCGATGCTGTCTTATTATTGCATACTAAAATGGCTTACCTGAGCGTTCTCATGCAGGGGCCTACAAGGCTTCAGCATAGGTGAGGTGTTGTTGTTGTATCCAAGTTCTTTGGAACACAACCAACACTTCACCTTTTAAAACACCAGAAATTTGAAGAATGAAAATAGAACAAGGGATACGTTGTGTTGTAACATTTATATTACACTAGGAATTAATATGTGCATACCTTTTTATGAGAGATCAGCTCAAAAGGTTCCCAGCCAGGGGAAAAGCTCCTCTTTCTTGCTGGTTCCACCGGAAAGTCGAATGCCCCTCGAATACATGTCAAACAAAATCCACAACCGACGTAAGTCGCGAAAAACTGCGAAAAATTTCCTATAAGGAATGAATGGGACGGGGTCAAAAACATAGCAAATCTGCAACGTTTTTCAAACATCTCCTGCTCTGGCATACATTCACCTAGAAACACCATTCAAACTTTAAAACGTAGGCACAGGTCCCGTCTATTTAAGTTGTATTTGAATAATATTTCGATGTATAGTTTTTGAACTCTGACCCCTTAACGATGATGAGTGATTTTGGGAAAATTCAGGGTTTTCAATGAGTGTGTATGGTGGAATGTTCGTGCAGCAGAGTGCAGGAGACCAATTGACAGACTGAGAGAGACTCAAAAAAAAACCTCCGAAATTTTGTCTTTCCGTGACGATCCCGGCCACAAATTACGCTCAAAAACAGTGATATTTTCCAAAGTTGTAGCCACACTTGTCTTCTCTCTCACAATGTGTCTGCTTTTTCGGTCGCATTTACGGTTTTTGAATTATCTGCCTCTGACCGACCAGAGGAGCTCTCACTAGCTCCATTCACTCCAATGTTAATCGGGAAGAGGATTTTTGAAACTGCACCCTTATTCATCTCACTCGCGTTACCACATTTCTGACACAAGGACCACGAAACTTGATGAGTTTGTTCTTTAAGGCCTTTCTGGCACCTTTTTGGTGCTATCATGTATGGTTGTGAATATATAGCACTAGATTGACGTCCTAGATTTGAGGCTGAAAGGGCCGAGAAATCAGCTATCCCAGTTCGTTACCGGGGGGTCGACAATGATCACCGTGGCAACCGAGATCAGCTGGGCCAACAGAGAGAGTCTGTCTCTCTCTCTCTATCTGTCTGTCTGTCTCTCTCTGTCTGTCTGCCTCTCTCTCTCTCTCTCTATCTCTCTCTCTGTTTATTTTACAATCCACTGTACATTGAGAGCCATTTTTTCTGTCGCTATCTCGTCCCACACTGCTGAGTGCACACAAACAAACAATACATCAAAACGTGCAGCACGATCTGACTCGGTATGCTATCATTCAGATATCCAAAATATAAATTTTTCTCGTCGTAAGACGCGAAAAACTGCCAAAAAATTTCCCATAAGGAATGAATGCAAAAACAGTGACATTTTCCAGAGTTGTAGCCACACTTGTCTTCTTTGTCCCAATGTGTCTACTTTATCGGTAAGATTTACAAATTTTCAATCATCGGCCTCTAACCAACAAGAGTAGGTCTCAACTGTCCCATTAACTCCACTGTAAATCAGGAAGAGGATTTGCGAAACTGCACCCTTCTCTAACTTACTCCTGTTGCCACATTTCTCGAAGTGGGACCACAAAACTTGATGAGTGTGTTCTTTAAGGCCTTTCCTGCTTGATGGTGAAGAAATGTTGCTGATACCATGTTTGCTTTTTCGTCACGGGGCAAAGTGCACAGCCCACTCTCGCGATTCCCCCATGGGGAATTGTCTAGTTAGTGAGCTGTGCTCGCCAGCCCACTATGGACACCCTATAGCTCTGCTATAGAGGTGTCCATAGTGGGCTGTGTGAAGCGGAGCTCTCACTGGCTCCATTCACTCCAATGTTAAAAACATGTTAAACCACAGCACAGAGGGTTGCAACAAATTCAAACTACTATGCAGCCTTTCACATTCAACCTAAAGATCTGAAATGCTATGATGGAGCCTAAAATGGACTCTTGCTGCTCATCCAACTCTTCATTTGCTATTTTATCAGAATAAGGTGCCCGATTTCAGATAAGTGACTGTACACTACGCGCCTAGTGTCTACATTACGCCGTGACTTATCTCGCTTCAACTTTCATCATTACAGACATACTATACGTCGTTAGAAAGGGTAGAATCTCCGCAAATCATTCATCCAGTTGATTGTGCAGAAATCATGAGGTCTTTTTCACTGACCAGACACTGGGAATATTCCCTCCAATTCAATTATTCTGTTTATGTATAATTATTTTCCTGATGTTTTTGTGTAATATGTAATATCATATATCTGTGTTTATTTGTTTCCTATGTAAATAGCACCCTATTGAATTGCATTTATATATTTTTTTCATTATATGTGGTAACATTTGTGCATTGCATTGTGTTTTGTAGGTCACAGTCTGAAGACAGTGATGTGGATTGGGAGCCTGAAAGTGAGGCAGTCAGACGCCCAACCCCCTCTCCTGCTGAAAGCAGTCATAGGAGGTGCCAACAATCCTCTTCTGCATCCACCAGTGCTACCTCCCCCACTGCGTACATACAGTATTAGTACATTGAAAGATAATGAAATCCTTTTTTGAAATTCAGTTTAGCACAGTCTGTCATTTTTGTATAACAGTTACTATTCGGTAATGTCTTGTCGCATGACAGTATCTCAATATGGCCACCAAGAAGTGTGTGGAAACCCCTCCAACCACCCATCAAATGAATGTGTGAAAAAATTACGTTTTGAATCATGGAGGAAGGCTTTATAGTCACCAAAATGCTTCAGTAATGTGTCACAGAAGTGAGTAAAAGCATTTGGCACAATTTTGCCATTTGGAGACGTTTTGGAGAGGTTCGGGGACGCCAGTGATACCACAAACTAAAAACTCCATAACTCTCATAAGGTTAGGCCTAGAAGTCTAAAATTTCATCCAGGTGTAGTTGACAAGATGTTAGAAGGTATGTGGTATATTGACATATGCCTTATATAAAGCACATCCTAGTTATTGTTATTCAAATATGACCTATTTTGTTTTAAAGCCAAACTGAACTGATGTCATTTAGGTTGTGTGTATGGTACATGCTAGGTAAGCACATTTTCAGAAACTAGAGGTTCTCAGCTTTCAAATGAAGTATCATACATTACCCAAAACAGGTGGGTGTCAAGGGCTTAACGAGCCCGTGGGCCTGGTCGGGTTTGTTGGGTCGACCGACCCGTTGATAACTCTACGCTAACGTTCCCTACATCACCTCACAGACCCTGTATTATTCTAACGTTACCACCTGCTTACTGGTTGTACTACACTGTCCCTGTCAGTCAGCCTGCATCTCTGGCTGCTTGAATTTGAAAACTTGTTCCGGCACAAAACCGAGCACTGCAATACCTCTCAGGACTACATGGGTGTGCACAGGCAGTACTAAAAGCCTAATACACAATCACTGAGCAGTTGTGTGGTCTATGGACTAGAAGCAAATCTGCACCACATGAGGGAAACAAATGAAAAAGGCATGTGGTGGAAATTTCTGTCAATAAAAGAGTAAAGTCAGATCTGTCTTTTCTGTAACTTTAATCCAACCATCTGCAGATGGACTCACCACCCAGTCAAATTCATGAGCCGAGTGAATGAGCCCAGAGTAAAGGAATGTTCACAATTTATACACAGATATCAACAAGGTCAGGGGAAGAGACAAGCACTCTCGGCGCCAGCAGTGATTAAGCTACACGCATACGTACATACGACTATCCCAATCAGACAGGCTTCTCATCCACACAAGACATAAAGTTAAAACTTCATGACGCATGACCTGGGACTCTGTGCAAAGCATAAAATTATCAGACAAAACATGAGACAAGAAGGCGACTTTCTATCTGAGTTTTGGCTGGTTCATTACTCTATTACAATCATATAGGGCAGAGGTTAGGTGTTCATACATTTGCATAAGATATTAGATAAATGTTTTTAAGAAATCATATTCAACAAAATAGTTCAAAATTCATCAACCCATAATGAAAAGGAATTTTCCCATCACAGGCAAATGAAACATTACCTGCAGATAAGTTGTGACCTGCAATTATGAGGCTCTCCAATGTGCAGTCATTTTGAGAGACTGGTCACCTTCAGAGTTTAAGGTGCAGCTAATGTTTTTCATGTAGTTGAATCGTTTGTCACTACTGAATGCATGTACTCTGTCAGTATGTCATTGACACTTGATGATGAAGTCTATTCCAACTCAATTAATTTACAAGTCAGAGGGGGGGTCACTCACTGTCTTCGTCCACAGCGAAGAGCAGCAACTGTTAGTAAGACAGGTCATCTTTGAAGGATCAAATAACAGATGCTATATACGTGTAAATAGGTGTTTACGCAGTATGTAGGTCATTATAGCAACACATCTTTCTATAAATCTGGCTAGGACCAAGATCTCCTCCTAAATGGGGCACTATGTAGTATTGTAGAAGAAATTCAAACTCAGAATTTTAATATTTACATTATTATTGTTATTATTATTATTATTATTATTATTATTATTATTATTATTATTATTATTAATAATAATAATAATAATAATAGAAACCAGCAAATATTAAATTTCTCCATAACTGAATAAACAAGCTGATCTCAGAGGAAATATGGGTCCCCACCTGTTTGAAGCTAGAAAAGTGGCAGGGTCCGCCACATATAAACAAGGTGATACAGTTAAAAATGATGTTGCCCCTCAAGTCAAATTGTTTATACAGTTCAGTCACGGAAATTAATAAAGTTGGTTTATTTGGATTGCTTAGGCATAGAAATAAAATAAAATATAAATCAGTTACAGAAGATTCAGGGTTCATAAAGGGATATTCCGGTGTAAGTTTAATCCATGGTCTTACACACTGTGACACCAAGTAGGACCCCCCCCCCCCCGAGATATAAAGTTTGCGGACCGCTAGCTTATGTAATATTTTAGCATCCTCAGAAACGACTGCACAACAACAATACACTGCAGTAAATGGGTCCAAGTATAAATCGCCATCAAAAAGCCACTAATGATGCTCAGAACAGCACCAAACTTCAGCAACATTAGAAACAGGGTCCCAGCACATATTTCAAGGCATCAAACATTTGATATCGTTGCCGGCTTTGTCAGGAAAGATAAACAAATCACACCTCTCCAGCTGCAGGCTCGTTGTGGGGAAGCCCTGTGAATCAATTACCGAGTGCAGTAGAGTTCCGCAGCTCAGTGAATACCATTACTGCAGGACTTTACTGCACTCGGTAATCGACTCACAGGGCTTCTCCACAACAAGGAGGCTTCTGGGTTGGTGAGTTTTGTTTATCTTTTCCGACAAAGCCGGCAAAGATATCAAATGTTTGATGCCTCGAAATATGTGCACATACCCTGTATGAGCACATCCCTGCTTCTAAGCTGTCAACCGATCACCACCTGGTGGTGAGTCAGATCCGCTGGCAGGGGAGGAAGCTGGACAGACCCGGCAGGCCCAAACGTATTGTGAGGGTCTGCTGGGAACATCTGGCAGAACCCTCTGTCAAAGAGGTCTTCAACTCCCACCTCCGGGAGAGCTTGGACCTGATCCCGAGGGAGGCTGGGGACATTGAGTCCGAATGGACCATGTTCGCCACTTCTATTGTTGACGCGACTGTCCGGAGCTGTGGCCGTAAGGTCTCCGGTGCCTGTCGTGGCGGAAATCCCCGAACCCGGTGGTGGACTCCAGAAGTAAGGGATGCTGTCAAGCTGAAGAAGGAGTCGTATCGAGCCTGGCTGGCACGGGGGACTCCTGAAGCAGCTGACGGGTACCGGCAGGCCAGGCGAGCGGCAGCACGGGCAGTCACGGAAGCAAAAACTCGGGTCTGGGAAAAGTTCGGAGAGGCCATGGAGGAGGACTATCGGTCGGCCTCGAGGAAATTTGAGCAAACCATCCAGCACCTCAGGAGGGGGAAGCAGTCCTCCACCAACACTGTTTACAGTGGAAGTGGGGAGCTGTTGACCTCGACTGCGGACACTGTCGGGCAGTGGAAGGAATACTTCGAGGATCTCCTCAATCCCACTGACATGTCTTCCATAGAGGAAGCAGAGGCTGAGGACTCAGAGGTTGACTCACTCATCACCCAAGCCAAAGTCACTGCAGTAGTCAGGAAGCTCCTCAGTGGCAAAGCACTGGGGGTGGATGAGATCTGCCCTGGGTACCTCAAGTCTCTGGATGTTGTAGGGCTGTCTTGGTTGACACGTCTCTGCAACATTACGTGGCAGTCGGGGACAGTGCCTCTGGACTGGCAGACCGGGGTGGTGGTCCCACTATTTAAAAAGGGGGTGTGTTCCAACTATCGGGGGATCACACTCCTCAGCCTCCCTGGGAAAGTCTTTTCCAGGGTACTGGAGAGGAGAATTCGGCCGATAGTCAAACCTCGGATCCAGGAGGAACAATGCGGTTTTCGTCCGGGCCGCGGAACACTGGACCAGCTCCATACCCTCCGTAGGGTGCTTGAGGGTTCATGGGAGTTTGCCCAACCAGTCAACATGTGTTTTGTGGACTTGGAGAAAGCATTCGACCATGTCCCTCGTGGCATTCTGTGAGAAGTGCTCTGGGAGTACGGGGTCGGAGGCCCTCTGTTAAGGGCCGTACGGTCCCTGTACCGGAGCAGGAGCTTGGTTCGCATTGCCGGCAGTAAGTCAGACCTGTTCCCGGTGCATGTTGGACACCGGCAGGGCTGCCCTTTGTCACTGGTTCTGTTCATTATTTTTATGGACAGAATTTCTAGGCGCAGCCACAGGCCGGAGGGGATCTGGTTTGGGAGCCACAGGATTTCATCTCTGCTTTTCACGGATGATGTGGTCTTGTTGGCTCCTTCGAGCCGGGACCTCCAGCATATCCTGGGACAGTTTGCAGCCGAGTGTGAAGCGGCTGGGATGAGAATCAGCACCTCCAAATCCGAAGCCATGGTTCAGGAAGACCCGGGACTATGTCACCCAGCTGGCCTGGGAACGCCTTGGGATCCTCCCAGAAGAGCTCGAGGAAGTGTCCCTGCTCAGACATCTGCCCCCGCGACCCGGCCCTGGATAAGCGGAAGAAGATGGATGGATGGATCCTGTTTCTAATGTTGCTGAAGTTTGGTGCTGTTCTGAGCATTATTTGTGGCTTTTTGATGGTAATTTATACTATACCCATTTGCTGCAGTGTATTGTTGTTGTGCAGTCGTTTTGGAGGATGCTAAAACTACACACACACACACACACACACACACACACACATATATATATATATATACATATATAACTATATATATATATATATATATATATATATATATTTTTTTTTTTTTTTTTTTTTTTTCCAAATAAGTACATTAAATAGTGTTCTGACATTTTAGTCATTTGCAGCTGTGATAATGGTGCTTATTGTGTTAGTCCCTGGAGAGTGAATAGGCATTAATTCATTGAATGATTCATGCACACACACACTCACTCACACACACACAAACACACACACACACAAGGCAGTACTCAGTTGCCTTGGCCCACTTTAAACGGACGTTTTGGAGGATGCTAAAACTATGTAAGCTTGCGGTCCACAAACGTTATCTCTCTAGGGGGGTCCTACTTGGTGTCATGGTGTGTTAGAATATGGATTAAATTTACACCAGAATATCCCTTTAACTATTTGGGTTTTTTTTGTTTGTTTGTTTGTTTGTTTTTTGGTTTGTTTAATTATCGTCTCAATGCATTGTAAAAAAACAAAAAAACAAAAAACAAAATAAAAAAAAACAACAACAACAAAAAAAAAGCCAGTGGAACATAAAATGAGACTCATCCAAGATCGCACAATACAAATATACACTGGATGTGTAGTAATTGTGTTTGACTGTTGTTTATATTACACTGCAAATAATTCCTGAAAAAAAAGGTAAATCAGAAAGAGAAAATGTGACAGAAATCTCTGTAGACCAAGGATAATTGTGTGCTTGATCCCACTTAAAGATTTCTTTGGCCTTCCTTTCCTCTGACTGAACAAGCCAGTTCCACAGCCAAACTTAAAGTGGTCTACAAGACAAGGGGTGCAACTTGGTTCAAAGTGTAGCAAAGCATCATGGTTGACGTCTTATCGAAGATTTGGATTTTTGGATTTTTAGCAGGTTTTCCAAATTGTTCTAACCCCAAGTCTCTCTAATACCAGCTTATATCGTCATCATGTTTTAATACACATAATAAAATACGATGTCCTGCATGCAGAGCGTTAAGAAACATATGGATTTGCCTCTTGGATTTATTTGTTTCGTCTTTCACATCATTCCCTGCTGCTTGATTTTTGTTTGGATGTGGAGCATTTGTAAAATAATCTTTTCAACACTGAGCGGAGTCAGCTGCATGTAACAATATGTTGACCTGTGTTTGTCTTTCTTTCCCCCTGCTTAATCCATCCCCAGGAATGAAGAGATAAACCAGGGGCTGATTCAGATTTGACGTCTGTGTCACAACAGTTTTTAGCTGAGGATGCGGTTTACATATAGTAATCAGTGACTAGTATTTGCTTATATTGGTTCACATGTAGGTTGTCAAACATTTTGCTCGGAGTTAGAGGACGGGGAGCATATATATATATATATATATATATATATATATATATATATATATATATATATATATATATATATATATATATATTATTTTCAAATAAGTACATTAAATAGTGTTCTGACATTTTAGTAATTTGCAGCTGGGATAATTATTGTGTTAGTGCCTGGAGAGTGAATAGGCATTAATTCACTGAATGATTCACGCACGCACGCACACACTCACTCACACACACACACACACACACACACACACACACACACACACACACACACACACACACACACACACACACACAGGGCAGTACTCAGTTGCCTTGGCCCACTTTAAACGGCCAAGGCTTTGTCAATGAGTGTACATCTTCTGAGAGGATTAATGCAGCCTAAAGGTGGAGCAAAAAACTGTGAAGGTTTGTGACGAACGGGAGTGTAATCCTTTGAGCTCTCAGGGAGACGGAGAGACAGGGATGGAAACATCAAAGTCTTTGCTCTCTGATTTTTGAGAGGAACTGATGTACATTTTTCCCCAGTAGTGGGACATGTAGTCAGGACTGTTTAATGGAAATATCTGAGCCAGAGCTACCCATCCTCAGGGAACAGAAATGGTGCACAAACTTCTGCTGCCCATTGGTGAGTCTACAGCTGTAAACATGTTTCATAATGTTGCCTGTCTGTAGATGTGGTAATGGCATGCTTACAGGGTGATTCTCCCATCTGGTATATTCTAACAATATCTTTTGTTGTATTGTTTTTTCTTCTTTTACCAGTCTATGATTTCAAAAGTTTGTATTTTCAAAGTTTATTCACATTTAAAAAAAAAAAAAAAAGACATCACAGTCTTGGATCTTTTCTCCTCACTCAGCTTTAGCAGCAAACCTCATCCCACCTGGAATGTCAGGGGCCTCGGCTACCAAAACAAAAACTCAAGGTATCATTATCACTTCATGAGTCGCTGTTCAGTCTTCAGTTGCCATTCTCTGTGTGTATTCTGTCATAGCCCATCAATAGAGTACCACACTAAAAAGTGATGTAGATAACTCATCGTGTGTGTCGGTATGACTGTGTTGCAGTGCTTACCTTCAAAACTGAAATAACAGAGCAGTGGTTCAGACTAGAGTTGAAACACCTATTGATGTATGATCAGCTGTCAGTTCATGAGCATTTGTCTTAATAATCAAACAACTGGATCATTTATTAAGCAAAATGCCATAACACTGTTAATTGAATATGCCTTCATTGTGGATTTTCAACTATATAATATTAAAAATGATTAAAAAAAAATATAGAACTTTTGATTGCCATTATTTTCTGACATTTCATAGACTAAATGACAACTGAACATAGTGAAAATACTCTAAAACTGTAACTATAATAAGCAGTGTGATAGTAGTGCGTCATCTAATCCAATGAACGATCCAGTGATATGTCAAATTAGGTCAAACCCTAAACTAATCCTCTAATTTAAGTATTATATTTTCACTGATCCATAAAATGTGATAGATCAGTGTGTTAACTGATAACAGGAAGGATGTCACTAGATAATAAACTCTCACCTGTCCTGTTTTTCTACTAATGTGACAAAATGTGTGCACTCTCCAACAATTAAAAATGGGAAACGGAAATGCAGTTAGCTTTGTGATGCTCAGAGGCACAGCAACTGGATGAAAACAAAGCTATTCAAACTGGACCCCTCTGAATTCAAAGATGGTGTTTGAGAGGGATGAATTTATTCCCCTCTCACCGTACAGTAATGATTCTACACTTTAAATGACAATATGAGAATTTTGATGGGAAGAAATGACAGTTACAAACAGCTGTACGATCACCATCTGTTCATCTGTCTGCACACTTGTGTTTCCAGTGCAGAACAACTCAGGTGTGACACCAGCTGGCGAGTGTGGGACCTGGGTAAAGGAATCTGATGGAGGGTACTTCACCTCACCCAACTACCCTGAGAAATACCCTCCCGAGAGGGAGTGTGTCTACATTATAGAAGGTGAGGCTTCCATCCTTCTGTCTTTAGCTTCTCACTCAGTTTTCACTTCTTCTGTTTCTCTCTCACCACGTCTTGACCTCTTTCCCTCCTCCAGCCTCTCCCAGACAGTGCATCGACTTATTCTTCGATGACAAGTACTCAATAGAGCCATCCTGGGAGTGCAAGTTCGACCACATCGAGGTCCGCGACGGGCCCTTTGGTTTCTCGCCTCTCATCGGTCGCTACTGTGGGCAGGAAAGCCCTGCATATGTCCGCTCCAGTGGGAGGTACCTGTACATCAAGTTTGTGGCTGATGGTGAACTGGAGGCCATTGGTTTCTCTGCCCGGTATAACTTCACGCAAGGTCAGCAATCACGAACGAAGAGGGTCACATTTCTGAACATGGCATTGTTTGTTTAAGTGGATCAAATGATTTACCATAAATAAACCCTTGTCATAGCTGAAGCAAGTGTACTAAAAAGCAAGACACATTTTGTTTTACTGTCACATAATCTACTTTACTTAAGTGTCAATCTGACCAGTATTTTTCAAAATCATCATCTATAATCCAGGTTAAGAGTTCTCATTTGACAAACTTTACATCAAGATTCCATTAGTAAGGATCCTAATACTCACACTGGCCTGCCATTTAATTTTCACACAAATAATCTACATATTTTAGCATTGAAGGACAGTGAATATATAATGATAATTCACATCATTGCGTTGCCTTTGTTGCCCTCTGCACCCTCACCATTAGTTGCCAGTCATAAGTCACTATAGTCCATGAGCCAGACCACCAATCGCAATAGAAAGGGTGGGCAAATTATTGTTGCTATTTTATTATTCCTATACATGTCCAGATTATTAATTGGTATGACAACCTTTGCAGAAGCGTAGCTTAACAATATCTATCATGCATTCACTATTTTGACCATAAAAATGCCATACACCAATAGTGGCCATTCTCCGATGTTGCACATTTCATAATTTGTGTGCCACTACTGATGATTTAGATCACCTTTGCAGTTGCAGAAAGGCCCTGCAGATAATATTTGTTTGCACCATTCGTTGGCGTGCATAAGCGAGCGAGGGGAAAAATTGGCTTTAATGCTGCTGTTAACAGGAAGTAGCAGAGGACTTTTGTGAATCACATATACAGGTAACATTTTTAATGGTTTATATACACATCCAAGGTTAAGGCTAAGATACAGTGAGTAAAGATGACATTAACATAGCTCTGCTGCTGACTTAACAAAATAATATAACCGACATCAAAAATCAACATTTGTTATTTTTTCAAATCAACTCAGGGGGCAAACAGACTGGTTATAAGCAGAACCAAGTCAATGTTGGCAAACTATAATAAACTCTAGTAAACATTTCATCCATCCATCCATCCATTTTCATCCGCTTAGCCAACCGGGTCGCGGGGGCAGCTGCCTGAGCAGGGACACCCAGACTTCCCTCTCCCTGGACACTTCCTCCAGCCCTTCCGGGAGGATCCCAAGGCATTGCCAGGCCAGCTGGGTGACATAGTCACTCCAGCGTGTCCCGGATCTTCCTCGGGGTCTCCTCCCGGCAGGACATGCCAGGAACACTTCGCGAGGGAGTCGTCCCGGGGGCATCCGAAACAGATGCCCAAGCCACATCAGCTGGCTCCTCTTGATGTGGAGGAGCAGCGGCTCTACTCCAAGCTCCTCCCGGGTGACAGAGTTCCTCACTCTATCTCTAAGGGAACGCCCCGCCACCCTGCGGAGGAAACTAATTTCAGCTGCTTGTATCCGGGATCTTATTCTTTCGGTCATGACCCAAAGTTCATGACCATAGGTAGGAACGCAGGTTGACCGGTAAATCGAGAGCTTCGCCTTTCGACTCAGCTCTCTCTTCACCACAACAGACCGATACAACGACTGCATCACTGCGGCCGCTGCACCGATCTGCCTGTCAATCTCATGCTCCATCCTTCCCTCACTCGTGAACAAGACCCCAAGATACTTAAACTCCTCCACCTGAGGCAGTAGCTCTCCCCCAACCCGGAGGGGACAAGCCTCCTTTTTCCGGTCGAGAACCATGGCCTCGGATTTGGAGGTGCTGATTCTCATCCCAGCCGCTTCACACTCGGCTGCAAACCGTCCCAGGACATGCTGGAGGTCCCGGCTTGAAGGAGCCAACAAGACCACATCATCTGCGAAAAGCAGAGATGAAATCCTGTGGCTCCCGAACCAGACCCCCTCCGGCCCGTGGCTGCACCTAGAAATTCTGTCCATAAAAATAATGAACAGAACTGGTGACAAAGGGCAGCCCTGCCAGAGTCCAACATGCACCAGGAACAGGTCTGACTTACTGCCTGCAATGCGAACCAAGCTCCTGCTCCGGTCGTACAGGGACCGTACGGCCCTTAACAGAGGGCCTCCGACCCCGTACTCCCGGAGCACCTCCCACAGAATGCCACGAGGGAATGCTTTCTCCAAGTCCACAAAACACATGTTGACTGGTTGGGCAAACTCCCATGAACCCTCGAGCACCCTGCGGAGGGTATGGAGCTGGTCTAGTGTTCCACGGCTCGGACGAAAACCGCATTGTTCCTCCTGGATCCGAGGTTCGACTATCGGCCGAATTCTCCTCTCCAATACCCTGGAATAGACTTTCCCAGGGAGGCTGAGGAGTGTGATCCCCCGATAGTTGGAACACACCCTCCGGTCCCCCTTTTTAAATAGGGGGACCACCACCCCGGTCTGCCAGTCCAGAGGCACTGTCCCCGACTGCCATGCAATGTTGCAGAGACGTGTCGACCAAGACAGCCCCACAGCGTCCAGAGACTTGAGGTACTCAGGGTGGATCTCATCCACCCCTGGTGCTTTGCCACCGAGGAGCCTCCTGACTACCTCAGTGACTTCGGCTTGGGTGATGAATGAGTCAACCTCTGAGTCCCCAGCCTCTGCTTCCTCTATGGAAGACATGTCAGTGGGATTGAGGAGATCCTCGAAGTATTCCTTCCGCTGCCCGACAATGTCCCCAGTCGAGGTCAACAGCTCCCCACTTCCACTGTAAACAGTGTTGGTGGAGGACTGCTTCCCCCTCCTGAGGCGCCGGATGGTTTGCCAGAATTTCCTTGAGGCCGACCGATAGTCATCCTGCATGGCCTCCCTGAACTTTTCCCAGACCCGAGTTTTTGCTTCTGCGACTGCCTGTGATGCCGCTTGTGTGGCCTGCCGGGCCAATTATCTGACTTATATGTATGTTTAGCCGGATAATTTTGCAGATTATTATCTGTACCGATAGTGCATTCCTACTGAAATCACTGCAATGAGAAATGGCTGCTCAAACCAGCGAGAATCTGACCAAAAATCTTGAGGAATGTGCCATCCTCTGTACTACTGACACCTCCAAGCTGGTGTCACCCAGAGATCTGCTGCTGATCTGTACAAAACTGCAGAAAAACAGTTTTTTAAGGAACTTCTCTTGTATATCAGGACACAACTTCCGTTGTTGCCCGTGGCAACTGTCAGGAAGCAATTTGAAGAATTAATGTTATCTCATGGCGCCAGCAAAGTCACCAGATCTTCCAAGAACAATCTTCGTCGCAGTCTAGAGACAGAACTGGCAGAATCTATCCATATCTGTCCTGCTGACAATGGAAAACTTCTACTGTACTCTGACAATCTCTCCAATTGTGAACTTGTGAAGAGAACATAGGCTCTCCAGACTGAGTTGGATGCTATGAGAGCTGAGTCAGTCAAATTTTGCCAAAGCTGCTTTACTTCTGAGGAATGACATAAAACAGAAAGAGACCAACCAACTATGGCCACCTGATGTGGAACAGGACAAGGACATCATACTACAGTCCATCACAATCTTTCTGCGAACCTTGCTTACAGGGAAGCCTGCCTGTCCTCAACCACCTGAAAGAGTTGAATGACTCGCCAACTCCTTTGGCAGTGATCTTGTATTTGCAGTCACTGGTGGCAAGACTAAACCACCAAAGCACATCATACTGCCATTTGCATTCAAGTCTCTGACTGGAGATGCAAACTCCCAGAATGTCAGTGCATGATCAGTGGATTAAAATGTACAAACCTCTGCAAATTGCAGACGTGACAATCAACCTGAAGAGGATGATCATGACATAATCACAGATGCAGACCTGACTGACTGATACTGAGGAATGAAATGGCGGTCTGATGTTTGTAGCAACCTGTAGCACTTGAAATACTGTACTGGCAGTATGCTCCACATTATTTGTGACAGAAGGAGCAAGCTCTTTAGTTCATTTTAATTGTGTAAAACATATTTTGTTCTTGTTGTTTGTTCTTGTCATTGCATGAAAAGTAAAACACTCTAAAAACGTATGTCATGTGTATGTTCTCATTTTTATCACATTTTCATTCACATATTCCTGAGGTGAGTCTATTATTATTACAGCAGGGTCTTGATAAAAGGGAAAAAACATCCTTGAAGTGATTTAGGCACCCTGAGTGGTCAACAAACAGCACGATACGGAACAAGCACTATACACAATTTTCAAGTTTCCTCTCTACCTATTCAGCGCATGAAAACCACCACTAAGCTACCTGTTTGCAATGGTTATCATGCCAAACTGTTCACTAGAGATGTCTACCAAGTCAAGAAAACAAACTTTGCCCACCTGTTCAATTTCAGGAGGCCAATTTTGGCAGTGCACAAAATCTGCAAAAAAAATAAAAAATTCTATATGTGTGTCGCCAAAACCTTGCACATTCCAACTTGTTTAGTAGACGGTTGGCATGCTGCTGGGAACGTTCTATCATTTCCATTTGCAGTGCAGGCACACCAGCTGCAGCTGACAAGGGAAGAGGAGGGGTGCATTTATTCAAGCACACGCATATTCACACACACACACACACACACACACACACACACATACACTGTTTAATGAAAGCTTGTCTTCAGGGGAATACAGCTTGTCAGCGATGAGCCGCAGTAGCAGCTTAAGGCAGTCCGAGGCAGAGGCTTTATTATCAGCAGATTTTATAGGCCACCTACACAGACATGGGGCAAAGATTAATCTGCATCCCTCTGTTCATCCAGCCATGTCGCTTTTACTTTTTCTTGCTTTCTTTCTTGCTTTCTTTCTTGCTTGCTTTCGTTCCTTCGTTCATCGTTGGTTAACTCTTTCTTGCTTTCTTTAACATGATTGAGCCTCTGTACATTATCTTCATATTCCACAAGGGATGTTCCATTTTAGACTACAGTCCATGTGAATCTGTCCCATGCACCCTAGTTTTTAAGTTGCTTTGGGGCTGAAGTTGTTTGCTTGCACATGTTTGGGCTCAGTCCTGTCCTTAGTGGAAACATCAAACACGATTTCTTTACCACCCGAGTGTTAAGGACTTATGAGGCACACTTAAGCATTTGTACTTTTATAAACTGAAACACTTGAGCAAGCAATTTTCCTTAAAAAAAAAAAAAACAAACTCCTAAAAAGATGAACTATCCCTTTAAGACCTGACTCGAAGATCCTGAGAGGTTGATTTTCATCTGTTTACATCTCATGTAATGAGTCTCTCATGCCAAAGTGCTTATCTCCTGTCTAATCCCACTCATTACTAGCGGCAGGAGATAATTAATTGACCCACGTGCACACAAGTAAAATGTAATGGCTAGATTATTTGTGTCCCTCTGAAGAATGTGAATGTGAAAGTGCAGTGAGGTGGTGAGACCAAGTGAAAAAAGGTTGCCATGGACTTTATATGCGCTATTTTGTACTCTTGTTATTAGTTCAGTGGTTTCCTCTGTGCGAGGGATGAAATTGGAGGACTGGAGGATTATGTTGGAAGTAAAGATTTCCTTCAGACAGAGGGGGTGAGAGTTGGTCTGTGTTGCTCTGGTTGAACTTCCTTCTTAAATCATGAATGTGGTTTTGATATGTGAGATGTATAAGTAGCTCATATTTTAGCTCATATTTTAAGCCTTTTAAGTTGACATCATTATTAAACTCGTAATATTTAAATATCCTGCCATTTTTAATTTTTGCAAATATTTGCATGTTTTGCACTATTCCAAAAACCCTGCTAGTTCACACCAATGCAGGACACATGTCTGTATCATCCCAATTGCAATGAATCTGTGCAGATTGGGTATACAGGATTTTTTGTAGTAGGGGCAGACCGGGGGCAATATTCAGCATTTTCTGATTATTGGTATCAGTGGTTTTTCTGTCAGATTGCTGACAAAATAAGTACATTTTTAAATGTGCTACTGTGTCTCTGAAAAAAACATCCTCTCACACATTGTTCCACTTGTAGTGTGTTGCAATTAATAGCATATAAACAGTATTATAGCAGTATTAGTATTAGCAGTATTATCTGATTCTGCTACTAGTAACTAAAGGTATCAAATAGATGTTGTGGAGAGGAAGCATATAATAGAAAAATACATTTTGATGTGAGGAATTTTCTTTTTTTCTTTTGCAATTTAATATCAGCCCCAATATTAGTTTTCAGTCGACATCATTTCAAAGTAATTGATATCAGTTCAATTCAATTCGATTCAAAGTACTTTATTCGGGGCAAAGTATTATATTTTCTTAGTGACGTGACCCAGCCCAAGCTGAACCTCCACATGATTTCTATTTTTTTCCAAAACCAGCCCAGGTTCGCCATCCATTCTCGACCACTGTACTGTACCACCATATGACAGATTCAGCTTCTGTCCTCAGGCTGTGAGACTACTCAATTCATCCTCAGCACTCCGCCATAAAACATTGTTTTCTTTTTATTACTTACAGACAAGTCAGAATCTGACATGGTGAGCGGTATTCAAATAAATATATTTTAATTATTATGTAGGGCATCAGTATTAAACTAAGACTGTTTCATAACTAGTTACAAGCCCCTTGCAGTACATATAAGTATATAAGTATATATATATATATATATATATATATATATATATATATATATATATATATATATATATATATATATATATATGTGTGTTGTATTAATCTTTAATATTCTTCTGTGTCCCACACATTTTGAATACTATTAGGAGTGGATTTACCTAAACCATACTATATCTTGCCTTTATCCCGTCTTTACATTTTGTTCTCATATAAGGTACACACACACACACACACACACACACACACACACACACACACACACACACACACACACACACACACACACACACAGAAACAGAGATGCAGAGAGAGAAATGAATGTGAATAATCTGGAAAGCCTGGTGCAGTAGCAGGGGTAAGAAACATGAGCGGATTAATGAGAGTCCTTGTTGATTTGAGCCTCTGTGGAGTCCATCACCTGCACTTCTTACATCACAGCGACTGACCGATGTGCTGCATTACTAATGATAATGTTATTTCAAGATGTGAAATATTATGTCTAATTTTAAAAAATCCTCAATCCAGACTTCATACTGCTTCACTTAATACACAATTACCTGTAGTTTGGTGTCATTAGTGCAAATTCTATTATTCAGCATTTCATTGAATTTCACTGAAGCCTAGATTTCCCCTCACATAACATTAAAAAAAAATGTGTAAGTACTTGGAGGACAAGTTTGAAAACAAAAAAAGAAAAAATAACATTTTACCAGGTCGTCATTGCTAGTGGGGAGTAATCTGTCCCCAGCTAAGCTGGTATATCAGGATTAATAATCCACCTAGCAAGTAAATTCATCAGCACACAAAGGTTTAGAGCACAATTTCTCTTCCCTGTCAGATGGAAAGTGTGTGTGTTTTTTTTTCTCCTTTGACAAAGGTCTTCAGGGTTTCAGGGGAGTTTAAATGAGGGCAGAGCAAATGTGCTGGCACAACGATTATGTAAAACTCGGCTGAGCTTCTTTTTGTTTTTCAAAACCATATGTCTTACATGTTGTCATTTTCATTATCACTGCAGTATTTTTTGTTTCGTCGTATTGGATTTTGTTTTAATACCCTTTAGAAATCATTTGTTCCAGTGAATATTGCATGCATCCATTTCTTATACTACAGATAAATCTTTGCAAAACTGTGAAACCTGAGCACAGACAACTGACAAATGGAAATGCAAATGGAACGGATGGGTTGTATACTCACATCCTGTAAAATACTCTCAACTACAGTGCTAATACAGATTTTCAGGAATGACACAACTTGTGATTTGATAGAAAAATATGTCCACACAAATAAACTAAGAATGCTAAAATTGTGTGAGGCTGATCTTCAGTATATTTAGCATCACAAAGACTAATCACAATCACAATAAAGATGGTGAGCACAAAGGGTAATTATTAATAGTGTAACTTTTTCTTAAAATAACAGCTTAAAATTAATTTTCATGGCAAAGTGTCTTGCAGCTCCGCCCTCCTATTAATTGTTTCTGCACTGTATTTTCAAGTTTTCCATTTTTTTGTGTCTTTCAAGTAGAAGTTTTCAAGACATCACATTGATAAGATTTAATGAGTTTTGTTTAAAATGGCACCTACATTACATCAATTGTTGAGAGACTGTTACAGACCTGGGATTTGTATTTACAACACTGGTGTTGCACAACAGTTGGTGGGCGCCGAATCACACAAATTGGCAAAACCTGCATAACATTGCTTTAACATCTCCAAAACTGTCATGACTCCTGTTTTTGTTTGTTCTTGTATCTGTTTTTTGGTTTCTTGTATTTGATTCATGTCATTGTTTTATGTTGTGTTTTTGTTTTTCCATGTCTTGTGTCTCATGTTCTGATTTTTCCATGCCCTCATGTGTCCTTTAAGTTCTCCTGTGTTCTCCCCTCTGGCTCCCTCTGTCTGTTGTCTTGTTCCCTCCTGGTCTGTTCCTCTGTGCTCCTCCCCCTCATTATCACACCTGGCTTCCTTCCTCCTCTCTCTCCTCACCTGTTCCTCGTCATGTCATTAGTGTCTGTGTACTTAGTCTCTGTGTTCCCCTCACTCCTTGTCCAGTCATTGTTTTCTGTTTTCTGTTAGTCGTTGTCTGTCCATGCTCCTGTCCTGTTTGGTATGTCTTGGTTTTGAGTTTTCCATGTTTGAGTTGAACTTTGAATTCTGATTTGTACTTTGTCTAGCTGTATTCTTTTGCTACTTTGTCTCGTTCTTGGTTGTTACTTTGCATTTTGCCCTGTTTTGTCTGCTTTTATTTTTGTAATCAGCTTTTTAATAAAGCTCGCCTTTTGTTCTCCTGATCTTGCCTCTGGTAACTGCGTTTGTGTCCACCTTCCCCTTCCATAGTTTTCCCTTTTTAACCCAACCCTGACAAAAACTGCATCCTGCATTCACACCCTGTGGGTGGTGGTAAAACATGACATTGGCAAATGAGCAGAGAAGCAAAACGTTATTGCTAATGCCAGATTATTTTACTAAAGTAAAAATACTAATATCACACACTCATGGGCGGAAATCCCTGGGGGGACATCCCCCCCATCCAGTAAAGCTGTCCCCCCAGAATAATTTGAGACACAATTAATACTTTTTGAACAATGCAGTAGCATTTATTGAGAGCACAATGTAAGCAGTGCTCATTATAATCCCGCAAGAATGTGCTTTTTACATCTTTAAAGATTTAGTGGCTCATAATTTTAGAAAGACTTGAGTAAATGTTGGGAAGATTTATTTACAAAAGTGTGTTTTGCTTTTCAGATCCTGAGTTCAAAGACCTCGGGGAACTACCAGCTCTGCCCTGTGAGTATTCAACCTACGTTACTTGGTTACAGTATATTAGACCTGCTGCAGGTCAGTAGATACTTCTTACTGAGTTATGCATTTCTTCATTCAAGTAATAATGATACATTTATTAAATGTGTTTCGCGTCCTCCTTTTGGCACTAACTAATTTTACAATCTCAAAACCAGCATTACTTTAACACAAAAATATTGTCATCCGCAGTTTGTGACTTTGAGCTGAGCGGTCCTGAGGGCTTTGTAGAATCGGCCCAGATTGCTGGAGAGGGCCGGGCATTGCAGACTGAGGCTGTAGACTGCAGGTGGTACATCAAGGCTCCACCAAGAGCTACGGTCTGTATATGTCAAACTTTTGAATCAGTGTTACATTTAGGTGTTTGTCAGTTGTGCTTTTGCAACTGTTTGTGTATAAAACATATCTGACTTTGACTTGAGATCATATATTTCCACTGAACTCCATGAAAAATATTGGAATATCCACCTGTCTTGAGACATGTCTGTGCTCACCATCCAATGTTCTCTCTGCTTGGAAAGAGACATCTTTGGTTTTCACAGCCAAACAAGAACAACTCCAAGCCAGCTTTCTTCACATCAAAAACTGCATGGACATGGGCGTTACCCACCTATTCATATCAATTCATGTACAGGAAATGGCAATATTGCCTAAAATGCTGAAGTGTTAGCATACGCCGCAAAGCTAGTGATTTAACCAGGATAATTTTGGTTTCTGTGTCAACATTACACAGTGAGGATGGGCAACTTGGCTGCTGTCACTAAAACGTAATGAATGCTTTGAAAAGCATTAGAAGATGCCAGGAGGAGTAAATGTAACCAAAGCCTGGTGCACTACACCTCTTCTTGATGCCACTCAACCTTCTACCCACAGATCTACATGCGTTTTCTGGAGTATGAGATGCACAACTCGAATGAGTGCAAGCGGAACTTTGTTGCCATCTATGACGGCAGCAGTTCGGTTGAGCACCTGAAGAATAAGTTCTGCTCCACAGTGGCAAACGACGTCATGCTGACCTCCTCGGTGGGCGTGGTGAGACTGTGGGCAGATGAGGGAAGCAGGAAGAGCAAATTCAGGATTCTCTTTACAACTTTCCATGCACGTGAGTGCCTCTCTGTCAATTCTGTTTAACTGTGTCACCACAGACTCTCTCTATAGGTGTACTCTGTCTCCATGTGAGCATGGTGGTCCGGTCTGTTTTCAGTCCACAGCGCTACTACATCTGCATGACTTGCCTTTCGCTTTTTCAGCTCCATGTGAAGGAGATACTTTCTTTTGCCACAGCAACATGTGCATCAACAACACCTTGGTCTGCAACGGTATCCAGAACTGTGTTTACCCATGGGATGAGAATCACTGCAAAGGTACCGAGAGACACTCACTCTGAGAAACTCACCACCAGCCATATATTGACCATGGCTAATACTGACTCATTCTTCTCCGTGTCATCTCCCTTATCAGAGAAGAGGAAAGCAAGCATCTTGGACACGCTGGATCACACTAACCTAACCATCATCGGAGTGACCTGTGGCCTGGTTGTCCTCTTGCTCGTCATCTCCGTCATCATCCAGGTCAAACAGCCTCGCAAGAAATACATCATTCGCAGGTGAAATCTTTGAACATCATAAAGAAATATAATTCTTTATGCACGTCACTGCGAAATTCAATATTTTTGTAAAGGTAAGGAAGTTGATAGGGGATTAGGCTTTTTTTTAATCCAAACATTATGTGTGATGACTGAAGTGTGATGTGAAAGCCCCCCCAAAACTTCTGTGTATTTCACAGAACCCACAATGCAACATCGCAGGAAGCAATTTATAAGTTAACATACAGCTTCCTATGGAGCCACAAACGGCTTTATACTACTTTTTTCACATATGCAGCAGTACTTCCCAAGACCTGTAAACACACTTTGTGTAAAATTGGTGAAGTTACCCTTTAGGGTAAAATAGCTCCAATGGTTGTTTAGTTTGTTTAGGCATAAAAAAAAAATCAGTCAGTGAAGATCTTTCTCTTCTGATTAAAATGTCTTCCCCAAAACTACATAGTGCACCTTTAAAGCTACATGTTTACTTCTGCATCCATTTACATTGGACGAAACAGGCTTGTATTTTGAGTTGCAGTGAGATAAGAGGAAAAACCTCATTGCCCATTTAGGGGCCCACAGTGCAAGGATACAGGACTATGAACAAACATTGTGCTAAGAAGGTTTGAGACACATACAAACATAAATATGGGTCTTGATAAGCTGCATTCACAGCAGAGCTACAGTATGTAGCCATTGTTTGATGGGGTAGGCTGAAAAAGTTACATAGTCTACCTTTTAATGTGTAAAACTGATGAGTTACCCTTTAAGGGACTTGAAAGCATTCCCATTTGACAAACAGGTTTTTTTCTGCTGGGTTCAATGAAATGCTGTTGAACTCTAATCATAAGGGGGACACCCATAACAAAATGGGTTGTCAGATAAGACATTTGGACATTTTTGAGTGCAGAAGGAAAATTTGCTTTATGTAAAAGTGTGTGGATCACAGGCCTGTAGGCTTGAACTGCAGTTTTATAATAACACACAAAAACTTGAATATTTTCTTTTTTTTTTTTTTTGCTAGATATCTACAATCTAAACTAGTTTAAGAATAAAACCAGTTTGAGAATCACTATTAGCTTTTTTGTACTGTCCCGAATGTTTACAGTGTCTGTATCATCCATGTTGGTGTGTCTGTGCATGTTCTTTCCTCTACTTGTCCACAGAGATGACTTTGATCCTGCCCTCCTCCACCCTGGTTTTGAGCCTCCACACTATGAGCTCTGCACTCTGCGCCGGGCCCCATCAGGCGACCTGACTGATGCTGCCCTTGCCGAGGACTTTGAGAAGTTCCACAAGCTCCGCCGCTCCTCCTCCAAATGCATCCGGGACCACCACTGTGGCTCCCACCATGGGAGTGTGCACGGTAGTGTGCACGGCAGCCGCAGCAACCTGAGCATGAGGGACGCTACCATTGCAGCCGACGGAGGGGCTCTTGTGCCACCTGTGCCACCGGTGATGGTGAGCCAGCAGTCACCACGCCTCTCACACCACACCACTCCAGCAGGTCGAAGGAGCATCCTGGTGATGAAGCACAGTTATTCTCAGGATGGGGCAGAGGGGTACAGGGGAGAGGAGGACGACGACCTGACGATGGATGATGGTCCCACTACCAGCCATCACCACATGCACCACCATCAGATGCACCATGGGCCATTAGGGCTGGACCACACTGTTCACCGTACACTGTCTAATGATTTCTAATGTAAGGCAACATGGAAATGTGAAAATGAAAAAACACATAATAACCTTAGTTCTTTCTGCTGAGGATAAAAATATTTTAAATTCCTTTTAAAACTGGATTTATGTTTAATGAATATCAATGAATTTATGTTTCTTGGTGTCATATTCAAAATCAGATGGAGGTTGAGCTTTGGAAGCAGAGCGGAATAACAATTATGCAAAAAACTTACAAGTGATTATAATAAAAAATACCCATGTTCAAGTTGAATATTACACTGCTGTGGTAATACGTGGGAGAAACAGATATATAACCTGTCAGGATTTGACAGGAAGTGTTTCATGGAAGATTTTATGCTGCATCCACAGATAATTGAGTTTGAACAGATTCTCATGCATTGCAATTTGTTTTTTTCCTATTTGTTCCTTGTTTTGCTTCAGTTTCAACTCTGGGGTAGAATGTATTTGTGACTGCATTATATCTGAGATTTTTTTTAATGACTGAATGGTAAACTATAGGGTTCCTACGACAATACTGCACAAGAACATTATCACAGCATTTAGGTCATTCCTTTCCTTACATAAGACCTGATGTTTTTGTGTTGGTCCAGAATCAAATATGTATGAGCATTTTACCAGTTGACAAGAACAGCATATGATGGAAACATTGCATTGAAGTCAGCACACATGCAAGTATGGCAAACCAGTTGGCTTGGGACTTATATTTTCAATGCTGTAATGGATACAATATTTAATTAATTGTTTTTGTTTATTTTGGAGTATTTATTAGTGTTGAATTAAGTATATCAGTTTCAGTTTGTCCTGCTTTTTGTCTGGCTGATTACTTTATTATGTGACTGTGTCTATTTATTTATTTCATTAAATATCTTGCTTTTCCTCTGTTCTTCATGGCAACATGACATTGTCATTTATGTGTGCGTGTATTACTTATTTATCTTTTTAATAACTTACGCCGGCACTGAACGGGGAACGAGGGCAGGTAGGAACACTTGTTAGCTTATCGTTGTCATCCTCACGGACCAGTAACAGCGCTGCACAGGTCACTTTTCGAATGCATGCATGGATGGTAAATAGCAGGACATCACTTTGGTGCCAGCAACGTCCTTAGTTTAAAATAATTTGTTTTGAACCTTTGACGTGGCGGGTAGCATAATCGGCTAATGGGGGACGTTCATGACGTTTACCTTGTGTTGTTAGCATGCACAGCTAACCTGTAGCAGAGTCCCAGCTGTCATTCAGTAATTCAAGTTCAGCTAATGACAGCTAAGGTGAAACGCTTAATGTAAGTTAGCACCATGTCACAACCACAGGCATTTGTCCCTCACTCGGCACCGGCAGGACACTTACAGAGCGATATAAAAGAGGCAAAGAGCAGAAGTCGGCTGGGGGTCATCGTCACGGGGGTGCTGGGAGGGTCGTTGGTCGCCCTGTACGCGGTGGCTGCTCCGTTCGTCACCCCTGCCCTGAGGAAAGTCTGCCTCCCGTTTGTCCCGGCGACCACACACCAGGTGGAGAATGTCCTCAGGGTGCTGCGAGCCAGGTCAGGCACCCTGGTGGACATTGGGAGCGGAGATGGAAGAATAGTAAGTGGTGTGTTGTCTAACCCTGTGGGTATCAACACTTAACACTATATAGATCATTAATTAATTATGTAATATCAGTCCCAGGTCCTTTTTGGGGGTGGGAGAGTCCCATATTTCAAACCCATCCTGTAAACAGTGTCTGAATCCCCTACTGCTGCAGGGTTGCTTTCCAGACCTTTGACATAAGGAACAGTAAAGTTGTTACACTGTTTTACAGTTACTGAACATATGGTTGTACCGTTGTGAGCCTTTCACTGTACAATAACCATCTCAGAAAACTTATTTCACAATTGATGATGATGATTAGCTACAGTAACTTGTAAAGGACTGACGCCTGGTCGATTTAACTTTTATGATTGCACCAAATTCTATGTAATGACAAACATGAAACTTAATACAAACTTTGAATTAGTCAGGGATATTGGGATATTTTAGTATCTCAGTTGATTGTTTATTCTGTGACATATTATTTTGTGTTTTTTGAATATTTTTGGACCCCAAAAATAATGTGACACATTTCATTTACTTATATTGCATACCACATGCATATATGCACCCATATCCCAATATCCTTAATGTATTCTGAGTACATACACTATTCACAAAAAGTCAGGGATATTCGGCTTTTGGGTGAAATTTCAGGATGAACATAAAATCCACTATAACCTTTACAGGTGAACCTAATGTGACCTTCTCTAAACTGTTGAATGCACATGTCCAACAGTTCAATGTTTCAGTGCTTTCTGCACAATGTAATGTTCTCTAACAAGGAGCTTAACGGCAAAATTCACAACAGGTGTTTGATCCATGAATCGACCAATAAATCTCCCAGTTCAGTTAGAAATGGTATTTAAACAGTCCTCCTCATCATGCTGTTCACATTTTGACATCATGAGACCAAGACAACACCTAACAAGTGACCAACAGTACCTCGCCATTGCAAGGCTTCAAACAGGATGTTCTCAGACGGAAGTGGCCACTGAGCTTAGAGTGTCACAGAGTGTCATCAGCAGGTTGCAACAGAGATAAAAAGAGACTTGAAGAGTCACAGAAAGGCATAGAAGTGGATGTCCATTGGCCACATCCCACACTGATGACCGCTTCATTGTGAACAGTGCCCTGCGGAACCGGATGATGAATGCCACTCAGTTCCAGGCACATTTAAGGGAGGTGAGAGGCACCCAAGTGACATGTCAGACCATTCCAAACCATTTACATCAGCATGGTCTGCGTGCTAGACAACCTGCAAGGGTACCTGACCACACCACCAGGCACAGGTGTCATCGTCTTGCATGGGCCAGGGAGCATTTACTATGGACGAGGGACCAGTGGGCCTCAGTGCTGTTCTCCGATGAACGTCAATTCTAGATGGGCAGAAATGATGGCCACCAGTGATGTTGGAAGCGCAAGGGAAAGCGCTATACATCAACCACTGTATTCACCAGACGAGCCTTTGGTGGTGGTGGAAGTGTTACAGTGTGGGCCGGTGTGTCTAGTCAGAATTACACTTTGTGAATGGTACAGTGACAAGCCCATACTACCTGAATAACATCATCAATCCAGTCATTGTGCCCCTGCATGACCAACACAGGCCTAATTTCATCTTCATGGACGACAATGCTCCAGCTCATCGAGGTTGCATCATTAGGGAACAGCTGCTGGAGACTGGGGAACCTCAAATGGAGTGGCCTACAATTTCTCCAGACCTGAATCCCACAGAAAATCTGTGGGATCAGCTGAGTCGCCGTGTTGTGGCTTGTAACTCTGTACCCCATAACCACAATGACCTGAGGGCCGCCCTTCAAGAAGAGTGGGATGCCATGCCTCAGCTGACAATAACTTGACTTGTGTCAGCATGAGACGTCGTTGTCAAGCTGTATGCTCACGGGCACATGACAAGTTATTGAGAATTTTTTTGCTGTGATATACCCACCACTGTTGTTGGCTTTCGTTTCAATAAATTGTTTGACATGAGGAAATGACCATTGTATATTTCTACTTAAATGCCCTACTTTCATGATATAATACCACTGTAGCGTGAACTTTTTACATTTTCCAGAAATTTCACCCGAAAGCCAGATAGTGGTATAGTAGTGTATAGTTTCAATAACACCTATATGTGAGAATTCAGTTCTGTAGATAAATAAACGTTCATATGATAACTGTCAGTTTTCATATCACAGTTCACGAACAACTACCAAAAAACAACCTCTGCAGGGTTAAGGTTGCACAAGCATTTTTTTTTCTTTACATCATACAAGACTGATATACTGCAGTGTTGACACTGTATTTGAACCTAGAACAAATAAATTTGTCTCCCCATCTTTTTTACCTCATTTCTATGAGAAAGTTTTTTACCAAGCCTACACTTTTGATTTATTGTTGTCACATAATAATCAGTGGCATCCTCATATGTCAAGAAAATATAAACATTTAAACCTTAGCAATTGGTAAACTAAGGAGGGAAACATGTCAGTGATGTCAGAAGCTCTCAAAGGTATTAACATACTTGTTTCACATCTAGCTACTGCCATCTAGCTAGCAACTTAAGCTCTAAGTTGTTACTGGTACATTGAATTAACACGTGTCCTCCTTGCTCCTGCAGGTGATAGCAGCAGCCAAGCATGGCTTTCAGGCATCAGGCTTTGAACTGAACCCCTGGCTGGTGTGGTATTCTCGCCTCAAAGCCTGGAGAGAGGGAGTCCACCACTCAACATCATTCCACATCTCTGACTTGTGGAAGGTAAGTCATACATGATTAGTACAGTAAAGTATGTAGTGACGAGTGACTTAATTGTGGAAAAATAGTTATTTTACCATAGTAGACGATGTCTTCTTTTTGTTCCAGACATCTGGTATCACTTAGTGTGATACCAGACAGTGAATATACAGGAAGTTGTTTTCACTCCCAGTACTTCTGATCTGATACTTCTTTTGCTAGGTCAGTTTTGCTCAGTACTCAAATGTTGTCATCTTTGGAGTCCCCCAAATGGTGAGTTCTTCTGTTTGTCTCAGCTATTTATCAGCTATCAACATTTTAGTTACTGTATTGTCTGTGAATATCATGTATGTCATGTTTTACAGTAAATAAACATTCAGTATTTCTCCTGTAAAGCACCAGTGAGGCACAATGGTTGGTTAGCTACTTAAGAAACTTACAGGGGTCAAATCATACAATAGATACACGTATCAATGATGAAATGATAAATTCTTGGTGAGAAATGGCACCATTCACAACACTGGAGACAGTGATTCTTGGTTTTGCTGTCTGTATCTGTAGATGGAGCAGCTGGAGCTGAAGCTGGCCACAGAGTTACCGAATACAGCCAAGGTGGTGGCCTGCCGCTTTCCCTTCCCCACTTGGGTTCCTGAACATACCGATGGGGAGGGCATAGACACTGTGTGGGTGTACGATGCCAAGACCTTTAAATCACACCTGCAGCATGGAACATCACAGAGGACAACACCAGAGGACAAGGACAAACCAGATTCACACACATAAATTCCAAATACTTGGATCTTGTTAAGTTGTCCTCATTTGTTGCCATAATGGAATGGTGTATTTCTATTTTTGGACCTGACGTGCTACAAATGTAAATTATTGTTACATCAATATCCAATTTTAAGGTTGAGCCTGAAAAACGTAGGAACAATAAAATGCTTGATACTGGCACTGACCTTGATGAGTAGATTCAATTAAAGTCAGTTGTGTTAAAATAATTCTTAGATCATTTAGAACTGGAGGAAGGAGAGCGGAGCCAGCTCAAGGTTAACAAAGTTTAATGTTGGACAAGAGGAGCAATCACAGACCAACAGTAAGGTTTGTTAAAGAGGAAAGCTTGGTATTTATTTGTCTCTGTGGGTGAGTCTGTATTTCTGTGACAGTTACTGAGTGCATGCAAAGAGGAGGTCATGTAAATAGAAAGTTCAGAGAGGGGTTTGACACAAGTTTTTCCTTAAACTAGTGTAGACAAACAATGCCATATAAAGGTCACATTAAGACTTCAATTCATGTGTCTACATGCAAGTAAAAAAATGTCCATCACAAGTTGGTTCCATATAACACAGGATTATTAGCAGAGTAGTGAGTCTCCTCCATGTTTATTTGTATAGCACAATTCCAAACAGAAAGGTCTTTAGCCTTGATTTCAAGGAGGTGAGAGTTGGAGCAGACCTGTAGTTTTCAGGAAGTTTGTTCCAGATATATGGCACATAATAACTGAACACTGCCTCTCTGTGTTTAGTTTTACCATTGTAAACGGCAATGACTTGGGCAAATTCAATTCCTGCTGGTTAAAAGTGCTACTCGTCATTCATGATTGCATAATGATTTACTCCACGACATTATCTGACAGTTTTTAGCTGGAAAACACATCTGAACAAAGCTGAGAGATGCATGGTTTTCACAGCCAGGGGTGGACTGGGAGAAAAAAAATCGGCCCTGGCACTTCTGGCTTAGACCAGCCCCTTATAATTAGCGGAAAACAACCTAAAAAAAAACCTATAACTTTTCGCTTTTAGGTTTATTAGAAATTAACAGTTTATCATTACTTTAGAAGTCTATCAAATAACCATTGTGGAAAGCAAATAAGTAAGTTTACTCAACACACAGTTCTACCCCCTTACACACTAAGAAATCAAAGTACAGGATTGTATCTAAAAGAGTACTTTTAGCTTTGTCGCTCCAGTGGTACCCTATCACGGTACAAGCACTGTACCTTTAAAATTAGTACATTTTTGTACCTGCTTGTTTGTACCTCTAAAGAAACATTTCTGCACCCCTAGTGACAAAAATGTACTGCTTAGAAAGGTACAGTAGTTGTACCGTGATAGGGTACCGCTGGAGCGACATGCCATTTTGTACCTTTATGAGGCAAATACATACCTTTAAATTGAGACAAAAGGCTTGACATTCACACTGAGATCAATTTATTCAAACAATTTGTTTACATCTTGTAACAAAATCAATATTTTACATGTAAATGATTTTCAGTTCATTTTCATAAACCACTTTTAAATGTCATTAAGCACTTTTGAATTTTCTTTCACATAACACAAAACCACAAAATGTGACATTCCAGGTATAAAGCACACAACATTAACCTAACTCATCTTTAGAACTGTAATATAAATTCAGTAAGGAACAACATGGGATGTGTTTAAATTGTTTAAGAGCTTAAGCACAAAAACTGAAGGAATCAGGCCCAATGAGCCACTCATAAATCAGTCCTAAATGCAAAACACTCGGGCAGTTCAACACATCCATGTATCCTGACACTTCATGCAGACTTGTTTTCATATTTATTTTTTTCCCTCTTTGCAGTAATGACTATAGACTTACTTGATGATCAGTGTGCAAATTTGTATTTCTGAATATAATTTAAACCACAAATCAATCTGGTCAGGATACTAGAATCCATTAAAGTGTAAAGGGGGATAAAGATTCTCACTCCTAATCAGCTATAGTTATATGCTTTTGTCTATGTGCTTGGTAAATGACATGCTTCATTGTCAGTGGAAGAACTCCCTCCAGCATATCATGCATGACGTCTGGGGGCAAAGACTTGGTCACAACAAACTCAGGGCACTTTGAAATGTCAAAACCACTTTTTCCAAGAAGATAAGAAATAAACGAATCATAGTTTTCTTTGAAAATGCAAAATAAAAATTTGACATCATCATTAATGTCTTGTTGGACTGACAAATGTAGGTTTTTCTCTCTGCATTTAAGAACAAATGCAAACAGGTTATCTCTGAAATCCTGTAATAGTTTATCTAAATTTGGATTAACTGTTTGCAGATCAGAAGCACTTAGATCAGTCTCTGAATTTTGCTGATCAGGGTTCATGCTGTGTTAGTGTACTGTGGAGTCCTCACCGGTTCTGTCATTTTTATCGTAAGGCCTAAATATAAAGCATCTGTGCTTCCTATACACATGTTTTCTGAAAGAATGGAATCTAGAAAAAGTTGACTGACAATCACCCACACCGCAGGTGATACTGAAATTTGGCTCATGTGCATGAACAAGTCCAACATGTTGGATGAACTTCATCAGAGTATGCGTCCTTCGAGTGCACTTTGGACACTGGTACAGTTGAGGCATGATGATCTAGCACAGACGATTAATCACTCAAAGTACTGTCACTGGCAGGGGCTTGTCTCCCTCTTCCACAATACCAACAATACGCCCCTGGAGGAAGGTGAATGTGCTTCTCAGGTGTGGTGGGTATGCAATGTTGAAAATAAAATACATACTGAAGGCTGTTATGAAAGCTTCATCAAGGCCTGCACACTGGCACACATCTACTCCATCTACTTTAACCACACTGAGTCCTCCTGCTGTGATTGCCATTTTCCAGTCATTGTCAGTCAGTTGTATGGTTGGATGGAGTGTAGAAGGGTCCCCCTACACAGAAGAAAAACATGCAAGAGAAGCAATTACAAGTTAACTAGTCCCTTAGAAGAAAAAAAAAAAGAAAAGAAAGGAAAAAAAAATTACAATAATTTATTTTGTGAGTACATAGCCATTCTGTAAAATTAGAAGAACATTTCTTTGATTTTTACATATGAGAAAAAGTTACTTGGACAAGGACCACATGGCCCTTTACTGGATCAGTTTGACACCCCTGATGTAGCATCATGTTAAGTGATTTTACTGTGCATAGAAAACACTTTGTGTAATAATTTTAGTGCATGTATACCACTCAAAGCAGCGCTACATCTCCCGCGAATGATTGTGTACTATAGTCCGTAAACGCACCCTCCCTCAGTAAGTGAACGTGAACCTCAGGGCTGAATCATGAACTGAATGACAGATCGTTTGGCTGCTTATCAGTTCAGGGAGTTGGAGAGCACTGAACGATTCGGTGAGCAAATCTTTTGAACGAATCATTTTACTGAACATATACTGAAAAGAACTGCTGTTCCCATCACGACTGTTAACTCAATGACTTGACCTTAATCTGCACTTACATCAAAATATCATCATCAAAAAATTTTTGGGCCAGATATAAGCTCCAAGTGGTATGTTATAAATACTGTACATTTTGGCAATTAAATGCATTTTGCTGAACGTGCAAATCCTGACAGTGATTTTACACCGTGCATTCTGTCATGCCCATGTAATGTTAGCAAACTGCATTTAATCATGACATGATTTTGCCTCATTCCCTGAGCGGAGTCCGTCTGACAGCACAATGATAATCCACAGATAATATTTTATGTGCACCAATATAGCTATGACAAGGAATTATATGTAGACTGGGGTTTTACGTTTGTGTGTAATGTAAAACATGGACTGTGAGGATCAAGGCTGAGGACTATTAGTGTCTGACTCAGAGTCAGTTTCTAGCTCTGATGGCTCAAACAGGTAAGGCTGGGTCCGTCCGATGACGCTGCTAGCTTACATTGTTACTGTGGGTTAGGTCCTTGTACAGTACATGGAGGCTCCCCTCCTTTCCAGCTCCTCTGTCTGACACGCCCCCAGCGTTTCACAGCAGAGAGAAGTGCTTGTTTTTCCATGATTTTGAGACCTAATTTTATATACTTGGCAATTTTTTTAATCTTTCAAATTTGGCTCAGTGGTCAATGACACATGTTTCTGTGGTATGACAAACTCACAACACAAATTTATTTCTGCTTTACATGGACTTTAAGTATCAGTACTTATAATGTGGCAAATTCTAGCTTGAGATTTGCTATTTATTACCACACACATACCCGAGAGTCTTTGCGCCACAGTCCACAAGGGGCATTACAGTATACGAAAGTACAAGTTTAAGCTTTAGTATTAAAGTGTAAGTCTAAGTATTAAAGTCTTAGACTATTCTTTATACCTTTTGGTATAAACCAAGTATACTTCGCTATACTTTTCTTAAGTCTATAAAATATAGTATATAAAAAGTACACTTCAAGTATACTGCCTCGGTTTTAGTATAAAATAAGTATACTTGTAGTATGCTTGAATAAACTAATTTTTGCTAAGGGAAGACAAATCCAACCAGGATATACGGTTCACATTTCCATTCACTTTCAGAGAGCTGAATGTGCTGAAGGAGAAAAAGTTCAGCTTGGTCACACTTATTCATTACTTCTTTCCTGAAGCTAAAGAAGCAGGATTTTTCAAGGTTGTGTTCATCTTTGACGGTCTGGATGAGTGTCGACCTACTCAGAACTTCCACAACAATGAGATCCTGACTGATGTTATAGAGCCCACAGTGGATTCACTGCTGAAAAACCTCATCAGGGGAAACTGCTTCCCTCTGCACGCCTCTGGATAACCACACGACCTGCAGCAGCCAGTCAGATCCCTCCTGAGTGTGTTGACAAGGTGACCCACAGAAGGAGGAGTACTTCAGGAAAAGATTTGAAGATGAGGAGCAGGCCAGCAGTATCTTATCCCACATCAAGACATCTCAGAGCTTTCACATAATGTGCCACATCCCAGTCTTCTGCTGGATCACATCTACATCTACCTCGAGGATGTGCTGAAAACCAGAGAGGGAAGAGAGCTGCCTGAGACTCTGACAGAGTTGAACATTCACTTCCTGGTGATTCAGATGAAAGTGAAGAATGTCAAGTATGAGGGAAGAGCTGAGACAGATCCTCACTGGAATCCAGAGAGCAGGGAGATGATTGTGTATCTGGGAAAACTGGCTTTTGAGCAGCTGCAGAAAGGCAACCTGATCTTTCATGAATCGGACCTGACAGAGTGTTGCATTAATATCAGATCAGCGTCTGTGTATCCAGGAGTGTTCACACAGATCTTTAAAGAGGAGAGAGGACTATACCAGGACAGGATGTTCTGCTTTGTCCATCTGAGAATTCAGGAGTTTCTGGCTGCTCTTTATTTATGTTCATCTGACATTCATCACATCTGGTATCAATCTGCTGTCAGAAGAACTATCCACCAACCATGAATCTGCAGTCACATGCTTCTACCAGAGTGCTGTGGACAGGGCCTTACAGAGTCCAAAGGGACACTTGGACTTGTTCCTCTGCTTCCTCCTGGGTCTTTCACTGCTGACCAATCAGACTCGACTGAAAGGCCTGCTGACACCGGTAGGAAGAAGCTCAAGGATCAATCAGGAAACAGTTTAGTACATGAATAATAAGATCGACAAGTATCTGTGTCCAGAGAGAGGCATCAGTTTTTTCCACTGTCTTACAGGTTTTCTCCATTGGTTTGGCTCATTTCTTGAAACAGAAATTACATTCTCAAAACTCTAATATAATTTAGAACAGTCTTACAGTTCAGCACAACACCATAGTTCACTTGCAAAAGCTCATATCTCTCCCAACTCTCTCGAAACAGACCGGATGTTCTCAACACTCTTGGTGCTTTTGCTAAAACTAGCGCAGTGCCCATAGGAAATACGTATTCCTATAGAAAAGTGGGAGGTTAAGTAGCTTTTTCATGGATGGCCAAATGAGGCTGTGTTTGAAGGTGGGACTTCAGGGATATTTAGGTTTGTTGTGAAATCTGATATTCCAGGGTATAATTGGCCATTTTTGACTATTTTTGATTTTGCCATGATATTTCACCTTAAAAACTATTTACTTGGTGTCATTATTTTCAGCACAACCTCAAATGTGTGACTGTACAATAATTTTTTTTTATTTTGACATAGTGTATTAACACAATGGACCTAAAATCACAAAAAAAAAAACATAAAATCAAAGTAGAAAAAGTTATATTTTCTTACTGTGAAAACCACAAATATGTTTAACAAACCATTTTTTATTACTTATAATGCAACTATAAATTGTTGTTTGCTAAATATGTGCATACATTTTTCAAAAATTACAAAGTTATATGTAACTATTTACTAGGCCTGTTCGATTAATCGATTTTAAATCATAGTCGCGATTATTTTGTTAGGACGATGTTAAAAACGCAAAACTCGTAAAATCGATTTTTCACTTTAGCTAGGGTAATTACGGTACAGCCCCCGTTCACGTGTCTGGGCTGCGCTGGGTTGCCGTAGTAACTGCCGCCTCTGTCCTATCGCGCTCTTCACATTGTAAACAGTTGCCAAAAAGAAGAGCAAGTCCGTTGTTTGGCAGTGGTTCGGCTTCGACGCTTCGGATGAAGAGCAAAGTAACTCTGCGTTGTAAAATCTGTCTTCAGTCAGTGGCAGTTAAAAGCAGAATGCGGATACCCCATCACCCGCTCCAAAGCAATTTACTCTGCAAGCTTCATTTTCACGTGGTGTGCCATATGACAAGACTGAAAGGAGGTGGAAAAATATTACGGATGCAGGCGCCTTTCACATCGCAACAGACATGGTCCCGATATTCACAGTAGAAAAGGCTGGCTTCCAACATTTGCTTCATACACTGGACCCCAGCTACAAGCTACCAGGCCGAAAACATTTTGGAGCAGTTGTCTTGTGTACAACACAACTCGTACGAAAGTGACAAAGAAGCTGGAAGATGTACAGTTCTTTAACGCAACGACGGCCTGTGGTCCAGTCGTACTATGCAGCCATACCTGAGTTTGACAGTCCACTTTATCACTGACGAATGGAGTCTAGAGAATGCCTGCCTGCAAACATCTTTCTTCCCGAGCAACCACACAGGGGAAGAAATCGCCCAGGGGTTGAGAGATGGACTGGAGTCCTGGAATCTGAGTGAAGACCGCCTCGTATGCATGACCACAGACAGCGGCACTAATATGATAAAGGCTATGAGGCTTAACGAGTAGCCCAGCCTACAATGCTTTGGTCATAAACTTCACAACGCCATTGGTAAGTATCTAAATATAATTTGTGTATCTGTGTGTGTCTGTGCGTGTGATAGAGGGGGAGAGAGTGGGTGAGGTCACGTGGTTGTGTAAAAAAAAGTCTTGCATAATGTACATTTTTTCAAAATGTATACAGGATATTCATAACTCCTGTGTGTTTGTCAGTTTTTTTTTTTTTTTTTTTAATCAACATTTTTAATGGTGAAACAATTTCTCAGTGTTTGTTGTTTCTTCTGTATTTCTCTTTATACAGTGAATGCTTTCAAAGACCCAAAGATTGATTGTGCCATCAGGATTTGCAAGAAGGTTGTCAGTTCTTTCTCATACAGCTGGAAAAGGAGGAGGGAGCTGGCAGCAGTGCAGGCAGAGCCTGGCCTACCTGTCCATCAGCTCATCACGGAGTCCCTTACCAGGTGGGGCTCCAGGCAAGTGATGATAGAGCATGTCCTGGAACAAGAGAGAGCCATAGCACATGTCCTGGAGTCGGACAGAAAATGCAGGCACCTCGTGCCCACCTGGCAAGATTTTGAGATTTTAGCGTCAGTGAATAAAGCAGTTAAACCACTGCAAGCTTTCACTGACGCTTTGTCTGGGGAGAGTTATGTCACTGTCTCTATCATCAAACCAACACTCAGCATGTTCAGAAGCAGTCTTCTCAAGCCAGAAGACAAAGACATTGAGCTCACAAAAAAAAATCAAAGGAATCATCCTGCATTACATGACTGAAAAATACAGTGACCCAGACAAAGACGAACTCTTGGACATGGCCTCGCTAATGGATACCAGGTTCCGCACAACATACATCGACCCTGCCAGGGTGGAACACATTAAGGAGAGAGCTGTCACAGAGCTGCTGTCTCTGCTGTCCACTGAGCCTGGCACAGCCGTGCCAGTGCCCCAGGAAGAAAAAGAAGGAGGAGCTGCAGCTGAGTCTGGTCCTGCGCTGAAGAAGTGGAGGAGCTTGTCAAGTTTCTTTGTGAAGAAAGCGCCCACTCCCTCCTTTTCACAGGCAGACAGAATTAGAACTGAGCTGGCAACCTACCTGTTGATCTCTGAGATAAGCGAGGATGCTGATCCACTTCAGTGGTGGAAGAAACATGAAGAAAATTTCCCAAGGCTCAGCAAGCTAGCCAGGAAATACCTCTCAATCCCTGCGACAAGTGCCCCGTTGGATAGGCTCTTTAGTGTAGGAGGGGGCATTGTAACATGCCACCGGGCACCCCTCAAGCCATCTTTTTTGTTTAATAAGGGCAAGGTTTGCACTCAAATTCCAATGGGGAAATAATTTGCAAAATGTTCAATACAAAACAGCATATTTGAAATAATGTCTTTGCCTTTTGTCATTTCATAAAATAATCGTTATCGTAATCAAAAATCGGAGTTTGAGAGAAGAAAATCGGGATTTTATTTTTGGGCAAAATCAAACAGCCCTACTATTTACATTTAAATGCAGGCAATGCTCAGGTCTGCCTGAGCACCTTCCAGCTGAATGAAGAGCTGCACTGCCTGCTCCACATTCAGCATCTCCTCATTGTTTTGACTCAGTAAACAAAAAAACGACTCCACTACACACTGAACACACTACACCAAACACTACATAACACACTAACTCTACACTCCAAACACGCTAAATGTAACAAATCTCTCAATATTGCTGTCTCTATCGCTGTCTCTACACTGACTGTTGTTCCCTGTCATTCATCCTCCTCCGTCCCTCCCACAACTTCCTGTTCCTCAGAAACCAAACTTGCTGCTTGGACACTTTCGTGACAAAAGCCCGTTTTTACCATTTCTTCCTGCACGAGACCGAACCGCCGGCAAAATAGTTTCTTAAGGTATGTCGTGGGTTTGAACTCTGCAGTGATTGGCTGTGGTGCGCACATGGCTGTGGTGGCCCTGGTGGACAATGCTCGCAGAATTTGTAAAACATTTATGAAATAATTTATTAACGGGATCATTGTAGTCCAAACAAATTCAACGTTGCACACCCTTGAACCATGCAGCAGCCAGAAAGCTCAGGCAGACCATAAAGTAACTTCCATACATCAGCCACTCCGCCATTGTGAGGTGATGGTTGATAACATGGCCTATAAGTGTGGCCTGAAATTCATCCGGGACAGCATGGTGTCTTCGTGCTCCTTGGCCTCTTCCCCCTATTTTACCACCACGTACCCTTACCCCTTCTCCTCTTTTTCCTCTTCCTTGAGCAGGCAGTTGCCCCTGTTCATTTACTTGGCCAATGCCTCCATGTTCAGAAATTGTACTGGTCCTGGTTAAGCTCTATACATACATGTTTGGCAGCATTCACAATCATGGACAGCACCTGTCAGGTATCCAACATATTGTTTGATTTGTCATCTGAGATGTGTGAAACTCCTCCTTAGTTAGTCAAGTTCTATTTTCACCTGACTGTCAATTAATCAATTTATCAAATGTTCCAAGAGTATGGTATTCATGGTATTAGGTTTTTGACTACTTTGACAATTGAACAGACTATTGTGCATGTGATAACTTATACAATGAAATGATGCTTACATGTTTTGGAGAGAACAACCATTACACTGAGAATCAACAATCAGTTTAGATCAACAAGATCTATTCACTTGGAAATTGCACTAAATGTAGGATAACTGTGCAAACAGGCTACCTGTACTTTATCATTTGCAAAGATGAACTAAGACATTTGCAATTTGATGAAATTAGGAGGATTGTCCATGTTATTTTGAGAATGTTATTTCTGTTTCAAGAAATGAGCTAAACCAATAGAGAAAAACTGTAATGAACTGAATGATCGTTCTCTAGTGGAGCAGATCCAATGGTACCTGAGATCAGGAAGTCTGTCCACATATAAACTGTCTCTTGCTCAGTGGTCAGCTCTGGTCTTCATCTTACTGTCTTCAGAAAAAGATCTGGATGTGTTTGACCTGAACAAATACAATGCTTCAGAGGAGGCTCTGCTAAGGCTGCTGCCAGTGGTCAAAGCCTCCAGGAAAGCTCTGTAAGGACCCAGATTTATATATCATAACTCAAATGTTCTTTTTGGCTTATCGCTTAATTTTTTCTTCATTCTTAACCTGTCAGACTGAGTGACTGTAACCTCTCAGAGAAAATCCTTGAAGCTCTGTCCTCAGTTCTCAGCTCCCAGTCTTCCAATCTAAGAGAACTGGACCGGGGGAACAAAAGCCTGCAGGATTCAGGAGTAAATGTGCTGTCTGCAGGACTGCAGAGTCCACACTGTGCGCTGGAAACGCTCAGGTCAGATCAAGTAGCTTGTCTTAAATCATTTGAAATCTTTCTCTAAAGAATCAGCTCTGTACAGTGTAATAAACAACTTCTCTCATGTTAAGATTTCTGAATCTCTGAATTTGTTGACCCATGGCAGAGTGAAGGTTCAAAAACAAAAACACAACATTATTTTCATTCACAAGACAACATCACTATCTCATCCAAAAGAGTGTTGTGTCACAGACTGCCAGCTTGAGGGTCAGAGCACACACAGTATTGACCAATTTGACAGGTAAGGAAGAATTTCTTCTTGCTGCTGCAAGCATAAGGTCAATGGTCAAGGAGCATAAGGTCAATGGTCAAAGGAGCATAAAAAAAAGCTTGCTGCTATGATTTTGCAAACCATGGACACTGTTGTCAGTGTTGCGCAAAGACGTTCAAGGAGTAGTTCGGGTTTTTTGAAGTGTGGTCATATAAAGTACATATCTATAGTTGATCTGTTCCCTACCGTAATTGCTGATCAGCGTAGCCTCAGTTTGGAGAAGCAGAGAGCTGCTCCAGCCCAGACACTCAGCTTTTTTACTGCAGTGAACAGAGTCCAGATGCAAAGCAAATTTCAACCACCTAAAATATGGCCCATCTAAAAAATTCTGTATCAGTTCAAGTGTACGTTGTATACAGAAAATTCAAACCGCTTTACATTGCCGTCAGACTGCCCTTTCTTTTGGCACTACATTTTCTCAACCGTAGAACCTCCGTATCCCTACGCATTAGCACAACTGGGCCTCACACTGTATTTCACCACTCGCAGATCACCTGTTGCCCAGTTGGGTTAGGGTTAGGGTCTGCTTCTCCAAACTAAGGTTGAGCTGATTACGGTAGGGAACAGACCGACTATAGATATGTACTTTATATGACCACACTTTATCCCTTTGAGCAGTCCCTTTAGTAAGGTAAGCTCGCCAGGAAAGTGGAGAGTGTCTGGAATAATGGAAATGAGCAAGTAAGTGTTAAGGTGTGGGCACAGGGCCAAATATGAAATTAAACTGGCACCAGAGCACCACCGAGTGGCCGATTGATAAGTCCTTTCTCAGATATCTTCAAGAGGGCAGTGCCAATGATTATACCAAGTTTAGTGTCAATCTGCCCAACCGATGTGGAGATGTAAACTATTTGAATTTAAAGACCGCCACCTTGTGGTCATCGCCTAAACTTTTAAACACATCCTCAGGAACTCATGTCAAAGTATTATCTTAAGTTTCATGTCATTTGGACACACCATTGTGGAGATATCCAACACTTGCTGTTTGGAAGGAAATCCACAGGAAGTTGTTATTTAACAACTTGAGTATTGTTTGGCCTATCAAAATTCTTTCAATAACGTTTTGTCAGGAGGGTCCACAGATGCTGTGTGCCAGGTTTCGTGCAAATCAGTGAAATCGCCTGGGAGGAGTTTGAAAAAGTAGGTTTTTGACATTTTGCGATGTAGCAAAAAAAAAAAAAAAACGGAGCCGGAAATGGGCGTGGCCTATACAACGAGACTCAGCCCATTTCACTGAACGCGTGGATATAAGGTTTTTGAATGTGCGACAAAGTATATGGGAGTTATTAGCCAAAACGCACTTTCCTTAATAACAGCACCACCTAGTGGTGGAAATTCAGGACGACAATAGATTATAGAATTTTTCGCCAGGTGTGACTTATATTTGGCAAGTTTGGTGAGTTTTGGGGTATGTCCAGGCAGTGAAAAATGCAATCATTTTGTCCGAAGGGAAAAAAAAAAGAATCCTTTCAAAAACAATAGGGTCCTTGCAGGTTCCCTACTCGGGCCCTAATTAAATAAAGAATCCATTCAAAAACAATAGGGTCCTTGCAGGTTCCCTGCTCGGGCCCTAATAAAGGATCCTTTCAAAAACAATAGGGTCCTTGCAGGTTCCCTACTCGGGCCCTAATTAAATAAAGAATCCTTTCAAAAACAATAGGGTCCTTGCAGGTTCCCTACTCGGGCCCTAATAAAGAATCCTTTCAAAAACAATAGGGTCCTTGCAGGTTCCCTGCTCGGGCCCTAATAAAGAATCCTTTCAAAAACAATAGGGTCCTTGCAGGTTCCCTGCTCGGGCCCTAATAAATAAAGAATCCTTTCAAAAACAATAGGGTCCTTGCAGGCTGCCTGCTCGGGCCCTAATAATAAAGAATCCTTTGACAAACAATAGGGTCCTTGCAGGTTCCCTGCTCGGCCCATAAAAATAAAGAATCCTTTGAAAAACAATAAGGTCCTTGCAGGTTCCCTGCTCGGGCCCTAATGAACTCGATCTCAACCAACTCCAACAGTAAAATCCTGCCTTTAATGCAAGAGAGTAGTATACTATAAAACTACTATAAAATCACTGGGACATTACATAAGTATTAGGAATCTATGTAACATTTTGCAGTGCAGGACTTGTGAAAGACTAGTTCTTTTACTTAAAGCGGCACTATGTAGTTTTAGAGAAGAAACTCTGACACAGAATTTGAGTATTTACAATATTGATATGGTACTAATACAAACTCAGATATATCTATTTTTGTTCTCCGAGGGAAATGAGTTCCCCAGAAAGGTGGCAGGGTTTTAAATTCTGTTGTCCTTTATGGTCAGTTTGCTCACTGAGTTTATGAAAACGAAGTTTATTTAGTTTATTTAGGTGTAAAATATCACTCTATGAAGATCTTACTCTACTGATTTTCTGATCACTTCCTCCACCAGTGCAGACACAGAGCCAGTACATGTAAAGGGAGCCGGTCTGGCCGGCAGAAGACACACCACACCAAACTCTGCACTGTGTCCTATTTTCGGTCTTGCGCTAGAGGCTGTTGTCAGGCTGGCTGGTTGCGCTTGGGTGCCATCTAGTGGTGAAACTACCGCACAATCACATGTTTCCTTAAGTATGTCCTGACCGCCTGTAGATGAACCATGAACTGAAAAAGCTGTATTGTAATATTTAAAACGTATGGTCCCGTTAGAGACAATCGGAGCTTGGACTAAAGACTATCTCGAAATGTTTGCACGTAGATAGCTCGCTGTCACACCAACTCCTGTGACTACTGTGGAGCAGGGCTGCCACAGCAGCCAGTCAAGATGGACACCGCCGAGGAAGGTAGCTCGCTACGTTAAAACTTGTTTGCCCCAAATGTTTGCGCTTATTTCAGCAATGCCTGTATCGCATCCTGACCCATTCTTCATTACCGTCACTTGCAATTACCGACTCAACACCTTCTTATGCAGACGAAGGTTCGCCAGAATTTAAAACACCGCTAGCCAGTTAGCGCTAGCTGGCTAGCTAACTAGGAGTATCCTACCCCCGTTAGCTTGTAAATAAAACCAGCAATGTTAAGTTCCTGTTGTCTGCTTTTACAAACACTACATCCACCAGAGGACGGCTGCGGTTATAGGCATCCTAGAACACGACTTCACGTTAAAGTCACACATAACATGGCTAATTATGTAATTACAGACTAATGTTAATTAAGTTTAATTCCGCTGTTATCATAACAATACCTGCAGGAAGTTATGATAACAGCTAACGTTATGGTCACGTCATACCACCGGTCACCCGTGGTAACTGACGTTGCTCTCATTCATAGCAAAGACAAACATTAATAACACCAAAATCTCCAACATACTTTAATCTTGCAGTTGTCATTTTTCTTAGACCAAACGAATGTACCGTTGGACATCTAACGTCAAGTTTCCAGAAGTTAATGCGTGGACAGACACTCAGCACTAACGTTAGTTATGCTACAGGAAAAGGAATGATCACTCTCTTTAACAATTTGAATTGAGGTGTGCTGTGAGTTTGGCACAGTGCAAAGTGCCTAGTTGATTTAAATGAAATTTTGCAGGATCTCATTGTGTGCCAAGTGGTGTGATTATCTGCCTTCTGTGCAGTGGACATCTGTCGGGTATGTCGTTCGGAGGGGACCCCGGATAAGCCGCTCTACCACCCCTGTGTCTGCACCGGCAGCATCAAGTTTATCCATCAGGAGTGGTACGTTCAGTGACCAAGCTGTTAAAATTGAGGAGTCTGTGTAATTCCATTGTTTTCTCTTACCTTACCTTTCCTCTCATTATTTTTGATCTCATTTGTCCACATTTTCAGTCAGTTTCATAGACTGTGTTTGCATGTTGTAGTTGAAATGTATTCCAACACAGGGCTCTGGGGAAGTTGGAGAGTGGCAGGGTTAGATGTACAGGGTGTTTTCAAGTCCTAATTAAGTCTTGAATAAAATGGTGTAAATGTTAGGCCTTAAATGTAAAGTAATTTTAATTTTAATTTGTGAGGTCCAAATGGTCACACAAATTGGATCTTATTTATGCATCTTTTAATCTGTTCTTGTCTGAATGAGTCAAGCTCTTCCATTGTAACACATTTTTAAACCTACCACTGAATCTAAATAGGTCTTTTTAAAAGTCTTGAAAACATTTTAATCAGTATTGAAGTTAAGTGTCTGATGCACTGACGAACCTAACAAACAACACCTGACAAACAACAATGAGAACCAGATTATCAGTCATGGCAAAGATAAATGTTGTAAATGTCCCATAGGATGAACAAACTAAACTCACTGGATGTCCTTTCTTCTTACAGCTTACTGCAGTGGCTGAAACACAGCAGAAAAGAATACTGTGAATTATGCAAACACAGGTTTGCATTTACACCAAGTAAGTTTTTTGCTTTTCATTAAGTTGGATCATTACATAAGTAAAGAACATATGTATTGTATTCACTTGTTGTTAGCTCCTTTAATTGTCCTATTATAACAATTATCTTTTCCTTACTTCCACTATCCTCATTCTTATTTATCTCACTCATTCTCTCTTTCCTTAGTCTACTCTCCAGACATGCCATCTCGTTTGCCAGTACAGGACATCTTTGCGGGGCTGGTCACCAGCATTGGAACAGCCATCAGATACTGGTTCCACTACACACTGGTGGCCTTTGCCTGGCTAGGCGTGGTGCCTCTCACAGCATGTAAGTCACGTCATGTCATTGTCAAAAGCTGAGTAGAAAACGAAGGTTGGGCGTTTGTTTACATTTTAGAAGAACTAAAACTAGATGTTACAAACAAATGCAGATCCTACCATTCCTCTCAGATTGAAGAAAGAATTAACTTGAATGTTTTGTTTGCTTTTTTCCTGACAGGTCGAATCTACAAGTGTTTATTTACTGGCTCTGTGAGCTCTCTCCTTACCCTGCCATTAGATATGCTTTCAACGTAAGATCAAATTACTCTTTGCGCTTGGTTTTGGCCCTTTGCTCTCACACTGTCATGTTCTTTCTGTTTCACATATTACTTCAAAGGGAAGGAACAGATGACATAATGGATAGAAGATGGATTTGTTTATATAAACACATTTCTTAAAGGCTAACTGTACCAGCTTTACACATTAAAGTGTGTTTACAGGTTTTGCGAGTACTACTGTAAGTGTGATAAAAGTAGTTTAAAGACCTTTGTGTCTCCAGAGGAAGCTGCATGCAGTCTGATAAATTGCCTCCACTGATGTCACTTAGTGGCTAAATTGCATTGTGGGCAATGTTGTCCAGCTTTTGAAAGGCAGCACACCGAGCTAGCATGGCACTTATAGAACACTGTTGGACTGTTGAACAGTTTAAAAACAAATGGTAGAAATTGATACAGCAGAACCAGAGGTATTGTCTATTTTGTTCCATGCATTCTTCTTCCTTTTCAAAACCTGTTGTCTTCGTTTCATGCAATGCAAATAAGCCACTGGGTGACATCATTGGGGGCAGTTTATAAGATTACAGGCAACCTTACCTGGAGCCGAGAGTAGTATAAAAGGCTTTATCCTATTTATTCACAATGGTAGTAGTATGCAAGACCTGTAAACACACTCTAATGTGTAAAATTTACAGCATTTAAAAGTAACCCTTCAAGAAGTATGCTTATTAATAATGGCTCCTCTTATCCAATATGACATCTTCTCTTTCCCTTTGTTCAGCTCTCTGTGAAGTCAAATGGGATTTCTTTTGTTTCTTTTAATCATTCTCAAACCATAATGATCTGCCTCTTCCTCGCAGGCAAAACCTGCTTGCAGACTGCCTCCAGGGCTGTTTTGTGGTCACTTGCACGCTGTGCGCCTTCATCAGCCTGGTGTGGCTCAGAGAACAGATAGTCCATGGTGGCGCCCCTCAGTGGTTAGAGCAGAATCAACCCCCTCTTGTTCCTAATCAGCTTAACGGTCCTGTACCAGCTAATGAGGTAAGATCAATTTATGTTGCATTACATTGCATTTAACTTGCATCAGCTTTGTACCTGCAGACAAGGCTGAGCATTGCCTAATGAAGTGTATTGGCGTCCCCATGCATTCTACTAGGGATGCTCCGATCGATCAAATTATTTTTTAGCGTGACATAAATTGTCTGTGACTGTTTTTCCGCCCACATGAATGAGGCTGACACTGGCAGCATGAGTTCTCCAGTCTGGAATTTTCTCATGGTTTCCGAGAAAGATGTAAAACTCGCTGTTTGTAAGACATGCAATGCCGAAATTCCAAGAGGTGGTAACCAACAACGACAATTAAATACAACTAACCTCATCTGGCATTTTAGAATGCGCCACACATGCGGGACCATCTATGTTGACATCATGAACTTCTCCAGATTAGACCATTGATAGAAACCCAAAGAGATCCTACATGAATAATGAGGAAGGTGTGGTGAAGCTAATTACCTGGAACTGCAAAGGGTTGAATGGAGCAGTGAAGTGTGGTAATGTATTAGCACATCTGCAGAGATTGGGAGCTGATATAGCCTTCTTACAAGAAACGCATCTCAAAAACCATGCACATAAACAATTACACAGGAACTGGGTGGGACATGTGTTTCACTCTAGCTTCAATTCAAAATCACTGCTATTATAATCAATAAAAATATCCCCTTTATTACATCAGATATAATCTCGGACTCAAATGGCCGATATGTAATAGTAACTGGGGAAATCTATAACACTCCAATAACTTTAGCGAACGTTTATGCCCCCAACTTCGATGATGAGAGGTTTATAAACTCAGTACTAGCGTCCTTACCCAATCTTCATACCCACAACCTGATTCTAGCGGGAGATTTTAATTTTGTAATGGATACAGTGCTTGATAGATCATCAAACAAACAACACTCTTTGTTACAACATTTTTTAAAGTCAGTTAACGTAATAGATGCATGGAGATATATGAACCAGGACCAACGAAAATATTTTTCACTCAGCCACACAATTCCTTCTCCAGGATTGACTACTTTTTCATAGACTCGAAACTACTTACACTGGTAAAATATATAGATTATGAAGCCATTGTTTTATCAGACCATGCCCCACTAAGATTGCAACTAAACTTTCCCTGTAGATATTCAGCCAAAACGTGGCGTATGGATAACGGTTTACTAGCTAGCGAAACCCATGTAGAGTTTATCAGATCCCAGATTGCTTTATATATGCAAACCAATAAGACTCCAGATGTTTCTAAAAGTATTTTATGGGAGGCCCTAAAAGCATTTGTCCGAGGACAGATTATTTCCTACTCAGCTCAGTTGGTCAAAACAAAAAATGAGAGAGGAAGGAATATTGCAGGACAACTTGTGGAGTTGGACAAACGGTATGCAGTGTCTCCCACTCCTGACCTGCTTGTTAGGAGGACAAGTCTCCATACCGAGTTCAGTCTCTTGTCCACAGCTGAGACAACCAAATGAATAAATTGTTCCAGGCATAAATATTATGAGCATGGGAAGGGGATAGGAAGGCAACTGGCTCATCAGATAAGAATATCCGAGGCATCTAGGTATATAACTGAAATTCGCACCAGTTCTGGAAATACAACAAAAGACCAATTAGAAGTAAACCAGGAATTCAAACAATTTTATTCTAAACTATATACAACAGAAACAGCAGCTAATTCGGAAACTATACAAGAGTTTTTTGATAACTTGGAGATCCTTTCCATCTGCCAGGAGGATAGGTGTTTGTTGGAGGAGCCTATAACTCTAGAGGAGGTGACCTCAGCAGTACGCAGCTTACAAAGCTCGAAAGCACCAGGGCCAGATGCAGATACAACTGAATTTTATAAAACTTTTGTCACTGAGGTTGCGCCTCTTCTCTTGAGAGTTTTTAATGAATCATTTGAGACAGGGTCTCTTCCAACAACATTTTATCAGGCAACAATCTCTCTAATACATAAAAAGGGGAAAGACCCACTGCAGCATCTTACAGACCAGAGAGTCTATTAAATGTAGACACCAAAATTCTAGCTAAAATATTGGCGATTAGATTAGAAAATGTACTCCCAACAATAATTCACGAAGACCAAACAGGTTTTATTAAAAATAGACAACTGTCTCATAATATCCGCAGACTATTCAATATTATATATACATCTAACACCAACTCACTCTCGGAAATATTATTATCACTGGACGCGGAGAAGGCCTTTGACAGGGTTGAGTGGGGTTATCTCTTCTCGGCCCTGTCAAGGTTTGGTCAAGGTATATTTTTTGGATCAGGCTCCTTTATGCATCTCCAGTGGCTTCAGTACAGACAAATAAGATTAGATCGGAGTACTTCGGGTTAACACGTTCCACTAGGCAGGGATGTCCACTATCTCCTCTGCTTTTCGCACTGGCAATAGAACCTCTGGCAGTCTCTTTGCGAGCTTCAAAAGAGTACAGTGGGATTCATCGAGGAGGCAAGGAGCATAAGGTCTCACTGTTCGCCGATGATTTATTAATATACATCTCGGACCCTTCTAAATCAGTCCCTGCAATAATCTCGATTTTGAACAAATTTGGACAAATATCAGGATATAAAATAAATATTAGCAAAAGTATATTATTCCCAATAAAGATCATAAAAGACCAACAACTCTTTGACAAATTACCCTTCAGGATCTCAACTCAGTTTAAGTATTTAGGTATTAACATTACCAAAACTTTTGCAGGCCTATACAAAGAGAACTTTCAAAAATGACTTGACATTACAACAGAAGACCTGCAGAGATGGTCCCATATTCCCATAACATTAGCAGGTCGAATCAACATAATCAAAATGACCATCCTCCCCAAATTTCTTTTTTTATATCAGTGTATTCCCATGTATATCAAAAAGGGGTATTTTCAGAGTATAGATAAAATAATCTCAGAATTTATTTGGAATAAGGAAAAAACAAGATTAAGGATGATCTTTTTACAGAGACCAAATTCAGTAGGAGGTATGGTGTTGCCAAACTTAAAATTTTTTTATTGGGCAAGTAACATTAAAATGATGACTTACTGGCTACAAAAAAAGCCTCCGCTGCGGTTTGGTATTGAAAATGCCTGTTGTCACCCTTCTTCTCTCCCAGCCATGTTGTTCTCAGCTCTGCCCACAGTAGACCCTGACTCGCTACACAATCCAGTCGTCTCCCATTCACTCAAGATCTGGTCCCAAATTCGAAAATCTTATAGTTGACAGGCTTGTTCTCTTCAAAGCCCTCTCATCGAAAACCACGCACCCTCCTTTATAAGAATTGGTTCGAAAAAGGAATTCATACCTTCCTGGATATATTCATAGATCAAGTTTTTCCAACATTTGAACAGATACAGGAAAACTACAATATCCCAAGGTCACAGTTTTATAAATATTTACAGATAAGTAGTTTTGCTATTCAGAATAATCCATCATATCTGAATTCTCCCAGCCCATCCTCAATGGAATTGATACTTATGCAAGATCCCTCTAAAAAGGGAGGAATATCGAAGATATATGAATGTCTGTCAAATCTGGCTGGCAAAGCTACTACGGATCATCTGAGGTTGGCGTGGCGGGATGACCCGGGCAGAGAGATCACAGAGGATCAATGGCAGAGAGCCCTAACACAAACTCATAGTTCTTCAATATGTGCAAGGCATGGCCTCATGCAATTTAGAATAATACATTGTCTACACTGGTCAAAACAGAGGCTTCATAAAATATTTCCCTCAGTGGATCCCTCATGTGACAAATGTGGCTTGGACCAGCAACACTGGGTCATATGTTCTGGAGCTCTCCGAAGTTATTAAATTACTAGGACAATATCTTTCAGATGTTATCAAATATCTTACATAGACCTATTAACGTAGATCCACTGGTGGCGGTTCTAGGAATTACTGATTCAAGCATAACGAAAAGCAACATGGAACATAACATGGTTTCGTATGTCAGCCTACTTGCGCGAAGATTGATATTACTTAATTGGAAAAAAACGACAGCCCCAACTTATTCAGATCTTATGACAGATATTATGAGACATTTAGAGCTGGAGAAAATCAGATTCCAACTGAGGAATCAGGAAAGTAGGTTCTACAGAATTTGGCAACCGTTTATTGATTATTTTAACCACAACACATAGTCTGAGAGGAAGATATAGAAGTGCCTTTAATAGAAGGAAAGAACTTTTATTTATTTGTTAATCTTGATTTGATTTTATTTGTTTAATTTTATTTCTTTTTTTTTTCTTAACCTGTCTTCATCGGTCTATTTTTCATTTTGAGATACGTAAGTTAATACAACTTACATGATTTTTTCTGTGTCAACGTGTACGTGTATATGTCTATGGTGTCTGTACTGTCTGATATGTTGTATGTTAAAAAGAGGAAAATCAATAAAAAAAAAAAAAAAAAAAGAATCCCACAACAGAATACAGTGAGTATGAGAAACAAGCCTGGGCAAAACAAATCCCAAAGACACCCGTCACTCAGCTCACTGTAAGTGAAAGGTTTAGATGTCTGGAGACTTACAGCAAGGACAGTAAAAGGTGGAGGGATATAACAGCAAAGCTTATGGAATTCATTGGACTTGATGAGCAGCCTCTTTCTGTGGTGGAAGTCACGGGGTTCCGACGGTTGATATCGTTCCTGGAGCCACACTGTGCCCCCTGGACGTAAATACCTATACATGCACATTGACAGACTTTTGAAAGACAGTGTCACATCAATCAGATTTACAACTGATATTTGGTCTTTGAGTGCACATCCCGTGTCGATGCAGTGGCAGTAAACTGCATGCCTCCTTTTGTTTAAAATGTTTTTTTGCCTCACATGGGGAGTATGGCAAGTAAATTTTATTTATTTTTATTTTATTTCATCTATTGCTCTTGACAGGGTATGTAATGTTTACACAAATAAAAAGTTGATTGTGGAACATAAGATCTTGATTGTATTTATTATTTATTTTAGTACAAATGGTTTTACCACTTTAAGTGGTGCACAAGGCTAGATTGTAAATACAGGACATTGAGGATTATTATTATTATTATTATTATTCTCCCATCCGTTCTGTGATCGGTATCGGCAGATTTATGATTCTTTGATCGGTGATCGAATCGGCCCCCAAAAATGCTGATCGAAGCATCCCTACATTCTAACACTGATGCACTCTGACATAGTTGGCACCATGACAGGTTAATTTCTGTAAATGATAAGCCAGTGGAGTTAATGATATCCTAAGGCATGTATTCTTATTTTGTTTTGGTTTTTACTCCAATTAGACAACTTGGCTGTTAGTGGTAATAAGCAATCCAACTCAGGTCTTAAACATCATGCTGTTCTTTTATAATTGCCAAATCTAGAACTATGAGTATGATTAACATATGTACAAGAACTCAAAAATTGCCTTATTTATGCCGTAGGTACGCTACTGTAAGTGTTATTTAATGATTCTACAGGCTCCAGGTGGTAACAATGCCCAGGCTGATGCAGATGGAGCACCAGCCCAGCACCCTGCAGACCCTGCTGCAGACGGTGCGGCACCTGCCAACCCACAAGAAGCTGGCAACCATGGCGATGAGGCTGATCTTGATGATGAGGAAGAAGACGAGGATCGGGAGGATGACGAAGAGGAGGAGGAGGATGAGGAAGGCAGAGAAGAGGATGCTGCTGATGCTAATAATGGAGGACAAGGTCAGTATGAGCAAGAAAAAATGTGTGCACTTTAAAGAACAGGCTACCAGGCTTTTTACTTTGCAGTGTTGAACAGTACTACTGTGCATTGGTACTTTTCTGGTAAAAAAAAGTTAGTAAATTATGATATGAAAGTTGTAAAACGTGGATATGTGGTCAGTTAATAAAACAACATAAAGATAAATGCTTTAAAGGTAGCTCAGGTTTCTCCCCAGAAATTTCTAGTGTAGTGGCACACCGTCAGCTTGGGGGGTGGCGGGGGGGACGGACGGATGATCGGATGCTCATTATCGTCGGTGGTGGGGGGGGACGCTCCTTGCCGTCAGCCAACGGACAGCTGCTCATCACCATAAGCCGGGGGGAAGGGGGGGCTGACGCGTTTTTTTGCAAGAAGACCGTGGCAGCCCTCGAACACCCGCTATAAAGCAGCTAACATTGAAAATGAGTATAGTGGCGCTGCACCATTGTTCCACCATCTGGGGAGAACCCTGTAGCTTTAAGATCAAGTTGCTAATTGGTGTTAATGTTCATTTCTCTATAAAGGATTAAATAGACCGAAAACATGACAAGGAAAAGAAACATAGATGGTAACAAAGCCATAGAAACATATTTTCATGTTTTTTTCCGTATTGTTTCAGTTGTTTCTGATTGTCCTTTGCAGAAGATCTGAACTGGAACGCCCTGGAGTGGGACCGTGCAGCAGAGGAGCTGACATGGGAACGGGTGGGAAATCAATCCCTCTGTCTCCTGCTCTGTAAAGTGTTCTGATACAGCTCGGACATGATGCTAGATAAGTAAAGTGCAAGCAGGGTAACAGTTAGTGGGCAGATGAATGTGGGCTAAAAGCTCCTGTGACAGGAAATCTCCATCTTGCTGTAGCTTCCTCTGAATTGCTGCCATTTTGAAGGATGCTGTTTGTAGCTGGGCTGGGGTCAGTTAATGTCTTCGTATTAGTAGGAGTTATAGCTGTGTTATTAGCAGCAGCAGCTGTACTAAAACTACTGTTATTGCCATGTTGATTCATATGTGACATCAAGTATCATAATGCTATTTATTTCTGTTTGTTTCCCAGATGCTGGGTCTTGATGGTTCCCTAGTTTTCTTGGCAAGTGCATCCACTCTTTCTTTACTCTTATACAATGTTGTGATCTACACTTTATAGTGGTTTATGCAGGAGTCTTGAGCAGCAAGTCTGTAAGTTGGTGTTATGGTTACATGACCAGCCAACCAGCTATGACCAATACTGTAGATCTACTTCATTTTTTATCTGGCAAATGTAATTATTTTGTCATTAAACAAAGAAAAGAAAATGCTCACATCCTCTGCCTTTTTGAAATGAACTACGGTGTAACTCTATATGCTGTAGTTTGTCGGGGTGCTGCAGTCACGTTCCAGATTTTACATTCCGTCTTCATCAATCAATTCTTAACTGACTAGTAGACCAATATCTTTTATTTCTCCTATTCTGTATACTGAAAAATCCTTTTAACATCCACCATGGAATTATATGTTTGCTTGTTGATACCACGCATAGCCAGTCACCATTGTGATAAAGCTAGAAATACCATGTCAGTGACCCTTGTTGCACATCTCTTCTCCAGGAGCATGTGTTCTGGGTGGTCTCTCTCAACACACTCTTCATCCTAGTCTTTGGTAAGTTAAACCTGTAATTACAGTAGAATTAGCTCTTAAGTAAGTAGGCTTTCAACCATAATTCACTAATATAACACAGTCATGTGTACCTTCTCATAGACTACAGATTCTAACCTAACCTCTGTATTTCTCTCTAGCGTTTTGCCCCTATCATATTGGCCATTTCTCAGTGGTTGGACTGGGCTTTGAAAATCATGTAAGTGCGGGCAATGCAGGAGGGGACACTTGGGAACATTTGGGTTTGGCATGCAGTGATGGAATCTGTTTAATGATGATTAGTTTTATGTGGTTGCAGGTCAAAGCGTCACACTTTGATGGCCTCATCACCACCATACTGGGGTACATCCTCCTGGCTGGGGCTCTCATAGTCTGCCACGTATCTTTTATATGCATGAAATTACTGTATGTGTATGAAATTACCTACAGTATGTCTCACATTTCTAGTTACCTATTATGGTTGTGTGTAACGGTTTAAAGTTGTGTCAGTTGTTTTTGGTGTGTTTTGTTTATGGGTTTCATTTACTTTAGAATGTATATCCCAAATTAAAATCATCACTTTTTGCAAAGAACCATAATTGCCTCCCTTTACATGCATGTCTGGAAAAAAATGTTAGGGAATGCTAGATTGTTTTGACTACAAGAGTTTATGTGAATGTCTCTAAAAGAAATACTCAATTTTGCTGCTTGAAATACAGACTGAATGTCCTTTATTCCACACTTTGGTTTCAGTCCTTAACTTATTCTCCTTCAGGCACTGGCCTCATTAGTGAAGTTCCAGCGGTCCAGGCGCCTCCTGGGTGTCTGCTACATTGTTGTCAAGGTAGATTAGAGATGAAAGATTGGAATGTTTCCACAAAGGTTCTTTTTTTTTATCAAACCAGCAAAGCTTTCAAATTAAGAAAAATGATGATTACAGAAACGGAAGCTAAATTGAGTGTATTTTCTAATATTTCACAGGTATCCCTTCTGGTTGTCATGGAGATAGGCTTGTTCCCACTGATTTGCGGTTGGTGGCTTGACATTTGCTCACTGGTAAGTCAATCATGCAGAGTAAACTTGATGGATCACAGTCACTTACTAACTAAACAGCTGAGGTGCAATCATGATTATACAGGGTGTACTGAATTCAACAAGAAACTTGATGAATACGAAATTTGGGGAAAAAAACATAAACATCTAAACATAAAGATTCTTGAATCAGTTCCGCCCAAAATCACTGTTTTTTGCCATGGTGTTGAAAATCCAGACAATATGGCATGTCCTTTGCTCATTGCAGGAGATGTTTGATGCAACTCTGAAAGACAGGGAGCAGAGTTTTGACTCTGCCCCCGGTACCACCATGTTCCTCCACTGGCTGGTCGGCATGGTCTATGTCTTCTACTTCGCCTCTTTCATTCTTCTGTTAAGAGAGGTAAAATGGGGGATATCAGCCATTCACAGCCATGCATTGTTACTGATGTAAAACCTCACACACCATCTGTAGCTTTTAAAATCTCCTGCTATTGCATGTTTGTTTGGTTGCAGGTGCTCCGGCCTGGTGTGCTGTGGTTCCTGAGGAACCTGAACGATCCAGACTTTAACCCAGTCCAAGAGATGATCCACCTCCCCATCTATAGACACCTGCGGAGGTTTATTCTCTCTGTGGTCAGTCATGTATCCTCCTCTTCAATTCTTTCTCAAACTTAACCTTGAGTAGCATAACAGTGCCAAGGTTTCTGGTAGAACTGCCAGAGCTACAACAAGGTTCTCCCCAGACTGTGGAATTACAGCACTGCGCCGCAGTACTGCGAGCTCAGCACCACTATACTCATTTCCAAATTAAGGGTGCTTATTTCCTATATCTTTAATGATATGCAACGTGACTGTATCCGTAACAGCTGACAACCGGACCCTTTCTTCTCATACGAGACACAATGATGAAATGATTCTGCTAATGTTAGCTGCTTTATAGTGGGTGTTGGTGGGCTGTCGCAGTCTTCTCATAGTGAAAAACAAGTGTCCCACTCTGATACATGCGTCTGTTTGAGAGGCTCAGATAAATGTGTCGGTCCGCTGTCTTTAGTCACAACAGCCTTTGAACAAACTGTGCAGTGGACCGTGGTTTGTTTGAGGTGTGACGCCACAAAACCAAGTTACTAACGAGACAGTGTCGTTTTAGGAACGAGCTCTTGGTGCGCTGCATGTTGTTGAAGCGGTGCTGACAATGCGCCACTATACTACAAATTTCTGGGGAGAACCCTGTATGAGGACACCTTAATAAGAATAGATCAATCGAAAGTATGTTATGACATTTACTGATGTTGCA